>NC_139916.1:3918043-4243043 GCF_963514095.1 Eutrigla gurnardus | reverse complement strand
GCCACATGAAAGTGAGAGAGAGGACAAACAGGGCTCTTGCTCGCCCCGCTGCTCCCTCACATGACAGGTCTATTCAGGCCTGGAGATGAGATGGGGGTTGACGTTTTCTATGGAGGCATTTTCTTTTATGTTTGGGAAATTAATTTGACAAAAAAACGGGGTATTGTGGCTTTTTTTAGCTTGTGTTTATTCTATTTCTGCAAACATTACGAGCATTAATCCTGGATGGAAGAATCCTGAGAATCTCGCTCACATTAAAGGGATATTATACCAAAACATTCAACTTAGTCTGTGATTCTCAATGGGTACATTTTGTTGTTGAGTTTCTATAAAGCATAGAGGTCAGTAGATGTGAGATGTGTTAGCTTAGCTTAGCACAAAGACTGGAACCTCTAAAACACGACTTAATGTACTTTATGTTTGTGTACTTTGTACAGAAAACTGATTCATATGGTTGTATAAAGGGAGATGTGCGGGACTATTTCCTTGGTCAAACGAGAAAACAACTCATTTTCTTTGACTTTTGTTTCTAATCGTTCCCAACAGACATTCCCGATGATGTCATAGAGAGAGGTGTGAAACACTAATCCTTTAAATGTGGTGATAATGTTGTTCCGATCGTCTCTTCTGGACGGTTTTCGTAGCACACTTGGAACAAAAAGTGGCAGAAGTAGCTTTGTATTGAAAGAAGGAAAGCAGCTCTGAAGTTCCTTCACTTTTTTACACGTTTAGCATCGAGAAGAGGAATGAGATTTAACTTGATTACAGAGCTTTAGTGCTGCTGGTGCTGATTTGTCTTTAGACGGATCCACGCTAGCAGTTTCCCCCTTTTTTCCAGTCTTTATGCTAAGCTAACTAGCTGCTGGCTGTAGAGCCATATTATCTGTCTGTTGCGTGTCGGTCTATGTATCGTAAGCGGTGACTTCCTGGGGAAATAACAACTGGAATTGTTGGATTTACACAAAACAAAGCTGATATAACACATTAATTGAGCGTAACAGCTGCTTGTTGGTGGGTTTGTCACCTTTGGATGGTGCTAAGCTAGCAGTCTCCCACCTGTTTCTTATGCTAAGTTACACTTATTTTACTTCATATCTCCTCATCTAAGTCTTTGCAAGTGAGAGGACGAACATGCAGGTTCTCCCAAAAAGTTGAAGTTGCAATAATGCAATTTGAGTGTATTCGCCTCATTCTCGTCGTCATGTGTCAATCCTGGCTAAACAACCCCTGACCCCCCCCCCCCCCCTCCTTCCTCTGACACTCTGTTTGGAGATAACAGTCTCACCTCAGCAGCCCGTCTCACACACTTGTTTGCAAACTGCACAGCTGGTCGAACTCCCAGAGGCGGTCTGCCTCTAAATCCCTCAGGGCGCCGCCTGCTCTCGCACTGCAAATCTCCCCCGACATCAGCAGCATAGTCTCCCACACACACACACACACACACACACACGCACGCACGCACACACACACACACACACACACACACACACACACACACACACACACACACACACACACACACACACTAAAAGACCCACTGTAACCCTGAAAGATGTGTGATTAAAACTTGGTGTGTCAGAGACCTGATCAACCCCCCTAACTCGCCCTCATTGACACACACACACACACACACACACACACACACACACACACACACACACACACACACACACACACACACACACACACACACCATCGCCAGCAGCAGCTCAATACTTCTCGCTCATTGATTTTCTGTCGGCCCTGCGCCGCCGTTTGTCTCCGAACACAAAGGAGTCGCCGCCACGCCACCATAATGGCGTCGTGTGTGTCCGTGACGACGGATTGTCTGAGCTCATTAAAGCGAAGCACCAAAACAAGTAAATGGTGTTTTTGGAGACGAGGCCACGCCGCGTCGTCGTACGTGACAGAGTTGAGAGGCGTGATGTGGATGAAAATGCCGTGAAAATTGGGATTTTGATCATCATGTATCCTTTGTTTTCTTTCTCCCTTTTTGAAAATAGAATAAATGTATTTTTTGGCCTCCCGGTCGGCGACAGCTGTGGTCGGAGTCGTTCTGTCTCAAACGTGATATCTCAGGAACGCCACCTGGACGTAGATTAGATTGTAGGGGTCAAAGGTCAAGGTCCCTGTGACCTCACAAAACATATTCTTGGTAGGCGTGCTTGACCAAAACTCATTCATGTGCTAATTATGGCTTTCACCCAAATATCTAAAGGATATAACGATGAAGTGATGACAGTTGGACAGACGTGGATGTAAATTGCAACTTGTTTTATATGTTATTGTTGGAGAAAATTACTTTAAATGTGCAGAAAAACAAAATACAGCTAAATGTCACGTTTTAAATGCAAATAAACCTTAAAACAATCTCATTTAAATTTCTATTTTTTACATTTAAATAAATGTAGCTTGAAAGATCAGATCGGAAAATAAAAACATAAAAACTTCTTCCAATCGGCGGCGTCATTTTATTTCCATGTAGGCGCCTCACAGATGAGTCGACTTGTGTAGTGAACGGTCGGATGAAGGACGCGCTGCAACATCTCATACTGAGTAAACCATGAAGGTACATGAGTGAATGCTGGGAAATCATTTCTATTAAAAAAGTGTCTGTCCAGCTCTTTCATCGCCTCCTCAAACCGAGTCCAGAGGACCTGGAGAGGGATGCAGTCTGAACTCCTGATGGGTGATGGGACTAATGAAGACTTCTGCATTAAACACCTGAGGGTTGGAGTAAATAAGTAAATAAGCCGGGAGGTTTTGCTGCCAGGATGAACGCCGTAGCTGCTGATTATTCCTTATTAGTCTCTGAGAGGCTGCATACTTTCTGCTTTGAGCTTAATGTTAACGTCGGCCTGCAAACATGCTCACAAAGTCCAAAATGAATCCTTCTGGATTCATATTCATGTCTCCAGTGTTAAATGCATAATTCAAGAAGAACAGAAGAAAACCACTTTTTCCTGAAGGCCGCAGAAACAACTGAAAAGGGCCCGGTGAATGGGAACTCCCCAAACCTGCCTCACAAATTACCTCCACCCTCCCCAAAGAAAGTCAGATTTCTCAAACTTAAAGGAGGTTTCAGTGTCACTTATTTGAATCTAGTTGAAAATGGAACGTGTGCAGTATTGAGATCAAGGGATTGTGTTCTTCAGATCCACCCGTCGCTCCTCCGAAGTCCAAATATGGTCATTTTGATTCGTTGGTTGCAAAAGTTCCAAAATGCCAATTTGCTAATCTTCAAAACGGTAGTCCACGAACTGACGGTTCTTCTATAGTGTATGATTGAGGTGCATTTTCTCTCCAGCAGGTGGCGCTGTGCTGGACACACGATGGCTCTCTCCTGGAGTCTCCTCCTGGCCTTCCTGTTCGCCACCATGACGCTGTCTCACGGCGCCGAGCCCGGAGCTCCTCACGGCAAGAGGCGACAGGCACAGAGCTCGGCGGGCGGCGGCGTTAACGCCCTGCAGCACCCTCTACAGGGCCACCGCTACGGCAGGGAGCGCGGAGGGCACAGGGGCCAGGGGCCCCGCGGGGGTAAGGGCGGAGCCGGGCTGCTCTCCGCCCACCGACCCCTGCACCCGCTGAGCCGGCCCGAGGACGACGGGACGGGGCTGGAGAGCTTGAGCCCCGTCAGGCTGGAGATGGGACCGGGCCGGGACAGGGACCGGGTCCGCATGAGCATGAAGGGTCCGTCGCAGACCCGGGAAAACCAGCTGCTGGGGACACGCAAAGGGAGGGGCCACGGCAACGGACACGGCAACAGCCACGGACATGGACACCATTTTGAGCACCGGAGACAAGGGAGTCGGCGCGACAAGGAGCGGCACGCAAAAGGTGAGAACACTAAATAATAACAATGAATGTTATTATTGTTGATGCCGTCAATAAAATAGATCTGATGATAAAACTCTCCATAAACAACACAGCGATCTCTGTGGATTATTCAAAAACAAAACAACAACAAACATTCAATTATATCCATTATTTTAAATTTTGAGACAAAAACAGGAAAACAAACTGGTTCTACTTTTGTTAGAAAATGTCATCATAACACATCAGTGATATATATAATATACCTCTCAAAGTATAATGGAGGACACGGATTTAAGGCAACCAACTATATTTGTGAGCCAAACCGTACAGAGACACATGGTGCATTCAAAGACCAGTTTACTACACCAGCAAAATATATTATATGTCCTAATACGTAATCCTCCTACATCTGGTTTCACACCAACGTGCTTCCCTGGTTGTCCTTCCCCCACAATCCTCTGCACAGCAGATATACGAGCAAGAGGGTCAAAGGTCAAGGTGCGAGGCTATGATGTAGTATTCTAGTATGCCACAGTACTGTACTCTGCTACGGCCGCTGCAGTATGAACTACAAACCAAACATACACAGTGTGTGATTCGATCTAATGAGGAAGTCGTTCATTAGAAATATGATGATGTCACTGTAACGTTGTGGTTTTTTCTCCTCGAAGGTTTCCTCCCCGAGCCGGAGCTCAGATCTGCGTTTAAGGACAGAGACGTGTTGGAGGATCCTCCCTCCTCCTCCTCCTCCTCCTCCTCCTCCCTCCACTCCCTCAGCATGACCCCGCCCGGTGACACCCCCTCCCCCATCGCCGCCGTCTTTGGCTCCGGCTCCTCCATGGTTACCACGGTGATGAACGAGCATCCCCCAACACTGCCCCCGGCCTCCACCAAACCCCAGGTAACCCCCCCACGAAAACCCAGGCGCTTATTAGAGGGCTGTTTTCCAGAATAAAAAATGCCCGCTAAGCCTCAGAGCTCGTCCTGGAGATGAACGTGAACGGGATCGTGAACGTGAATCCCGTCACCTCGTGTTTGATAGATCTGGCTGAGCTCCACATAATAACACGAGGCCTCTGGGATCAAACCCACTCAGTCCAGCAGTCGTTCCTGTAACTACCGTCCTGTGCCTTTATTAAAACACGACGGACATGAACACGAGGAGGTTTTTATTTATTTATTTTTGGTGTCCGACTCAACAAAACAGCATTGATATGGGAAAAAAACAAGTTTTCTCAAGCCTCCTTGAATCCTAACAAACGAGCCTCCGTTGTCGGGTGAAATATATCGGTTTGATTGACAGCTGTTTAGTTGCCCAAGATGGTCGAGATGGGAAATAAATTCACTGGTTAGATCATAATATTGGTGAAAGTTTCTATTTCTGTAGTTTATTGGACTATTCTCATTGATTACCATTGAAAACATAATAACTGTAAATGAGCGATAGTTAGCACAGAAGGCTAATTTCCATCCGTTGTTCCCAGCCAGATGTTGAAAAAGGTACCTTAAACATTCAACGTTTATTTATTTATTTTTAATGTGAGTACAGTTTTGAAGTATTACTGCTTTATACTTCTACTCCACTACAAGGGAAATACTGTACTTTGTACACATTTATTTGACAGATTTAGTTATATTGCTTTTCTATTTTTTAATACAAATGATTTGATTTGATCTTGATTTTCCTCAAATACAAAGTACAACATTTACATTACATAAAATACATAAATAATATCCTACAAAAAATAAAATTAAAATCATTGAAGATCGAAGAAACTAAGCTTTTAATGTCCCGCCTCTTCTTTACATTATCATGTTTCATAAAGCTCATATATCTGTGTGAAATAGTCATTATCCACATCAGAATATGAGAAATATATCATATTATATAACATGAAAGTGATGTTCACATTAATACATACAATATTTATGATGCAGTAACATAACGTATATATTATTCTGCAATGGGAAGTACTTTTGTGCTTCATCTTATAAATAATGATAATTATTGGCCTGCTTGTTTTTTTTAATGATACAGCAAATTATTGCTTTATAATTAAACCTTCGTGGTTTTCCTCATGACGTATTTCACCTTTGACCTTTGACCTGAAGTTTTTCAGCCTTTCCACTGATTTTCAGTCGTTTTTTTGGTTGCATGTTCAAAATCAAGGTGTTTTTTTGCCTCATGCTTCCCGTCGGCCGGCCGGCGTCCAGGAGTCCGTCTGCCGTTCCTTTGAGAGCGGTCAAATATTATTAGACCACAGAAGAAGAAAGCTCGCCTCGCCGGCGCTTCTTAATTAATGTTCGATCTCGTGTTGATGGTTTAATGAGCAGCCGGGCGCGAGCAGATCGCCTCCTGCAATTAATCTCATTGATATTTCCATGTAGGCTTATTTCCTGAGGGTGAAAGGAAACAAGTATGGATCCGGGTTTTTTCTTGATGGATGTCTTTCGTGGGCCGAGTATTTCTCAAGGGACGCCTGGAAGTCCTGATGACTTAATTATAACGTCCAACAGTTTCTATTCATCTCCCTCCGTGTGACCGCCGTTATGTTTTTATGACTTTGCAGAAGGTTATAAGCAAGAGCGATCCGCAAAAAAAGGAGTTTTTGTTTTATGGCCGTGTCCTCAAACGCTGAATGACAAAATTTACATCAATATTTTGGGAATTGATGAGACTCGTACAAAAGGTTTCCTTCTCCGACTTTGACTATGTAGGGAGCGGGCGTAAATCTTTTTTTTTTATTTTTCCATCCCAGCTTTTGAAAACTACGCACAAGAAAAACCAAAAAGGGAAAAACTGAGACGAGGGTTTATCCTCTTGAGAGCATGAACGTACTAGAGATGAGGACGGCTTGGTTAAATTCTGAAGAAAACACACTTTACTTCCCGGGCAACATGCAACCTAATTGGATCCCAAGTTGGCCGGATCGCTGCATCATAATCTATAAATAACAAGGACTCCAAATGTTGAAGTAAAAGTACATTCAGAGAACTTTCATGATTAATGGCCGATCCGTTTTGAAACCAGATGACGTTTCACCTTGATGTGTGTTTGGAGAAACTAGAACTGGTCCATTATTTCACACATAAGACACTTTTCTCTTTTTGTGCTGAACACTGAACGTGAATAGAAAACGTGTGAGGATCTAGAATAACATTTCTCAGTCGGGTTGGTTTTGTGACATCTGTCTTTTTAAAATAAACTTCGTCTTCACACTCAGTCAAGTTTACACACCGCTGACGTGGATGTCTGCTGACTTTCAGAGATCAGAGATGCAGTTCGGTTCGCATCCTGATTCCTACAAGCAGCCGTGAGATCTTAAATCAACGACTTTTAGCTTGTTGGTCAGACGTGTATGAGACGGTCAGCTATGATAAAACTGAAAAGTGTTAAAAAAAAAAAAAAAGGTATGAAACAGTGAAGTAAGACCTTTTCAATGTTCAACAATGTTCAGCAACTAAACTAAAATCTCACATCAGTAATAATAAAATACCCTCCTGAGATCACATACAGGCTGCACTAGTCTCAACCTATACGTGTGTATATGTATATATTCTATATATTTGTATTCCAGGCTGTGGGAAGCCATGTTCTCTTGTTACCAATCGATCGGGCTTCTTAGCTCTGCGCCGTCTCTGCAGACTCTGTGGGCGTTTTATGAATCAATGAGCCGTTTCTGCTGCTTGTCACAACACAAGTTGTTTATTAGGAACGACCCGAACGTGTTTACCTGCAGCCCCGACTACAAAAACACAGCCAGCAAATCAAAATGTAGTCATCATCCACCGCCGCTGCTGTTTCTAGGGTCTAATTTACAGTGAATTAACATTAATCTGGGGAGGCAGGATTGATCGTGTTAATGGATTCTCTACATCTTCACATTATGAATTTGAATATATAAATGAAGAAGTATTCCGATGGAGGCCGAAGCTGATTGAAAGACGGGATTCGGTGTTTATAGATCTGCACATCGGCGTGTTTGGATTGGTCTTTCATTACGTTTCCCCTTTTCAGAGGTCCGGGAGAGGAAAAGGACAAGGAGAGGTGATGCCCACATTGGACATGGCGCTCTTTGATTGGACGGACTATGAGGACATGAAACCTGTGGACGCCTGGCCGTCCTCCAGGAAGAAAGGTTGGTTATCAGCTCTAAATGGGAATGTGCAAAAAATAGACCTATTCAGGTTTGTTGGAAATAAAACGCATCAAACTCTAATTGAACTAAAGTTAGTAGTTTTGAATGCATTTGGTCATAAACCATAAATATTAGACATTAGATGGGGATCACCACACTGATGAGGGTACATCATCTGGGCACCACGAATGTCTTTATTCAATTTGGTGCCAATCCATCTATTAGTTGATAAGATATTTGACCGAACAAGTGAAAACTTGAAAAATGAGGGGATCTCCGTCATCATAAGGATATATCCTCAGGGGACCGTGAATATGGGCGACAAATTTCACTTTGAGACATTTCACTCAGAACTACAAATGTCATGCTTTTGTTGGCGCCAGAAAAAAAAAAGTTAGGAGTTCACCAAAGTCTGTAGATTTAACCCTCTGGGGACCATGAATGTCGTTGATGACATTTCGGTCTGGATCCAAACTGACTGAACAGCAGAAATGTTTTGTTTTTTGGAGGAAACATTTAAATGTCTGTATTTCTGTAAGATCACTGCTCTCCACCAGCATGTTAAATATATTTATTTAACGTTGTTATGAATCAAATCGATCTGTTTTGAAGCTGTGTATTGATCAGACGCTTTCCGGAATCAAACCATTTATGTTTCCTGTTGCAGACAAAAGGCGGAGCAAGAACCTCAGCAGTGGAAACGTGACCGTGGACGCCGACGCCATCGAGCCGTGTGACCACCACCTGGACTGTCTGCCAGGTCAGTCTCCATCAGTGAAGCATGCATTCTCTCTGCTGGCCACCAGGGGGTGACTCCTCTCTGGTTGTATAGAAGTCTATTAGAAAATGGTCCTACTTCTCTCTGCTGGCCACCAGGGGGCGACTCCTCTCTGGTTGTATAGAAGTCTATGAGAAAATGGTCCTACTTCTCTCTGCTGGCCACCAGGGGGCGACTCCTCTCTGGTTGTATAGAAGTCTATTAGAAAATGGTCCTACTTCTCTCTTGATGTATTATCTCAGTAAACATTGTAAACATGAGTTTATGGTCTCAATCTCTAGTTTCAAGTCTTCTTCAATCCAGCACGATGTTCATTTAGTACATTATGGTCCATTTAGAGTCCACCAGACCAGAAAGCAGAGGATGCTTTAGGGGGCGGGGCTACCTGCTGATTGACAGGTCTCTACCTCTACTAATGGCTAAAATACCATCACCATTCTTGGTCGTAGTGATTACCTTAACTTCTAATTTACAGTCTGTGGTCTCGATCAAATCAACATTTGTGATTCTCCATCATACAATTGATCCAAATCACAATTTTTTGATCAATAGATGAATGTGATGTCATGTTTTTTTCCACTGAGCCCTGACGACAAATACAAAGAAAAGACTGAAAGAAGCTGATTGAGAGAAACCTAATGTTCAGGTCCTTTAAGATGATGAGAAACATGACGTTCCTTTCACATCTTATAAGTTATTATCCAATGTTTTGCGTCGTCGTTCCCTCCCAGGTTCCTGCTGCGACCTGAGACAGCACGAGTGTAAACCTCACAACCGAGGGCTCAACAACAAATGCTACGACGACTGCATGTGTGAGGAAGGTGAGTCGGACTCGTTGCACCTGAAACAGGTTTGAACCTCAGACAACAACCAGGGTACAAGCTCATATTTAAAAGACAACAACAAAAGAAGGTGCTGAACAGACAACACAGCCGGGAATGAGTGAACCAGCTCCCGTTTATATGCTGCAGGGCTGACGAGGGGAAGTGGGGACAGGTGTGCAGGTGGGCGGGGCGCTCAGATGATCAGCAGATATTTTGATATGTTGCAGTAGGAAAATAAAATAAAGGGGGATTAAATCACACTCATCTGTCAGTCTGTGTTCATGCCTCTAAACTGTGGCTGCCTCAGGATGTTAAAATGATAAGATCTCTCTGTACTTTTAAAAGGAAATAAATTCAAATTCAAGACCTGTTTTAATCCGGCTTTTCATTTGGAGTAATGTAATAAAGTGTTACCTTTAAGTTTTAATCATTGTTTTTATTCCGATAATTTGTCATCCCTGGATGTTTATTTTATTGACTTATATATTGTCAATATTTTATTGTTGTAATTTAACAAAACATTTAATATTTCATTGTTTTAATCCTCGACTTTGGGCCGCATGTTTGTGTGAAAGGTGACGTATATAAATTCAAAAAAGGTGCAGTATATAAATAAATAAAAAGGTGCAGTATATAAATTAGAAAAAGGTGCGGTATATAAATAAAAAAAAAGGTACGGTATATAAATTAGAAAAAGATGAGGTATATAAATTAGAAAAAGGTGCGGTATATCAATTAATAAAGGTGGGGTATATAAATTAAAAAAGGTGAGGTACACCTTTGTGTCGTGCCATCAGCTCATTGGAGTTCACTGGGACGTTAACGAGCCTTCGTTAACGCCATTAGCTTCACCTGCGTTGTTCATGTTCATTCCTGGTTTCATTCATGTTGGTTTTTACATTCTGGACTATAGATTAAGCCGTTTATGTGACCGGACCCTAACGTGCTATAAACTAAACCTTACACATCTAAAGACCAAAGGTGACTAAATGCAAACAATCTCCAATCCATCTGCATTTAATAACGGGTCGTTTATGATCTCACAGGGTTTCGTTGTTACGCTAAATTCCACCGGAAACGGCGCGTGACCCGGAGGAGGGGTCGCTGCGTGGTGCCGGAGTCGGTCAGCAGTGACCAAGGAGGCTTCATCACCATCTGAGGAGGAGGAGGAGGAGGAGGAAGAGGAGCAGGAAAAACATGGAGATCAGCCGAGACATCACGTGACCACTAACACGGCCGCTAAGTGCTGAAAGGTGGCGCCTTGCTGGTTTTTTTGTAAAACATCTCAACACCTGGTCACATGAAACAAAATAAAAATACCTGGATGTACTGTTGCATTGTGGGTGAGCTACACCTTCAAATCCAGCAAATCACGACCTTTGAGCACTTTTAAAATCCAATATATCACTGCAGGAGCACACGTGTTTTTAAAGAGGGGCTTTTCAAAACTCATCCCACGATGAAAAATATTATATTATAATATTTTTTTTAATTTTATAATTGTTTTAAATTGGTGTAAAAGATTCACTCGGCTTGTTGGTTTAATTTAATTTAATTTTCACAGTCGTTTCCTGCAGCTGGTCGTCATTTTTAGTATTTAATGACTCGTACCCGGAGCCCTAAACGGGGCCTCTCATTGGATCGTGCTCTCCAACCAAAAGCTGAAAATGATTTGTTAATGACCTTTGAACCCCGCCTGCCGTCCTGTATTGTAAATAAAAAAAGTGTTTGAATTGCTGACAACTCTTTTTTTTGTTTGTTAATTTCTCCTCAAATGTATTTAACGGTAGAACGATAAACAAAGATGCTTGTTTGACCTTTTATGTCTTAATATATGTTTTTATTTATACTGTACTTAAACACATCTTTTGTCCAGATATTGTGTTTGTCTTGTCTTCTTTGTTTTGTCTTCATGATTAAACACTTACTAGGGTAAACATTTTACATCTGAAAGACATCTGCATTTATTACTATTTTCAGGCCTTAAAACATTAACTTTCAAAGATTTAGTGTCTTGTGACAATCAAAAATAAATATTTAAAATATTTCTACAATACATATACTGACAAATAATCCTATATGTTTCTTGAATGTTTTGTGCAGAAGAAATCCCATCGCTATGTACTATTATACATTTTAATATATGTTACTTTATTAGAACATGACATCATTCGATTGTTAAAACTGATGTATTCGTGTGAAAGCAGCATATTTCCTGCTGCACCTACTTTTTAACATAATTGACTTTTTTATTTGGTCTCGGTTCAACATGTTCAATGTAGCTGTTAGATTACTGCTGTTGCCGCGGTAACAGATTTCCCCGTCCAAACTTTCCTGAGAGGCCCAGGAGTCAGTACGACTTACACAAACAAACGGCTCTTATACCTCAAGGACTCGCAGTCCGCTGCACATTTGAGGACAATAGAGCATTCGAGCGTTATCAGAATTAATGCTTTGCAATAATGAAAGCCAACGGCGGCAGAAACCTTGAGGGAAAACTCACATTCTGCAGCAGCACTTCAACATGTTGAAGTATATATATATATATATATAATGTATATATATATACACACACATTATGTAAATATATATATATATACAGAAATGTAAAATAGGTGTGTGACAGAGAAAAGGAAGAAAAAAAGTGAGAAAACGAAAGGTTGAATGCTTGAAGTGTGCATACAGATGAAAGTGTCGCGTAAATCCGCTCGTTTATCCAAGTTAGAAAAACTTAATCCGACAAGTGTTCAGCATCATTGTTCTTTATTTTTAAGAAGAAAAAAAATGCTTCAAAATGTTAAATCAGAAGCATCCTTGTAATGAAAAACAACAACAAAAACACTCGTGCTGGAGAACCAAAACAAAAAATGTGGCGAATACTAATCATGAAAAGAATCGTGATCGGAATAAAAAGGCAACGCAAACGTGTAGCCGACATTTTTCATCTTCTTCTCTTATAATCTTATTTTAGTGAAAGCTGGATTTCATTAGTCATAACAGTCGTTGCATCATTTAGCCACGACGGCTTTTTAAATACTTTTAATATTTATATCCAGATAATAGACATTGTTTGAGCTTTCCTTTTTTCACAGTAAAATATGACATTTTAATGAACTCTTACAGGAGCGATTGTCAAAGCGGGTCTGTGGAAAGTAATTTGTTTAATTAATTACAATGTCATTTTTTTTTACTTTACAAAGGACTGCAAAGTTCACCAAATAATATATTATTTTACTTATTTTAGTTGCAAAGTAAAACGTTGGACGTATTTACATTTGGCCGGCCCAAGAGTGACGTCGTACAAGTGACGCACAGAGAAAGTGACATAGTATTTTAATGGACCGTTGTTGAAAGTTATGAGATATAACGACGAGTATAAACAAGTGTGAAGGACAGGTGGGTCAAACAAACGCAGAACTTTCACCCAGGAGACTGCTGTTCGTGTCCACGTGTGAAATCAAAACTAAATGTTGTTGTTTGTAGCGTTGATTGTTGTAGCATTGTTTGTCGTAACTTTGTTTGTCATAACTTTGTTTGACATAAGCTTGTTTGTCGTAACTTTGTTTGACATAACTTTGTTTGACGTAACTTTGTCGTAACTTTGTTTGTCATAACTTTGTTTGACATAAGCTCGTTTGTCGTAACTTTGTTTGACATAACTTTGTTTGACATAACTTTGTTTGACGTAACTTTGTCGTAACCTTGTTTGTCGTAACCTCGTTTGTCGCAACCTCGTTTGTCGTACCCTCGTTTTTTCGCAACCTCTTTTGTCGTACCCTTGTTTGTCGTAACCTAGTTTGTCTATTTCCATAAGATTGTATATAATGTTACACTTGTGAGGCAACATCACGTAAGAAAGTCCGTAGTTTTATTTGCAATAGTTACAGTTATTACGTTGTTATGTTAACACAAACCATGATCGTCTTTTCTGACCGTTACCACGTACTTCTGTTGCCGAAACATAACCGAATGTTTCAACAACAAATTGGTTAAAACATACGATATGTATTTGGTAGCTTTGTGTATATAAATATATATTAGAAACGTAATTATAAAAATAAAGTTTTTTGCCTTTTCTGCAGGACTTCGTCAAACCGCCGTCATCTGCGAGCACCAGGCAGCAAACACTCGTAAACAAACTGCTGCTGGAAGTTCAGTCTTTGTGTCCATGGTGGCGCTATCGTGCCAAATCATCACACAGACACATCCGAGTGGACATGATGTGGTATTACAGTTAGAGGGGGCAGGCGTGGTATAAGTACATGGAGCATGTAAACAAATAAGGTCCCTCTCATGATACAGCAGTGGTTCTCAAAGGGGGACCTTGCGGGGGTTTCAGGGGGTCCCCAGCAAAAAGAAGAATATTTTCACAATAATTCCATCCATAAGTAACACAATGACAGAAAGTAATACGTTTTTAAACATGTAAAAGCAGAAGTCCGATCGAATGGGGGGCAACAATGGGCTCCACGGTCTAACGTAGTCAGGTTAGGGCGTGAAATAGTTTGGGACCAGCAGAAGATTTCAGTCCCAATCACGTGACCAACTCGGTTACCAAATCTCCACTCTGTCACATGAGTCATCGTCCAAAACAGGAAGTCCAACCTTTCAAAAGAGAACATATCTGTGTGCAAAAAAACCCCAAACAAATCAAAATGATGCAATCGGCAAGTAAAATCACAACGTCCGCTTTCCCCTCCAACCGCTAGAACCGAAGGCTCCATGAATGAGGATATTATGATATTATATGTGATGATGATTCAAAGTTTGAAACTCTTCATTTAATACTTTGCAGTGTGACAGAACCGCCTCATGTCTGCTGTCTTCACTCAGATTAACAGCTATCAGATGCCGCTCGCCGTGTGGTCGTTTATCAAACAACATGATGGTGCATTTAAAGTGGTTTGAAACGAGAATCATTTGTTGTTTTTTTAATGCAGTAAATAAAAATGTCCTAATGTTTCCTCTAAATCTTCATATTTGTATGTGATTTTGTTATTATAGTAACACCAACGTTGCATCGGCCATCATCAGGATAAGTGAACAGCGCTCGTCTGTCTCGCCTCAGACTTTAATTTGGTCATCAGTCAAAGGAATCACAGCTCTTCTGGGGTTGGAAAGGTACAAAAAGGCACAACGTAGCTTTTAAAAAAAAGGCACTGGTAGTTTGTTGTATCATAAATCATAAAAGACTAAAAATAATAAGTACTAGGAGGATGCAACAGTGTAACAGATCACAAAGAGAAGCAGACAAGAAGTCTGTAAGTGCCACATTTGTTTTGCTTTGACTCGCTTTGATAAAAAAAAAAGAAAAAAGAGGAAACTGATGCAACAATTCCATTCAACACCTCTCTACTGAAAATAGCAGGCGGGAACAGCAGTAAGATGGCGTGGGAGTGGCGGAGCAGTCTCTCCTCTGGATTTATTCAGCAGTGATGTGCCGACTCGGCAAAAAAATAAATAAATAAATAAATGAAAATGGGGTTTAATCACGCCACATTTCATTCTAAAACCCAAACAGAGCTAACGATTTACCGTAATAAAAAAGTATTCAATTTGCCGTCTGCAAAAAAACAAGAAATTGCCCTGGAGCGCTGTTGCTGCTGCATAAAAAGTCAGAGGGGAAATGTTGCTTTAGTTGCCTGGTTCCTCTCAGTAGGTGCAGACCGCCGGTTTGCTGTCCTCGGCCTGGTTGAAGGGGTTCGCCGTGCTGGAGGACCCGTCCTGCTGGTCGATGGACTGGTAGGCGTCCCTGTTTCGCGATACGGTGGGGAAACCTGCAGAGACAAGCCAGAAGCCTTCAGGCCCTGAATGGCACACATGACCCCCGTCGTGCAACTTTCCTTATTATTCATAATCATATCAGAATCACTGCCAGTAATCACGGATGTTGTATGTGCATATTTAAGGAATCCTTAGAAAGTTTGAACTTCCCTTTTTTCTTGATTATTATTATTATTATTTTTTACACACACTCCTACGGCCTTTTAGGGCCACTGTAGGGAGAAAAAAAAGAGGCAGAGAGAGAGGGAGGGGCAATATTCAGAGAAAAAAAGTCAGAAATTTGCGTTAAAGTAGAATTGCAAGTTTATCAAGTGGCAAATTTGCGAGTTTATTATGATGCTAACAACCGGCATCTATGCTAGCTAACTTCCCATGATTTATTTTTGTAATTGATACATCACAAAGTGTGACAACGCCTTGTTCAGGTCCTTAGGTGTTGCGTGTTTATTGATCGGGGCGGTCGGGCTAAGATGCTAGCGGTAGCTTTCACTTGTTGTCATAGCAATGGCAAACATCCGGTGTTAGTGGGAACCAAGCAAGTTGTTTTTATCGGCTATATATATTTATAAAGAGGCACATTTTGGTGACTTTTTTTCTCTGATTAGTGCCCCCCTTTCTCTGCTGTTTTTTTTTTTTTTTTCCCCTGATTCCCTAATACGCCGTCATACATTCCTGACACAGCTGGCCAGATTTATTATCTTCACATGAGCATCTGGACAAATATAGACGTCCTCGTCAACGTACAGTAAAAGCACAAACATGCGACACCGAGCTGAGAAAAATGACATCCTTACATGTTGATTTTAATATCCACGCGGTCCGATGAGCTGCTTGTTCTGCAGCTAATTGTGGAGGAATTTTAAGCGCGGGGAACCGATGATGGAGAGTGACTCTGTGTGCTTTACACTTTAGGTAAACATGCTTTATATTTAATTCCATGAAGGCAGCGGACATAATCTGTGTGAAAAAAAAAAGTCATATAAGAGTTCCCTATGATGCTCCTAAAAACAAACCGCCGACTCCGAAACGCGGCCGGAATAACAACGAGGTCTTTCTGGAAGTTCAAAGAAGTCCTGTGACTGTGACAAACACGCACATTAACGCTAATCAAACCAGCACTTTCATCACGAAGGGGGTATGGATGCAAAACAAGTGTATATTCATTTGACTAATACTTGCACATTTTATTTTAAAGCATAAAAAATACATTAATATTCCCTTTCTTTAAAAAAAACAATCACGCTGCTCAAAAAACAGCTTCAATAACTGAAGTTACTCTGAGGTCACATGTATTGTCTGTTCTAAGTTATTTTAATTAGGCTGATTTAAGAATGTGCACCATCATGCAGCTCCGCTTTCAATATATGCAAACACAAAACACAAATGAGGCGTCTGGAGAGTAAAAAATATGAATAAAACATAGACGCAAACTTTCAGAAACATATGAACTGATATAACACAATGGAGGGGAATAAAACATACTGACAAACACAGCTAAGCAGGTGTGGGAGGGCAGCGAGGACAGATTAAATTATTATAAATAACAAAGAAAGATGGACAACTTCAACAAGAAAAGAAAAATGTTTGTTTTTTTTAGTCTGCATCCTGATTGTGTGATCTTACTTCCTGTGTGGGAGAGGATGGAAGAGGATGATTGGAGAAGAGAAATGAACAAAAAAAGGAAGAAGCCAAGGGGATCAATAGCGGCGGCCAATAAATGCACTGTCTGCACTATCCGTGGTGCATCGACTGTCCACAGAGGTCTCTAAGTCTGAGAGGTCAAAGGTCAGCAGTGGAGAGGAGATGAGGAGAGACACAAGACAAATGATCAAATCAAAAACATGAAACATGAAACATGACAAAACAAAACAGACTGCGAGGCGTGCAGGAAGAGAACAGGGAATTGTAGTTTTTTGACAAATTCTTCTTCGATTCACCTAAACAATAAAACTACGGACAACGCGAGGAGTTCAAACCAGCACAGCCGGAATCCCTCACATGTCACCTGATTTCCTGGAGGGGGGGGGGCTACGCAATCAGACGGCTATTAAAACACACGTCGTTTCAAACAAACAGAAGCTGCGCTCATCAGTCACCGCGCAGCCAATCACGGCTAATGGATGCACCTGCTGCGCCTTAAAAAGAGCAGATTCATCAATATTCAATTAGCCTCCAAAACAGACGGCGGGAGAAAATGTCATTACTTTTCCCCGAAGCGTCGTGTAATAAATTACTATTTTTAGAAGGTGATATGACAGGTAATAATAAATAAAACGATCCTGAAACAACCTCACTGCTGCCGTGAGATTGTAATCTAAGTGATGAATACAGCCACGTTTTGTTAATCCACACAGATGAAGGCCTGAGGAACGTTTTAAAGGATGTCACAGCAAGGCATGCTGGGATATGAAGTCACGGTTTTCCCGTATTTAATTGCAATTCTGGAATCACTTTACGTAAATCGTATCCCTGCGTCCTGTATTCTTTACTCTGGCTTTCGTTAGTTCCGCCGACTTTTTCACGTCACTCGTGTTCCCGATCTTCCGATAATGATGAACCAGTACGATCAATCGTGAGTGTCTTTTATCCCAATCCACGATAAAATCATACATCGTCCCCCAGTCACAGCTAGGGATGGGAATCACGATAACGATGATATCACGATTCTGCGATACACGATATATTGTAAGGAAAAAAAATCGATATTTGGCGCCAGTGTATCGCAGCAGGGAATATCACGATAGATAGATATTCCGATATATTGTCCCACCAGTAGTCACAGCTCAGTGGGATCTCACAAAGTGATCACATCGAGAGATCTAAACTCACATTGCATCACAAATAATCTAACAAACTCCATTTCCACTTATTTCACGACAAATATTTGCTATTTTTTTCCCATCGCGGCAGATCACAAGTCTGTCCAGCGTACGTCGGCCTTTTTAAACGCGTCTCAGTGGCCGAGACGGGATAAACAACCTCGTGGAGAAATGATCTCCTTCGCCCAGAGATTCCAACTGCAGCTCGGATATTTAAAGTCTTGTGACCGAGACAAATTAGTTTGACTGTGGAATCGAACAAACACAGTGGTTTCCCAGAGCGCCGCTGCACTTTCATGCCAAACTGCATAAAACAAACTCTCCAAGATCCCGTGGATCACACATGGACCGGAGAGAACCTCCAGCTCAGGACTGGGGGATCCTTTTCTTTAGTGGGGGAAACCCCAGATATTTCTCAGGGGTTCTGAAATCACACATTCTTTGTTTTGGTTATGATTTACCGCTCCTCACATGGGAATTAGATCACATTTAGATGATTAAATGAATAATGCGTTCCAGTTTCCACTCTAAGAATCCTATTGAAGCGTTTGAATTCCTTTTGATGGCCTCATCTTTTATCAGAGCGTCTCTTCTTCTCCAAACCGGCCTCAAATATGTCGCCTCATCGCGATCGCAGCACTCACCGAAGTTGACGTTGTAATCGCCGCCGCGCTCGCGGTACATTTGGTAGACGAAGAAGCAGGACGCGGGTTTGAGCAGCAGGCTGAGGATGGCCATTCCCGCGCTGAAGCGGAAGACGTTCCTCCCTCCCTCCGCCGCGAAGTCACTGAGCGGGTAGAAGATCCCGAAGTGGATGATGTCGGTCAGTATCGACACGGCCAGCCCCAGCAGAAACTGAAGAGAGAACACAGAGCACATTCAGTTCAATATTCAAGAGCCATGAGTGAAATATGATTCCAATAAAAGAAAATTTTTAAAATAAAAAAGAGATTTCTGAGGGAAAAAAAGATAAAAACATAAGTGGTGCTAGGAATTAAAAATACATGAAATCAAAAAAGAAAAATCTGTATTTATTTTTGCTTTTATCATCTGGGACAGTTAATTCCATGTTACTGGGATGACAAAAAATAATTCAGTGAAAATCCATGATTAGTTGACAAAATGACACATTGAGATCATTCAAGACAGAAAAAATGAAGAAGCCCGGAAGTGAATAATGAATGAAAACACGCAGCGAGAAGCAGGACTCCATCTTTCCCGCTCTGAGTTCACTTTGAAGCTGCATCCGAAAACGACAAAGACGCCGGCGCAAATAAATAAATAATAATTCTGTCAACTGTCTTTTCCCATTTTTGGCCGGCTCAGCCCGCGAGGATCTCTCATGAAGGAGCCTGAACTTTAAAGGTAAGAGCACCCCAGGAAGTGGACGTGAGTCGCTGTGATGTCACCCAACGCTTTGTGGACCGCTGTTTTTTTTAAGCCTTCAAGGTTTGGTCCTTTAGACGTCACTGTCTTGGTTTTTGGTTCATCTTGTGTTCTTTGCAACCAGAAGTGACACAAAAGGGTGGAGCTGAGTTTTAAGGCGGCCAAAGATGTTAACACACCCAGGTAAGCCCCGCCCCCTAAAGCATCCCCTGCTTTCTGGTCTGGTGGACTCTAAATGGACCATAATGTACTAAATGAACATCATGCTGGATTGAAGAAGACTTGAAACTAGAGATTGAGACCATAAACTCATGTTTACAATGTTTACTGAGATAATACATCAAGAGAGAAGTAGGACCATTTTCTCATAGACTTCTATACAATCAGAGAGGAGTCGCCCCCTGGTGGCCAGCAGAGATAATGCAGGTTCAAGGCACTTTTTGAGTTTGGTGTACTTTCAGATTGTAAGCAAACCACAACATATGAGCCACGTTACATCTATGTTGTCATGCGGTGGCTTGTAGTTCAGTCGGCTGGTGGATTAACAGTCTTTATTTTAGGCATTACACCGATTTAAACAGTAAAAGACCCTAAAATAAATCTGTGTGAACCTGCTGCACCGTGAAGGTTTCTGTGCTGATTTGAAGAGGGCGGCCATGGTTCTCAAAGGAGACTCTCACAGACCGTCCCAGATTCCACAGACAAATAGGTTAGCACAGATACGCATTACCGCGCCTATAGTTAGACTCTCCACGGGTCACATGATCACCATCACAGGCCGAGTGAAAGAAAGAAAGCCTCACCATGAGCACGGCGTCCACCGAGTCCCTCTGAGCGATGGCCCAGACCCCGATGGCCAGGACGCAGAAGTTGGCCCAAGCGAAGGAGGTGGGCAGCCACGCCATGCAGCCCCTGCAGAAGGACACACACACACACACACACACACACACACACACACACGCACAAACACAGTGTGTAAGCCTGAATAGAGATTGTGAATCAGTCTCTGTGTGTACGTGTCTGACGAGGAGAGAAATTCCTCAGGTTTGTGGAAAAAAAAACACACTCACCATACAGTCAGCAGCCAGTGCACCAGGACGATGGCCTGCAGGGAGCGTGAGAGAAAAACAAATACAGGCTGGTTGAGGACATTTTCAAACACTCTCGTCTTGTTTTTTATTCTTAATATTGTTTCCTGCAATGGGACTAGAGTTGGAAATTAGCCACCTGGCTATAATCTCATTCATTTACATGTAAATGTACTTTAATATGTATCAGATTAATGATGATTTTATACTGGATCTATTTGGGTTGGATGGTTGGATGAATGAAGACCTTTAATAACTTAATTCATAATCAAAACAACAATTAGACACAGCCTTGGTTCGGTCGGTCTCAAACTATCAGAACTAATGGAAAAACATGTGATCATCACTTTGCATCAAACGTGAGAAGCAGCGTGATGGATTTCATGGCTCCTACAGATCACTATTTTAAACATTTTTCTTTTCTACGCCCCCTAATTTACAAATCAGAATTTTCACTAGAAAATCGGAGCGAGTGCTTCTTTAAAAGCTACATTTCACGTCTTGTTTTCCAGCTTTGCACATCACATGAGTCCGAGTTACTGAGCTTTGATTTAAAGAGGCGTTCAAAGGGTTTTTTTAGCCCAAAAATAGTACAAAGAAATGGCATGATTCAATTTAATTCCCTTTAAAAGGAAACACAGTGTATTAGAATATTAATGTATTTACGTTTTGAAACACAAGTGGAAAATCAGAAAGTGCTGTTATTTGCTTCATGTGATGAATAATTTAAACTATTTGATTCCCACATTCAGCAGCAGCTTCACTCTATATTGTATTTGTTTTAATCTCAGTTCTACATGAATCTATCTTGTTAATATCTGATATGATCATCACCACCTTTGTGTTTCTCACATCCAAACAGTGAGTTTCCTCTCCCACCGGCCTGCTGCCCATCACTGACAACATCAAGGTGCAGCCTGTCATCTTAAATACACTTTTGTGTATTTTTTGGAGGCTTTAATAAACTTCCTTCTACCATTTAACACACTGTGTTGCCTCTCTCCCTCCCTCCCTCCCTCTCTTGTTGCCACACAGAGGAATTACCCATGAGAGTTGGGCAACAAGGTTTAACATCATCACAGTCTTTTGTGAAAACAGGCCACCGACATTCACAACCAGGTTGAAACCAGCAGGACTCACCTTTAGATTGATGGCAGGGATTTCCATAACGGCTGTTGGTGAAAGCAGCTCTTCCTTTTCTGTCCGCTTCACTTGTTTCTACTTGTTGAGGAGGGAAACATGAAAAGCTGCCGCAGTGTTTCTTCCTCCACAAACTTCTCCCTGAAACTCCTCCTCCTCTCTTCAGATCAGCTTGCAAACACAAACCATGTGACAGGAGCCTGACTGCCTCCCATGTGACTCCCACCTCCCTTCTCCTCTTCCTCATCCTCCTCTTCCTCATGAGACAGAAAGAAGAAAGAGTGCACCTTCGCATTCACACTTATATATACATAGTAATCAGCTCAGTTTCTCTAACAAATGAGATAAAACACACACAATTTATAGGGATGTTAAATTCATATTTGTGTATTTTCATTTATTGTTATTTTGTTTTTATTTACCCTTATTTTTTTGCTTCGGTGGAGGAAAATGTAATGACAGCACATCACATGTCAGTTCTTACTGTGTCTGATGGAAGTTTTTTGATACAAGCAGTAATTTGTGTTTGTAGTCAATATCCTTAAAAAGGTTTCCAAAGAGTGAATTCATTCTCTGATATATTAATTTAATATTAACTCAAATTCAGCAACTTTGAATCTAAGCAGGTTGGAAAAATCTCCAAAACAATATTTAGACCTTTTTGTTTTGAATCACCTGTAATATGAATAAAAAATAATAATAACAAATAATTTTATCTGATCTATTTTCCTTAAATATTCCTTGAATGTCATACAAATAAATCAAATCATTCAAGTTCAAGGACGGACAGGAAGAAGCTAAGCCTCTCATGCCCCGCCCCTTTTTTACATCATCATGTTTCATTTACATAAATCTCATATATCGGAAATTGGAAAGCAAAGGAAGATTAACACATTTGTTTTTAGCATTTTATTTCAGAATTGTCTAAAACCATGATAGCAAACATGCTAGCAAACATGCTAACAGGAAGTAATGTTTACCATGATCACATTTTAGTTTAGCGGGTTAGCATGCTAAAAGAAAATGCGAATCAGCGGCAAGCACAAAATTAAAACTGATGCTAACCAAAATATTGGGCATATAAATATAAATGTTGTTAAATTCATAATTGTGTATTTTCTTTACATTACTACCAGTTAGCATGTTTGCTAGCATGTTAGCTAGCATGGTTTTAGACAATTCTGCTGCTGTGCTAAAAACAAACTATGTGTTAATCTTCCTTTACGGAGCTTCACTTGATGAATCACTAAAGTAATTCAGATTCCTCCTCTGGGGACCACGAATCATCTGTATAAAAATCAGTCTGCTAGCTCTTATGGATTTACCATAAATGTTTAAAATAGTAAAAAGTTGGAACTGAAAGTCGTGTGATGTGATGAGATGAAAAAGTCAGCGGTTCATTCTGAGCTGCAACAAAGAGGCCGATACATCCAGATGATCAAATTAAAAGTCCAAGTTACTATTTTCAGACAGTTGAGTTTTCCTCTCGTCCATCCGTCCAACGCTTCCACAATAAGAGAGTATTTTTTGGGGGGTTTTTTGCTGCTCAGTTTACCATGAAATTTAGTATGGATTCATGGTCCCCAGAGGATGTCTCCTATTGATTTCCAGTGTCTTCCTATAAATAAGATAATCCTATCTTTCTCTTTGGTGTCGAAGACACACGACTGCAGTCCAAGAAGAGTTTGTGTTTATTTATAACCACTTCGGTCTTATTTTACTAGCTTTTTTGTCCGTCGCTTCTCCTGGTCAGGATCACACTTCACTCACTAAAAAAAAAAAACAGAAATATCCCAGTTATGAAGTCCACAGGAGCCAAAAAAAACCTGATCGTTTTCATGATGGATAATGATAAAATCCAGGGATGTGAGGGAATTTCACACTCGGCACACTTATACACTCCAATAAACAGAAGAGAGAGAAAATAGATCCGTCCATCCTCCTCTCACCTTCATATTCTCTCATCTGTTCCCGCCTCATCTCACTCTGTCATCTGTCATCATGTGACGTTCCAGCCTTCGCTAACATTGTCGCAAATCCATGCTGCGATGAAGACCTCGTCATGTGTGCGAAAAGCCCCGGAAATAACAAGTAAGGGGGCCCTTTAGTCATGTGTACTCCTTGCTCATGCATCAAGAGAGAAAATACATTATTTCATTTTCACTTTGGGCTCTTTATCGCTCACTTTTCTGGAAAAAAACAACTGAAATAATATTTGTCACTCTTGGTTTTTATGCACATTTGACCTTTGAACTCGATGCAAGCAGCGGATTATACCTTTCTACAAGTCTGACTCTTCCTGTCGCGTTTCTTACACCTCAGAGCAGGCCATCCATGTGAATCCTGACCTCTGACCTCTGACCCCTGCGGCGTGATTCCACCTTTCAAACACGTCCTAATAAGCTGCTACTGAACGTGTTATTTCATTGGAGGAGTAACGTCTCAAAGCGATTCTTGGGGATGCGTAACACTAGAGGACATCATCTCTCCCCCGCTTCATCTCCGTGCATTTTTCTTTCTTTTTTTCTTCTTTTAATCTACTTTCAATACGACTCACCGAATGATTTATCGCCTCTGATGCCGCCAGAGAGAATTTTCCTGCAGCTCTTTTTTGTTTACTCGTATGTAAATCGTTCTCACTATACCTGTGTCCTTCCCGAGAGTTGCCTGATCTTGAAAAGTTGGAGTTTAGATAGCAACTTTGGTCATTAATTACCACAATGAAATCCTTTTAAGAAAAGGCAGAAGTTGGTCTTTTTTTGTGTTGATGTGAAGCTACAGATCTGCCGCCACGTGGCTCCGTGTAATCTATCAACCCCGGCTGGCTGCTGGCCAGCTTTCACGAGGCCACTCTGTCAGGAGGCAACTATTAAAAATACATCACCACGGCTTTTATTCTGCAGCCGTAAATCAGGGCGGCACAATCACGGTCCGACCCGAGCTGCTGGTTAACGCAGAGAAAAACGAGTTACTTTCCCCCTCTAATCAAATATTGATAGATTCTCAGAGTGTTCGGGCTTTAGCGTTATATTGCTCGCACTTGCTCTAATGTGTCGTAAAGGTTTTCGCGTTAAAAGGTTTTGACACAGTTCAGTTTGGGAGATAATGAGCTTCGGAGATTGCAGGCGGAGATAGATGGCGCCTCATTACCGACTTCCAAATTCCTCATTTTCTGAGAAGAGATGATGTGTTTGGAATAACGTTATGGGACAAAAAAAAAAGAAAGAAATCACTCCTGATTTGTATTCTGGCGAAAGCATCTGAACAAATACATTTCTCTCTCTGAAGAGATATTCAACCTGTCGCCTTTGTTCTGCACATCCTGAAGCGTTATACTTACCTGCATATATGCACTATTATATATATCTTAGCTTATATCCACCCCTTGCTGTTTTTATTATCTATGTAATTTTATTATTATCTATATTACTGATTTTTTTTTCAGAATTTTATCATCTTATTAGTGGGAAAATATTGTACTTTTTACTCCTCAACATTATTCAAAATTATCCAATATTTCAAAACCAAAGCGAAGATAGGATTTGTTTATGGAGAACAAAGTTTCACAGCAATTAATGGATAAGCAATTAATTAAATTTCCTTTCAAAGAAACGAATATTTTCCTTAATAATGAGCACAATATCACGTATTGTTGTCCAGGAAAGTTACTGTCTTCACACCCAGTAAATAACTATCAACACGAATAGATGATTACGGGAACGGAGACAAACACAAACTTTCTCAAGTTAACGGCCAAACTGCCGGCCAGGAAAGGAAGAGTTTGGAGGATTCACGACTTCAACGCTGGTTCTCCGCCAACAGAGACGTCGGCCATCAAACTGAGAGAATCACACACGGCACAGATTGCCAAAAAAAAGAGCCAAACATGGAAGGGAAACAAGTTTATGTGTCAGTCATTTCCACCACATTAATTTGGTTATTCCAGCCCAAACCAGACGTGAAAGTCATTTGGCCAAATTGGCCCAAAATCAAGGAAACATGATGAATCAGTTTGTGATTTCAATCCTGAATCTAAATAAACGGTTTAATGGCTTTGGTGCTGAGCTCCAATGGAAATGGAGGCTGTGAAGAAGATTGTGGAGGTGGAGACGAAGAAGAAAGGAGGAGGTGAAGATGGAGGGGGAGGGGGTATATGGCCAGCGGCCCAACAAGCTGTTGATTAATAAAAAGCTCTCTTTTGCATGCAGGTTCAACACACCTGTGACTCCTTGGAGACAGAAGAGCCGATGGAGGATCTCTGTAAATGAAGTGATGGAGTCTCCGATCTAAAAACATCTGACTTAACCTTCGCCTGCAGCCTCCAGCTGAGAACGTCAGAAAATAAACCAGTGTCCACACGTGATATTGATTCAGGGATGACATTTTTATGCGTCAAGCATCTCGCTTCCCCGGGGGGAGGGAGGGAGCTCGACCCTTGACCTTTTCACTCCATGGCCTCGTGCATCTGTCACCGCCGATAACGCCATCAAAATTGATTCCAATTACACCTCCAGGGGAGAAGGAGGTCAACAAATGCCTCGCCATTAGGGAAGGGGAGTGGGTTTTATGTGTCGGACATGAAATAAAAACAACACTGTTAGAGTTAACTCACGGGAGGAAACCTGGATTTATCGTAAACCTGGATTTATCGTAAACCCGACTTAAAGGTGCTGTGAGATCGGGTTTTCCTCCACGAGGCCGGTGGCTCGTAGCTAAACGGACAAAGATCACCCACAACTGATCCCAGGACAGATGGCACGCGAACATGCACCGGGCCTGACTATGTCAACAACGCACGGAGAAGCTCAGATAACAACACACACAGAGGGAGAGTGACTTCTCTCTCTGCTCAAATAGAAATCAGTTCGTTTTCAGCTATATTTAATCTCTGGATATCAAATTTATAAAATGTACAATATCAAATAAAAATAGAGAAAAAAGCAACATCATAAACTAAAATGAAGAGAATACCTGAAAACAAACAATAGCAGCGATGCTAGCTGGCTGTTCTTATCCGTCTCCTTTTAAAACTGTCTTGGGGTCAGTGCTGGGTCAGCCTCATGTTAACTTGTCATACATGGTTTCAGGGATTTAGTTTTCATTTCTGTTCCCGTCAGAGAAGAAATCCAGGTTTTTCTTTTACTTTTGGTTCCTCATCCCCCCCTCCATATGCTCTCCTATTATTTGGCAATCCACGAGCCAAATGTAATAATCTATGAAAACACATCTTTAGTGTTCAGCCATAGTTCTGAACGATCCTAACTACACAGCAGCATAATTAACACTCTTCCTCGGCCTCATTATATAACCATTTGTGGGTTCTTTTTTAGCCTAAATCTGCTTGATTTGCTCTAATTGTATTCTTCTTAATGTCATATTCTTTTTATTTCTTCAGTGACCCACTTTCTTTTCCGCGGAGATGATTAAACTTTCATTTTATCTTATTCTTAATGTTTTTTTTCCCGCCCAATCGGACGACTTTAAAGAAGCGAAGCCTCGGAGGCAGCGTTACTCTGGAAGCTTCCACGCTGGCACCTGCTGTAAAAACAAATGGAGCGAAGACGCGTCTTAATTGGCCGACGGGATGAGAACCATCTCTGTGAAGTTTACCTCCAAAAACGTCCCTTTTTTTTCTTGGAGTAAAACAACCTTGGGGTTTTTTTCCTCCCCCTTCGAGCCGAAGGTGAGGGAGCCCAGCAGAGACTGTGAGAATAATGAACAGCGAACGTGGACCCGGGAGTTCGATGATGAATGACTGCGGGGAGGAAGTACAGGACCACAGCAGAGGCACAGCCATTTGTTACTCCGCTGTCACAAATGTATTTTTAATGAATCCACACCTTCCGACTCCTCTGCAGAGCCTTCCTGTTCCTCCAGGCCCGCTGACCCCAATACTTCCTGGTTCTGAACACAACCCGACTAAATGTAAATAAGCTTCTCCTTCTGGGAAGCCATCAGTCTGGCTCCTCGTTAGCATCCTTACCTGCTCCGAGTCTGCGCCGGCAGCAGGTAGGGAAGGTTTCACCTTGAATCCCCTTCTGTGTACTCAGCCCTCTGTTCCTTAAAAGATTAGGTTTTTCTTCGCAAATAATAAAAAAATGAAAAAAAGTCCTTGAAAAAGAAGCTTTTTGGGTCGGCGACGCTATCTCCTGGAATCACTTGAACTGCCTTTGCAGTGGTAAGGTAAATGGCTTTATATTGCACTTAGTTATAATGTGGCATGTGTTTGAAACACCAACATGATTAAATATATATATATATATATATACTGTAAGAAAAAAAAAAGAAAAAAGATGAAGCCGAGAGAGGGGGGCAATATTCTGAGAAAAAAATCGCAAGTTTGTTACTTTATTACAATGCTAACATACAGCATCTATGCTAGCTAACTTCCCATGAATGTACATTAGTATTTCTAATAGATACATCCCAACATGTGACAACGCTTCGTTAAGGTCGTTAGGGTGATGATGTTGATGTTTTTTTTTTGCTTTTATTTATGAGGCCTAAGATGCTAGCGGTAGTTTTCACTTGTTGTCATAGCAACGGCAAACATCAGGTGTTAGCGGAACCAAGCAACTTGTTTATATCAACTATAACGTTCAACATTAAAAATGATTTTCTAGTAGGCCTACATGAACAAGTCTGCATACACCTGCAAGTAAACGTGAATATATGCCAAAAGAAAACCGAGCCGAGTGAGAGAGGGGCAATATTCGGAGAGAAAAATCAAAAATGTGTGACTTTATAAACTCACAAATTTGCTACTCTCTTTCCTTTTTCTCTGAATATTGCCCCTCTCAGCTCTGAATACGCCGCGGTAGGAAGGAGTGTGGAAGTCGGAGGAAAAAAGCAACCTGCTGATTTCCTGCAAGGCAAACGCCTCAAAGCGCTCTGCTGACTGACGTGCAATGAAGAGAGGCAAACCAAGAGGGATTTCTTTCCGATTTTTTTTTTTTTTTTGGTCTGATGTGTGGAGTCGGGATGGGAGGTGAAGGCGAGGTCAGTTACATTCACACACCTGTGCAATTCTAGCTTCTCACCTTCTTACATGTAGATGTAGAAACTGCTGAGGGGAGGAAAAAAACCCTCCCACAGCAGACACCATCGTGGAAATGACTCACACATCAACCATGTGACCTACGCCGACACGCAGAACCACACACACGCCATCACATGTGTGTGTTCCCATCTGTGCCGTCACAGCGGCTCAACGATCTGAGTGGAGGGAATCGGACCTGGGCAGTCATCCATCATCAGCCTCCAGCTTCCCACCAAAATATTAGGCTTTATGCAAAGAATAGATTCTGGTGGGAAAAAAGCAATTACACACACACACACACACACACACACACACACACACACACACACACACACACACACACACACACACACACACACACACACACACACACACACACACACACACACACACACTCATTCTCCCAGCCAAAGCACAAACAGAGCAACAAAAGGCAGAAAAGTAAAATATTGTGGCTGTTACAGTAAAAAAACAAACACTGCAGCGACTCTTCACAACGTCGTTATCGTCGTCCGGCTCTGACAAGTCTGTGACTTCCACTTAGTGTCCGTCCGAGGTTCCCCTTGGAGACGTCTACGGCCCCTTGCTACTCTACAGAATGTCATGTCGTCGAGTACGCGGACGCACAAAAACAGGAAGTCACACAGGAAGACGCCCCTGGGCTTGTTGAGCTGGGAGTCAAGGCACACTGCTGCCCGGGAGAGAGAATGGCGTTTGTGAAGGTGTGTCGTTGTGGCCGGTCGTCTCCGTGGAAACCCTCGGCCAGCTCGGGCGGTTGGTCTTGAGGGCGCTCTCCCCCGACTCGAGGACCGGCGGGCGGTTGGTCTTGTGTCTTTCCAGGTCCACGACGCAGATCTGGGTGTCACTGCTGAGAGAGAATACAGAAACATTTTACATTTGTTTACTATAATCTTCAGGTTGTAAACACTTCTGTTTACAAATAAATGCAATTTAAAAAAGAAAAAGAAATTCTGACTTTTTGCCACAATAGAATCCTGATATCTATTTTATTGTAATGTATTGCAGTGAGTGATGGTGAGTTGCTATGGTAACGTGCACGCTCTCTTTTTCCTGCCAATAAAAACCAAAAACTTGGATTTCATAGCAGCCTCAATACAACTAATCAAGACCAGTTTCTTGACTTAAATCAAAAGTTTAGCTTTAAGTTTTTTTAATAAAAAAGTATCATGTTTTGAGGAAATATTGCGTTGAATATCTGGAGGTCGGAAATGGTAGCCAATAAACACAAATTAGCAAAAATATTTAAAAAAGGCATTTATTCATGAGGTTGAATATAATTGAATGATGAGGGTATTCATCATCAAATATTTAGATGATTGGTTGATTTTTATATAATTCTTGGATGATCATACACACTTTTAAGATTTAAGTGTTTATGCTAATACTTGATAATATGGCGGAAACATTTGACTTTAATAACGCTGACGCTACCTGTCCTGACTGTCTTTAGCAGTCGGGGCGTCCTCGTAGATTTTCAGCATCGTGTCTGAGCGGTCGTCATGGTGATCTTTAGGCTCCTGAAACCTAAAAGAAATACACAAAACACACTTTCTTAGTTCCCAGTGCTGCGGCTGCTGTTCTTCTCGATTTCACTCGTTGTCAACAGAATCACAGAAAGGACGAATCCTTCCTGAACATGTAGAAAATAAATAAAACAGGGGTTTCCTGAAAACAGCTGATGGCTGTAGTTTTAAAGCAAGCGTGAAGACAAACGGGTGTAAAAAGCACATTGGTTGAGATTTAAAGACACTTGCAGCTCTGGTTCGATGCATGTGGGATTAATGGAAGATAAACTAGAGTGTGCAAGCTGGTGGTGACGAAGGAACAACGACAACGTTCACTCGTCCCTTCTGGACAACAACGGAGCTCTATGACACAAAAGGAACCGCTTACACAAGAGAAGACTTGCTAGAACAAATAATCTGTTGGATTTGGGATTTTTCACAGTATTCGTTGACAATAAATGTATTTACGAAGCCTTTACCTCCACTTTAAGCAAATGTAATTAATAAAAAAAGGAAAAACAAAGCTTTTGTGATGCTACGCATTACAATTTAGTACAATATGTATATTTCTATTGTCTTTAATCCATCCAAATATTGTACACACACATGCTTTATGAAGTGACGGTGATTGGAATCAAAGCTGCTTCCAATCACCGTCATGCTTTTACTGCATTTGTTTCTTTGGAGAGTTCAATGCATATGGATGTAAATACATCACTTTGTGTAAATATGCTGGATTTAGCTCGAAGCTTATTTCCATCCGCAGTCCTCAAACACAGAGCGGGACATTTCATTGTAAACACACAGCAGATAAAGACGCTCGGGGAAGGAAACCTGGGCTCGAGTCTCTCTTTGACTTTGGCGATGGACAGGATGTACGGGCTGATCTGTCTGGTGATGGTGGTCAGGTACGTGTTCTCCTGCTTCAGCTGCATGAGGTCGAGAAGCTGAGCTGGAAATCAGCACACCAGGAGAAATTACACTAAAGTGTGATAAAGGAGAAAACTGCGACGCCGTATTACGGCCGCTGTAGTAAAAAAAACAACAAACAGAGAGAGGGGACGATATTCCAAGAAAAAAAGAGTTTATTACGATGCTAACAACTGCCATTGATTTATTTACATTTAGGGCATTTATCACTCTTATTTTCATTACTTTGTTTCAACACTTGTCACTTTATATTGTTTGTTCTTTGATTGTTTCTTTTAAAAATGTATTTTATGTTTGTACGGTGTCCTTGAGTGACCAGAAAGGCGCCTTCAAATAAAATGTATTATTATTATTTAGCAGACGCTTGTATATGTTTACGGGCCGATGTCATGTTTATAAAGTGGCATACTTGCTTTATAAACATATATAGCCGATATAAACAAGTTGCTTGGTTCCCGCTAACACCAGACATTTGCCGTTGCTATGACAACAAGCGAAAGCTACAGTTAGCATCTTAGCCCAACTGCCCGATCAATAAACACCCAAAAGATGACAATTTGGCCCAATAAGCATCAACACCATCACCCTAAAGACCTTAACGAGGCGTCGGATTAATTAGAAAAAGTTAGCAAGCATGAATGCCGGTCGTTGGCACCGTGATAAACAGCTTTTCTCTGAATATTGCCCTCCTCTCTCGGCTCGGTTTTATTCGTTTCCTAGCGGCCCTGATACGCCGTCGTAGATAACAGTCAGTGATGTGTTGTTCTTTCATTTTGAAGACAAACCTTCGTAGATCTCCTGCTCGTTAGTGACCCTCTGAAAAGTCTCGTCCCAGATCTGTGAGGACATTGGAGCAAGTTGATTCCCACGCGTTCTGCAGTCAAACCTTTTCCTTTCTTTCTTTTGCCGGCAGGAGGAAACAAACTAACAGGATGTTTTTTTCTTTTTAAGGTATCATGGCGTGACGCACCTCTTCAAACATGACCCTCATGGTTTCCACCGTGGAGTGCTGCGAGGCGATCTGGCTGTCGATGTGCAGCGACCTGTCCATGATCTCGCCCATTTTCTCCGTGTTGATGATGGAGTGGTGCTTGGTCAGGTCTCGGTGCAGCTCCTGGACCTGGTCCTTCAGATTCTGGATCTCTGTCTGCAGCGTCTATAAACAAACACACACACATACATCACATAACACACCAGAGAGATGCTTGGACGTCTTAGAAGCAGCAGAGATCTGATGGGCGTACAGACGCCAAGCGGAGCGTGAAAGCCTTGTTGTCCAGCAGACAGCAGGTTGAGTTCCTGCAGGGATTCCTGCTGCTGCGGTTTCATGGTTTTACTTTGAGGATCAGAGTCCTCGTCCAGGAAGACGATGCTGCAATGGTTTCAAACCGATGTGGATCCAAAGACAGGAGATTTATAAATAAATAAAATAAAGATATCCCTTCTGTTCTACTTACGCTACATTTAAAACAAACAATAATACAAAATAATCTCCTAATATGTAAGTTTACTCTTTTTTGGGGGGAATTCAAGTGTAATTCACTTCCTACATCTGCCATGAACGTTGGTACAAATAAATGTAATGTAATAACTTTAACGATCTCTAAACTTTCCATCAAGTGCTGTCATCTTTTGTCTTGTTTTGCTTTCATTTTTTTTATTTGTTTTTTTCCCCTTCATAACTATTATCTCATTACATTTTTTAATCTGTCCAAATTGAATTGATTAATTTGCCAAATTCTTACCAAACAAAAATCATTGTGTTTTCTGCTAATTAGCAAATATTAGCAACACGTGACGCGATGTTAGCGTGAAGCTCAGAGCACAGAGCGGCCTCACACATGACAGCAGACTCTTTTAAAGGTTATTTTTCCAAACTGGATCCTAATTCTGACGACTGTTGTACAAGTACGAAGAAAAACGTTTTATTTCTCCGTCAGAGGGAAAGATGTTGAGTTAAGAGTGAAGAGTTGCCCCGAGCGGTGACACTGCAGCGTTTGTTGCCCCATTAGTCACTTAGAACCAAGAACATGGGCAAACAGAGTTAGGCTTGAAAAATAACAACATTACCCTTTAAAGTCTTCACACGCTCACCCTGTAGGTGTTCTCGTAGTTGCGGCAGTGCTCGGTGAACGGGGTTTCCCTGCCCTCGGCCAGCAGGACTTTGGTGCAGATGTTGCGGTGGCAGGTGGGCCTTCGCCCGCAGACAGAGCCCTGCGGCATCTCGCTGAGGGACGGGGAGCGGCACGACATGGAGAGAGGGGACTGGTGCCTGGGGCGAAACAATCAGGAATGTCATTAATAACGGGCTCATGATGACATCATTCTCCATCAACAAAACATCACATCCAGCGAGCCGCAGTCTCTCCTGTCTCGAAAATATCTGAGCTTTTTTTGTTGTAAATCTACAAGTTAAATCTCAGAAAATATCCGAGCTTTTTTTCTCATAAAGCTACGACTTAAATCTTAGAAAATATCCAAGCTTTTTTTGGATTCAGTTTTTCTCTGAATATTGTCCCCCTTCCCCCGGCTCAGTTATTTTTTGGGCCCTAATACGCCATCATATATATTTCTAAGCTTAAAAAAATAATAATATGTTGGACATTAACTCCTGGTGGTCTTATAACATATACAGTTGGAATTATTTTCAAAAATCCAGGTTATAAAACACATGCTTTCTTTTCCGTTCTGGAGAAAAGGGTGAACCCCAGAAGAAAACAGTTCAGTCCTGATTCTATATGCTCTCTACTAGACATACATTCATGTGGGCTCCGGTAGGACCACAGATCTGGCTTCATGCCTAGAAACAGCAGAACTGCCCTGCAGCCATTCTGCAGGAGCCTATAGGTGTGAATCCATCCCTCATGCAACCATGTCCCATCGCAGCCAATTAAAGACATTGAAAGAGCATGGCTGCACAACTTCTCGTTCTGAGAAACTATGATACAAACCCGTGGGGGGGCGGCCAGCTGGCCGTCCACCAATCCCCTTCGCCTCCTACATTCAAGGCTCACGAGTGGAAAGGAAGGAGCTCTCAGACAGCAATTAAAGCATCGGACACGACAACACATTCGCTCGCTGTGTGGGCGGCGTTCTGAGCGACCCTACGGCGAGGAGGGAAAAAAAGCTGATTTTCTGCTCCATCTGTGAGCTGAAGTGTGTGGAGTCGAGCCACCTCGTGTAAACGGCTGTTATCTCACCGTGTCGATGGCGTCGGCAGACTATCCACTCCAAAAGGGAGGTGAAGTGTGACCCTGACGTCTGACCCCCGACTGACAACGAGTCGGTAAAAACGTTTACGACAATCAACACAAACGCTCCACACACTACAACGACTACTGGGGGGTTCAAACTGCAAGTTAAAAAGACTAACAAGAGAATACACGGCACTGACTTGAAATAATACATTCTTATGTTACCTGTGGTCTGGCAGCCTCTCACTCCTTCCTTCTTGCCCAGTGTTGATGCAACAGAGGACCTGTCTAAAACATGTCTCTCTCTCCCTCTCTCCCCCCCCTCCCCCCCCCCCTAACATCCAGCCTCTGTCCTCCCATCACTGACGCCAACTAAAGACTCTTGTAAAGCTGTGACATCAGCGACCTGGAACAGGGGGCCGGCCCGACAACTTCCAGATGAATCCCGGAGAGTTCTGTGAAATTACGATAAAAATAGTGGCAGCCCCGCCCCTCTTTGCACATCTTGCACTGGCGAGGTGATGGGGGGGGGGTTGGAAAGGAGAGTTGTCAGTATTTTGGCATTAGTGGGTGGGCTTAAAGGACCTGTGAACAGTTGGGGGACACTGATGTGGACGTGATAGGGCGCCAAGCACAGGAAAAAAGGACAACTTTCTTTGTTGTGATGGGCGTTTAGATGAAAATTAAAGTTCAAAAGGGATATGAAGTTAAAAAGACGACACTGTCAAAGCATTCTCTGATTTTTTGGGGGGTTTCCACGACTCAATTGTGGCCAAAACCACAGCTTTCCAAAAACAGGACCCCCCCCCCCTCCTCCAAGAAAAATGTGAGTTACGTAAACCTGTCAGTGATCAGAGCTTACAGGCAGAATCATTTTCATGGTGGCGCCTCCTCCTTTTCCTCCCGTCTGCCATCTGTACTTCCTAAAGCATTTGGGGGGGACTTTTTATTCTATCTATTCATTATTTTGCTTTCGGGGAAGAATCCAAACGATGCCACGGTAGTATCGTGTAAACTGAAAGGGGATCGTGATGACATACTCGGAGCAGGTGAAGGATCTCACCTCGCTGAGACGCACGTCGACCCGGCGACGGACGGAGGGCAGCGCTGGCCGAGCAGCAGCAGCAGGGGCTCCAGGCAGCGGGCGAACTCGCTCCTGTAGTCTGTGTTTATCTTTCAGGGGGAAACAGACGGATAAACAGACGGATAAACAGACGGATAAACAGACGGATAAAGTCACTTAGAGCACTTAAAAATATGTACATATATATTTCTAGTTGTTATTTTGTTCATTTTTTTCTACAAAAAAACAGAAGAAAGAAAAAAATCACTCTTTGCCAAAAGAAATACAGAAAGATAAGGAATTTCCAACAATATAATATCAGCAATAGTGATACTTTAAATATTACAATAACAGCCATCGTCATTATCATTCTCAGAATCCTCATTTAAAAGAAAATAAACAAGGCTTTCTGTCGACTGCAGATAAAAAAAGCCCTTTGGTTAAATCTGGCACATTTACATCACATTGACGTTGTGTATTTAATGAATGAAGCACTAAAAGCTCCCGTTTCAACACTGAACTCAACTTTGACACAGAGAAGAATTGCTTCTGGGCTTTCGGAGCCACAGAGGAGGAAAACAACTTTGCGGTGGATTAGATTCTGGACGTGACCTTCCCAGCTCGCCGTGACGGCGGCTCCGACTCACTTTGCTGCTCTGCACCGGTCTCAGGCGGTGAGGGAGCTTCACGATCCTCTTCAGCCGCTCCATGAGTTGCTGCGTGAGCAAGAATGACACATTACGGACAGACTCCATTTAGAGAGCACTTCACAGCGATACTGGGAAACTTCCAGAGATCTCCACTTGACCTTTACTACCCTCCAACACTACTCTCTAGTGCAGCACTGCATCTTTATACTCATATTAGATGGCATTCTCGTAAAATGTGATTTTGTGCGGCTGCACTCACGTAGCCCATGTCCAAAAACTCAAACTTGTTGGCGGAGCTGAGGAAGGCCGAGCAGGTGACGAGGTGAACCTGAAAAAAACAGATCGGATATTAAAAAGGTCAAACAAGCTGCGGGGAACGTGAAACACCAACATACATAATAATTAAATGGTATTAAATGAATCCCAAAATGGCAGACATCATTTTCATTGCCCATTCATAGAAGAAGTATACAGAAGTCAAAAGTACACAGTACATTCTATACTCAAGTAGAAGTGTTCAAAGAAGTAGAAGTACTGATTCAACTTCTTTACTCAAGTAAAAGTAAAATAGTGCATCCTCTGAAATGTACTCAAAGTATAAAGTAAAAGTATCCCTATGAAGGACATTTCTACTGGCTGCTTTTTTGTAAGACTAACTAAATCAATAATAAAATAATAATAATAATAATAATAATAATAATTAAAGAAAAATAATCATCCATAAATCCCCTCAAATGCATTAAAACTAAAGTAACGAGCCTGTTTTGACAATGTGAGGAGTAGAAAGTACAGATATTTGTTTTAAAATGTAGGGAGTAAAAGTAAAAAGTCATCAGAAAAATAAATAATCTAAGAAAAACGTAGGAGCAAGTATTTGTACTTTACCACCTCTGGAAGTATACAGAACTACAGGACTTTACTTTTTTCAGATTTTTCATTTAAAAAACAAACAAAAGATGCAAGAAAAGCTCTAAAACCACACACACACACACACACACACACACACACACACACACACACACACACACACACACACACACACACACGTGTGTATCAGAACTTTTTTCCATTTTTTTATTTCCTACTCCATAAATCATCCCGCGCCCCTTGGAATGATGTATGGTAGTCTACCTGGAGGGTTGGGAGGAGGGCAGTAAGGTGAGAGAGCTGCTCCTTTAACGCTTTCTCCTTCTCCTCGTGTTGACTGCAAACACACACACACACACACACGCACACGCACACACACACACACACACACACACACACACACACACACACACACTGTAACTGTACACCTTCACATCCGTGGAAATACTCAGAGGATTCAGCTCAGGAGCTGCAACTATGCTCCATATTTCCAGAAGCCTGTCTGTCTGTCTGTCTGTCTGTCTGTCTGTCTGTGTGAAACAAACATGCACATGCAGACAGACGCAGCGCCGGACACACAAGGCCTGACGTAAATAGCCTTTAACACCCTTCCGGGAACCCGGCCACTGGATGGCTTCCAGGCAACGGGGAGAGAGAGGGAGAGAGAGAGAGAGAGAGACAGAGAGAGAGAGAGAAATCTCATTAAAGATACCCAGGGAGTGCAACCTGACACGCTCGCTCACATGCACAATATTGTTCTCATTCAGTCACACTGGAAATGAGGAAGTGTTATCCGACTACGTTTCAGTGGTGAAAATGCTCAATTCGATATTCGGAGCGTTACAACTATTTTGCTACGTAAAGATGAAGTGAAGTCATGGCTGTTTGTTAGCATAGCCGAGGCCGGATGCACGCTGATTTTATTAGTGCATGTGAGCATGCATGTGAGCGAGCCCCGCCCTCATACGCCGGTTGAGGCTGAAAATGTCCGGTTGCTGTAGTTTGCACCGTTAGCTGCAAGCCGCCGGCTCAGCCGTCGCCACGTCGAGGGACATTTGAGAAACAGAAATGCTCCCGATTGTATTCAGCACCTTTAATTAAAGTTTGACTGTGTTTGCGATAGTTGGATGTCGGAGACTAATTAGTTGGAAACCTCGATGACGTTAAATCAAACGTAATGATGGCGGTGGGGGATGTGGCGCCCGGCTTCCTGCCAGTTCGTGATGAATTTGGATTCAGAGGATGTCCCTGTACGGTTTGTTTCTGCAGGCTGCCTGACGTTAGAGGAACGTTAGGATCCCGTTCTCAGGACAGTATAGTGTTGAAAACGGCTCAATGTCACATGAATGGGTTCTCCATCGAAGGGTCCTCGAGTAGAGAATTTGGATTAAATGCTCATTTGACATGAACGGAAAACAAGATTAAATGAATAGTTCTTATACTTTCCTGCAGGAGTTGATATGATGATGAACTTGAGAAAGTCTATAATGTACCTTGTGTATTTGTGTACTAATACTCTGACTGTACTGTCATTGATTGGATTCATCCGCAGCATGCAACCGTTTGCTTTAAAACTTAATGTAATCCCACTGAGAGAGAGAGGGAGGGAGAGAGAGAGAGAGAGAGAGAGAGAGAGAGAGAGAGAGAGAGAGAGAGAGAGAGAGAGAGAGAGAGAGAGATTAAACCAGAGCAGACAGGCTGTCATTCATCAGCACAAAGCACCGCGATACAATGGAACAACTATCAGGTGACCCGGTGGCAGCAGGATAACAGCCTTAAAATAGGTAAATATTGTGACACAAGCTTTGAGGCGACAAAAGCATTTTCATAGAAGAACTGTAAATCTTTTTTTTTTTTTTTTTTTTTTTTTACCTCTGAGCTGCTTTCAGCAGAATCTTCTTCCTCTCTGCTAATTTTTCCTGTCAGAAGAGAAAACAGAGCCTTTTATTATTTTCCTCTCGCTGCTGTGAAAACGGCCTTGAGCTCTCACACCAAAGGAATTTCCAAGATTGTCATATTAATAGGTGGAAAATCCACAGTAGTGGTCTCTGTTCTCGTTGCTGTGCAAAGAAAACACAAATAGGTCAACAGAGACCTCCAGTGGTGAAGCAATGTAAATGACCTCACGTGAATATCAGATTCAAAGAGTGTTTATATGTATTTCCCACTTGGAATAATGATGTTAATGACAGTTAAAAGACAGGAGTGCACATACATCAGACTTAGATGCACACTGACTCCAAACCACAAACAGGACATTGTTTCGACCCTCCAGCCTCACGGCTTTGGGTTTTTGTTCTGATTTGCATCGTCAGCAGTGAAACCTTTATAGAGACAGGTGTGTGTCCTTTCCCAAATCACAACCAATCAACTGAATTAGCTGCTGCAGGTTTGCAGGTGGACTCCAATCAAGGCTGATCAGGAGAAATGAGAGGCGCCTGAGTTTAAATTCAAGCCTCATGGCAAAGGGTTGGAACGTTTGTTCAGCACACGGCTGCAACACAACAACATGTGAGAAGCATGAAGGGGACTGGATACTTCCTGAATGCACAATAAACCTAATTGTCAGCCAGCAGCATCACAACAGCATGTTAAACTTACTGTGCAACTTCCTAAAGTGTCCCCTAAACCACAGCTCCTATAGGTTCCTATCTATCTATCTATCTATCTATCTATCTATCTATCTATCTATCTATCTATCTATCTATCTATCTATCTATCTATCTATCTATCTATCTATCTATTAAACCTATTAACCTATTAAATCGTAAAGAAAACGTGTGTCTAACCTGCAGGCTGTTGAAGAGCGTGCAGATGGCGCTCTCCTCTTCCTCCACATTCAGACACACTTCCCCAATCATGGCCCTCAGCAGGACGATGGCCTCCCTGGCTGACGTCTGCAGCTCCTTCACCACCTGCAGACGAAGAAGGAGGTTCGCTGTCAGAGAAAGGCCTCCGAGCCTTTCATCACAGCGTGGAGCTGAAACACGCAATATAAACTAAATAACGCCTCTTTCCTTATTAAACACCCAAAACACAACTATTCACTAACGTTAATACATCATATAAATAACCACATGCCATCGGGACGATCAAAGACATTATATAACTGCACAGTTGTGCATAATTGCGCTGATTAGATTTACATTTCTCTGTTTTATTGTTGTTTTATTTGTGTGTCACCCGCTGCCTTTTAAAATGACTTTGTTTTTATACCATTTATCTATTTATTTATACTTAGATGTTACATTCTTTGGATCTTTGAATCAAAACAAAAATACTATTAGTATTATATCAACATATTGCCAGAAAAATCCTCGTCCTTCACATGTTTATTTATTCAAAGTGCATTGTAATGAGTGGAGTCCACCTGCACCACATCTCCCGGCATCATCAGCGCCGGCGGCTGCTTTGAATTATTCATGACTTTTAAATGTGCAGCCGAGATAACGGCGTTCCCTCTCACCAGCACGGCCTGGTCCAGCATCTCGCAGCCCTGCATGTACGCCGTCTCGATGTCGATGCAGTGAGTCCGACCCTCCCTGCAGGGCAAACAAACACCTCATTTAAAAAGAAAGACGAAGACGTCACTGTCGTGACCTCATTTCTTCTAAATCTTCCAGACCCACATTTATTTTTTATTTTTTATTAGACCCTGGAGCTACCGATGCTCCGGACTCCCCACTAAGCTTGGTTAAAAAAAAAAAAAAAACATCAATCGGAGCTATGCAAAACACCAAAGCTCCGGGGCCGGATGGGTTTTCAGTAGACTTAAAAAAAAAGAAGTTATTCTCAAATAAATTGACCCAATTGCTGTTCAATGAATCTGTGGAAAAGACCACAAACATGAACCCGGCATCCACAGGAGGGCCTTCTGAAGGATGAGGAGCCCACATCCTGCTCCTCCTACAGACTCCTGCTGGTCAGGCTCTCAATAAATGTCTCCTCAAGTTTATTATCAGAGAACCAAACAGGTTTTAACACTGATAATATTTCTGCAGTAACTTTAGTACTTATTAAAAATATATATTTATTTATTTTAAAGCAACTCTTAACTGTAAAAGCACTTGTTCTAACTGAGTTGGATTATCTTTCTTGTATCTATGATGTCTGCATTCCCTGTTTTTTAATTCTGCTGTTTTTATGATACGTTTCCATTTATTGTCTTTTTAATCTGTAACTGGCAACATGTCTCACTCGAAAAAGAGATTTTATATCTCAAGGGACTTCCTGGTTAAATAAAGGTTACATTTAAAAAGAAAAGAGTTAATTCAATCTTTTATACTTTTTTCAATGCTGTCTTTCTCCTCCTGCCTTTGTATTCCATTTGATTCATTATTGCTCCTGTCAAGGACTCTCTGCATACATACAGCTGGCGACGGATTGATTCATAAACAAATAAAGGGGAGTGTTGGAAGGATGTTTTTTCCTGTAACATGTTGAACTCCGTCGCAATAGAATGTAGAAAATGTGCACTCGTCATTAAAGAAAGGAATACGACAAAAGAAGAAGAGGAGACTTTGCATTGACTCACACTTGCATGTCCCTGAAGCACTTGATGCAAAGCATGGACTTGTTCTCTGTGGAGAAGAGGATGTAGGGATCCTCGTGCAGCGCTGCGGAGGCAAAGACACAGTTTAAACCCAAGAGTATTCTAGAGGACGGATCAGGAGCAGCGATGCTTCTCCAGCGGTGGAGTAAAGCTTCGTTGGCCTGCTTGTGTTCTGGAGTAAATTACAAGTTGGCACTCACAGCACTTCCTGTGTTTGGCTCGGGAGCGCTTGGCGAGGGATACGATCTCATGGTGGGAAAACATCCTGGCCTTGTGAGTCAACTCCCTGCAGGCACTGCAAAGTGGCTGGCTGCATGTGTTGCAGTAGTACATCACCCCTGCGTCCTGCATGGGGGGGTGAACAACGCAGGATAAGAAAGGCAACTAAAAGTGGAGAGATGCTTTCATCACGTTATACTGTTTCAGACCACGAAATCATGATTACAAATGTTTCACTGAGGTGATAAATAGGTGACTTTTATACAATCAGAAGGGTCGTCTGGACATAAAAAGATGGATTCGTCATCCCGGTTTGCTTTTTGTTTCTCCGTCATATCACCAGACGTAAAGCGATGCCTGCAGATCTCTGCAGGACTGATGTCTCGTTAAAGAGGAATCTATAGAAGTTCCTCCTCCTGTGTTATTGTGACTCACCAACACCTCCTGGTTCAGCTTCTCTATAACAAACACAGCCGCTCAAGGTTTTGATTCGGCTGTTATATGAGGTTGAATCAGAACTAGACCCCCTGCCTCTCTCTCACTGGTCAGATTGAAGAGCTTTGAACAGTAATTTGTCGGTGAATATGATGATCAGCGTGATATTCCAATAAAACGACCCTACACTGACCTTCTATTGTGACATTTTAAGAATAGCAACACGCTGTTTATTCCAGCTTGTAACAGGACTCATCATCGTGCGCCGGACACTGAAACATGAACCTGTTTCTATTTAAATCTTCACACATTTTGATGCAGAGCTTCCAGTTTATTTTAGCGATGACTCATGATTTCTTCTATTCTTACCGAACTGTTGCTCAGAGGGCCTTCGTACCTTTTTATCGCTCTCCTGGTCACAGTTGGCACACTGCACCGGCTCTTCAGTGTCCGCGTTGTTGTCGACCAGGAACTTCAGCAGTCGGTCCTCCGGAGGCAGCGAGCTGTTCCCTTTCAGTACGGACGGGTAACTGTGGCAAAGACAGACGTTCAGACAGACGGAGGGAAAATCATGACATTAATCGCCAAATTAGATGTACTGGCAAGTATTTGTGTTCTTCTTCGAGATGATGGATGCCAGGAATAATTTACAATGATTTGATTAAAAACTAAGAATGAATGTGAAGCAACAAGAAGAACAGTGATTAGTTCTACTGTTATTTATATATTTAAAGGTTTTTCTTCCCGTTTCTTCACGTGGATTTGAGTTTGACAGTTTAAAAAAGAATAATAATTAAATCAATAACAAGTATACAGTAAGCACACACACAAACACACACAGATTCCAAATTTAAGAAACAATAAAAAATACTATATCAGCACATCTATCCACAGAATGCAATATTTGAGTGATTCACAACAATTAGATCCTCCACCCGGTTCATCCAAATCCATCTGAAGTTAAAAAAGGGAAACTAGCAGCAATAACAATCTACTAATGTACTAGTAGTTGCACTATAATTATACTTTTCACCACCACCATCTATCAGGCCTCACAACTGATTTTTTTTCCAGATAAAAAGGAAAAGGCGCCCAAAAGTGCAAAAAATGCAAATATTATCAATTAATAGATATTTTTATTTTAATTAATTCATTATTTGGGGGGGCTTAGACTATATTTTATTGATATATTGCACTATATATATATTTTATTTTATATATATAAATATGTATATATTTATGTATATCCATTTTGGATGGCTATGTATAAAATACAATTTAAAAACAAATCACATTTCTGCCACAGTGCAGGGCAAACTATGTATAAATCATCACCCAAAGTCCAGAATACTGTCCTGCAGTTCTGCAGTAAACCTGAGGGTGGCAGCAGAGATCTCAAACGCAGCCACCGCAAAGGAAGAAGACGAAGAAGAGAATGCGGAAGTAGTTACAGAAAGTGGCGTGTGAGCGCGTCCACATAACGTGGGTGTATCTGACGGTGTGTCATTTAGGGAAGGTCCAGCCCGACGGAAACGCCCCGTGAACCAGAACCAGGTGCGTCCGCCGCGGGAGACACAGTCGAACAATGTCGGTCATCTCGGAGGAAACCGTGCGAGGCGAAAGCCTGTTCAAGGAGATCAGCGCCGACAGCGAGGACAGCCAGCCCACGGAGATCGAGAGTATGTGTATGAACTGTCACCAGAACGGTATGACGCGTTTACTGCTCACCAAAATACCCTTCTTCAAAGAAATCATCGTCAGCTCCTTCAGCTGCGAGCACTGCGCCTGGTCCGACACCGAGATCCAGTCCGCGGGCCGGATCCAGGACCAGGGCATCAGCTACGCGCTGACAGTCAAAACAAAGCGGGACTTGGACCGGGAGGTGGTGAAAGCGGAGAGCGCCACCGCCAGGATCCCCGAGCTGGATTTCGAGATCCCTCCCTACACCCAGAAGGGCGCCCTGTCCACCGTGGAGGGCCTCCTGGACCGAGCCGTGGCCGGGTTGGAGCAGGACCAGCCCGTCAGGAGAGCGGCGCACCCCGAGGTGGCGGACAGGATAGATGAGTTCATCCAGAGGCTGAAGAAGCTGAAAGAGGTGGAAGATGAGTTCACCCTGGTGATCGAGGACCCGTCCGGCAACAGTTTTGTGGAGAATCCAGTGGCCCCTCAAAAGGACGAGGCCCTCGTCGTGTCCAGGTTCAAGCGGACGATCCAGCAAGACGTTCGTCTGGGGATCCGATCCGAGGACGACCTGGACGAGGAGGAACCGGCCGGGGACAACGTAGACGCCATGAGGGACGAGGTCTTGACCTTTGGCACCAACTGCCCTGGGTGCAACGCGCCAGCCTCCACCAACATGAAGCTGGTCCAGATCCCCCACTTCAAGGAGGTCATCATCATGGCCACCAACTGCGACAGCTGTGGCCACCGGACCAACGAGGTGAAGTCGGGCGGTGCCACTGAGGCGATGGGCACCAAGATCACCCTGCGCATCACCGACCCGTCGGACATGACCCGGGACGTCCTCAAGTCCGAGACCTGCAACATCGCCATCCCGGAGCTGGAGTTCGAGCTGGGGATGGCGGCCGTGGGCGGCAAGTTCACCACGCTGGAGGGGCTGCTGAAGGACATCCAAGACCTGACCGTCTCCAGAAACCCCTTCGTGTGCGGCGACAGCAGCACCTCGGATCGGATGCAGAGGCTGCGAGAGTTCGGCAAGAAGATAGACAAGATCATAGCCGGGGAGATGGAGGTCCACGTGGTCCTGGACGACCCGGCAGGGAACAGCTACCTGCAGAACGTGTACGCCCCGGACCCGGATCCCGAGATCACCACCGAGAAGTACACCCGCACCTTTGAGCAGAACGAAGACCTGGGTCTGAATGACATGAAGACCGAAGGGTATCAAGAGGAAAAGTGATCCGCCGGAAAGGACTAAGAGGAGCCGGGTGTCGCGTCAAACACCCGGTGGAAATATATTACTGCATATTTTCTTAAATTTTCAGACATTTTAAGTTAAGTTGGTGAATGTTTGTTTCCTTAAGAGGAATTCTAAGTTGTCTAAACAGCCAGAATAAACATGACTCAGCAGGATTTGTAAAATAAATGGGTGCAGCTGTAACTCGTCTTCAATTGCATTCTTGTGACATTCCAGAAGATGGTGCTGTTATCTCTATTGAAAGGTTTTATTTTTCTCTCTCTCTCTCTTGGAGAACCACACACTGTGTGACCAATTCACGTTTTTATACACCTGTGAGCATGACATCTAAATAAATGATCTAAATTGGTAGTTAAGCTCTGCCGTTTGAAATTGGCAGACGTCGAAAGATGGGAACGCTTCTAATTCATCTGCATAATTAGTCTGAGGAGCCGCCGGAATTTATACTGTATTAAATTAAATTCTGGGCGTTTTTTTCCACCCCACACATTGTACATGACACTTTCTAGTATAATTATATGTTGGGGCTGAAACTAATTTACTTTGATTGGTTGATGATTTTGTTGTCAGAGAATGGTGAAAATGTCCCGAGGTGACATCTTCAATTTCCTTCCTTTTATCCAAACATCAATCTGAAACACGAGGAAATTCATTCACTAATATATTAATCGTGAAAATTATTTTATATATATACTTAAAAAAATTGCTTTGCAGGAAAATTGTTTAGATGTGGGCAACAAACTTTTTGTATTCTTATACAATCAATTTTTTACTTATTTTTTTTTATTTTTATATGCTTTGCCCTATTTTTCCAATTCTTATTATTATTCTAGTAGTTACTAATTTTATTTTTATATATAATTATTCATTCATTATTATTTCTTTATTTGTATTGATACACTGTCTGACTTTGCAAGTTGAGTGGGAAATGTAGTTCAAATTGGGTTGTTATTGTATGTTGTTCAATGTTGTGTAAAAAAATGTAAGAAATTAAAATAAAATATTAGGGAAAAGAACAACAACACCAATAACAACTTATCCTTAAAAACAAATTGTTCAGAAACTCTTGATTCACCAGACAGTTTAAAAAAGAGAATCCTGCACCTTGAAGGTAGAAAACGCTGGCCGAGGCCGGTTTTCCTGCCGCATTAACAACATTTGCCCGTCCGATTTAACCGTAATGTTGTTCTCCTCGTTCTGACTCAGCAGCCGTGACGAGCTAACGTCCCTCGCTGCCGTCTGCACTGCGTGTTTTTATCTCGTTTTCATAGCAACGGGGCTCTCTGGTGTTCTACTAATAGCAGAGTAGTGGATTCCTAGATTACGTGGTTCTCCAGTGAGCAGCTGTTAACGAGAGCGTTGCTGCTGCTGCTGCTGCTGATGGAAATAGAAGCAGCCGGCCCCTGCAGCCTCAGCCCAGACCGTGGAGAGAGCCCAACGGGGTTATTTCCATCGGAAACCAGTGATTGCCTGTTTTTTTTCTCACCTTGTGCTATGACTAAAAGCTGTTGGTATTATTTTTGATTCATGCAGCTGATGAATACACACCGGTTAATATCAAATAGCTATAAAGCGAATAAACACCGTATTAAATAAGAGGAGGAAAGTCGTGACGGAGCAGAATCCGAACACGAGAGCAGTGAGGGTTTCATATTTGTACTTTATAAGCACTGCAAGGTGTAGTATTGGATGCTGTTTATGGCGGGTGTCTATCATGTGCAGCCTATAATCATTGTTTGTTTTTTTAATTTCTCCCTGGGATTAAAAACACTAATCAATCAACCAATGAAAGTGTATCTAAGGGACGTGACCTGACATTGACATTGAAACTCGCCATCCCCGTTTTGATTCTCTGCATCCACACACACACACACACACACACACACACACACACACACACACACACACACACACACACACACACACACACACACACACACACACACACTCTTTTTCTCTATACATCCACGTGTGCTTTGATGGGGCCGGAAAGTTAACACAGCAGACCTGAAGGTGACTGGTAAACCACGAGTCGGTCCTTAATAGGGGATGAAATGGATTGGTATCATGTGACTTGCTTTTTGATTGCCCTAAGCTGCTGGCACCGGTGCCAAATACCAGTATGCTTTGTTTGCTGTGTGACTGGTCTGAAGAGGAACTCGCCGGTCCCGCCGGTGCCTCAGGGGCCAAGGACTATATCAGGGGACCGGGTTGACCCTGCAGCTGCTCTGGCCACTCAGGCCTGCCCGACCTACACCGGGCTAACAATGGGGTCACTGATCGGCACCCTCGAAAACAGAGACTTGATGCGCTCTCAAAGCAATGGGATTTTCCCTCAAAAATCTCCTGCAGGAGCCGATCTACTAAATCAACTTATGTGGAACGGGTCCCATCGAGCAACGCTCCCTGAGGGGGGGTAAATGTGGCTTTTCACACAAACGGCTTGACCGTCCGCGGGGGATTCACAGAGCCAAATTACATTTTACACTCCATTTCAACATTTTAATCATGTTTGAGCAGATTGAGATCACCTGCTTGTTACTTCCTCAATCTCCATTTTTTTCCAGTTTGTTTGGGGATTTAACGGATTAGTACCACAGGTGTGATCGCCAGACATCGAAACACGGTGATTAGAAATCCTAAATCAGGGATTTTCTCCCCTTATTGAGAACATATATGATCATATTTCCTCGGGAAGTGTTGAGAAACAGATTTTCCGTTGCTTTCAAGATCGATCATCTACATCGAAACGCACACGCGGCCTAAACTGGTCACAGTGCTGTCTCTTACCCACAGAGGGGGCAGCTGAGGCGGCCGTCATTGGTCCGGCCTCGCAGGCAGCGGGCACAGAAGATGTGGTAGCAGTCCAACAGGCACGGCGACTGGTACTGCTCGTGGCACATGTGACACACCAGGGGGTGGACGTTGGTACAATCCACGTTATACAGCTTGTCCAGGTTGGTGAATATCCCTCCCGCCATCTGCAGAACAAGAGTATGTGAAGCTTGACAAAGAGTTTTCTTTTTAAAAAGCCACGTCATCACTAAACAAAAACAACAACAAAGCTGTAGCATTACAGTAAAAACCGTTATTATAAGAGAGGCTGTTGTATGCAATGATCAATAATAAAGAGCATGTTTTCTTTTAATGAAGTGGAATAAACAAGCTTTTGTTTCTTTGTCTCTTACCGTGTCAGATGTGTAGTGTTTGCTCGGCGCTTCAGTGACGACACACAATCCAAAGACGGCAAATAAATAACATCAACCACGCTGTCAGCGCCGGCATTAGGTCCAGCCAACAAATCCTACTGTAAATGCACTGGGCTCGTCCACGGACAGGACGGAGAGCCACTGTGTTACCTTTCAGTGGTGCTATCAGCTACCCCCTGCAGGAATGACAGCGATGCAGAAACTCTTGAATAGTAGGCCGATGGGGTCCCTCCGCCAGGCAGCTGGCAGCACGCACCTCAGGCCAGCACCCCCCCCCCCCCCTCCTGAGGGTTGGCAACATGCAAAAGGGACATTTAATATTACCGTGGCTTAGAGATTAAAAATACAGTTGTCCTATTTCTAATGTCGCACTCGTGTTGCTCCCTCGTGGGCTCCGATGCATGCCAACTGGAGGGAATGGGGTGGAAATTAGCAGCAAATCTGCTGCAACATGGAAAGAGGAATACTTTTAACATGTCACATACAGAGTTATTGCCTTTTAAATCCCTTCCAAGCGCTTGATGTTGCATAAATGATGTGAGGTATTATGTTGCATGAAAGCAATTACATCTCTGTGGAAAAATAGGAGGTGCTATTTAATTCTAAATAGAGCAAAAATGTGAGAAAATGTTAAGAGCATTTATTATGATAACATAACAGCAAACAAATCCAACTAATATCCTCGGAAGTTTACAGAAAAACCTGTAATTTAGTGTTAATTATGGGGAAAGTCTATGAATATCTTTAAAAGAACTTCTCAGTGTAAAGCCACATTAATTAAATATTGTATATTATGGTGAATGTTATGCTTGCTTGCAGACAAAAATCACTTGTTGATTTCCACAATTGGAATGATCAACCAACATTATTATTATTTTTAATTATGATAAAAATTAGCTACGTAAAATTAAAAGTGACCAATTAATCTTGAACCAAGGCCCACTTACTTAATAGTTAGCTTTTCCCCCTGAGAGCTTTCGACCACACTGTCTTCAGCCGTGGATGGAGTTCCCTCGGTTGTCATGGAGACGGCTCAGTCGTTCCCTCCAGTCTGTTACTGTTATTTAATATCTGTACGTCATAAAACGACTTTTTATAACGTTATACATTTAACAAGTATTGCTAAACTAGCTTAACTTTTAGCACAACAACTAATTTAACGTTACTCTTTTGATTTCGATGTTTCGGCGGCAGTTGGCCGGTAAATAAGATAAAGTCTGACCTAATTCAACACTTCGTACTTCGGTGTATACGTTTTAAAAACACACATTTAATTTAAAAGCGTATATTTAGCATGAAATGTAGGAAGCCAAACTTTCCTTAATCGATCCCAGAGAAGTCGATCGGATCGATGTCGCGGAGCTGCGTTATAGCTCCTGCGTCGCCTCGGCTCCTTCCTTTTTGCCGATCGCGTCAGCCATGGCCCCGATTGTGAGTAGCGACACGAGCGAATAAACTACATACGTCGTGTTCTAAACGTGTCTTTTGCCCAAGTGCGGGTACTCGAAGTGCCGTAACACTGCAGCCGCGGATGTGTTAGCCTCTTTGGTGTTTAATCAGCGTTGTTTACTGTGTAGGCTAAAGCCACGTTGGGGCTAACCAACATGCTAACGGTAGCTAGCTAGTTAGCTAGCAGTGTGACATCGCAAGAAAAGCTTTCTGGGTAATCGAGGATTTGAAGGTCTTTACTTTTAAATGTGTCACGTACATTTTACAACAGTCATAGTATGGTGACACAGCAGATTAGTTACTTTTAATGCGGCCCATTAGCCAGAGGTGTCAAAAGTACACACTATTCTCAAGAAGAACAGATGCTTGCGTCAAAAAATACACTACAACTAGAATTACAGATACTTCTGTTCAAAAATACTCATAGGTGTGTTGTAAAAGTAGAGGTACATATACCCTTTTTCAGAAATAATCTGGTAGAAGACGATGTACAGATACTTCTGTTCAAAAATACTCATAGAAGTACAGATAACTGTTAAAAAATAGTCTGGTAAAAGTTGATGTACAGATACATGTATTCAAAACTACTCTAAAAGTAGAAGTACAGATAACTGTTAAAAAATACTCTGGTAAAAGTTGAAGTACAGATGGGTGTGTTCTAAAATACTCTAAAAGTAGAAGTACATATACTTGTGTTCAGAAATACTCTGGTAAAAGTAGAAGTACATATACTTGTGTTAAAAAAGACTAAAAGAAGAAGTACAGATACTTGTGTTCAGAAATACTCTGGTAAAAGTAGAAGTACTGGTTCAACTTCACTCAAGTAAAAGTAAAAAGGCCAGCCTCTGAAATGTACTCAAAGTATCCATATTAAGGACATTTCTACTGGCTTTCCCCCCCTTACAAGGCTAACTGAATCTTGTGTCGTTAATAAGAAAAATAATCAATAATTCTCCTCAAAGTACAGTAATGAAGTATTTGTACTTCCCACTTCTGACAGCTGTTTCCGAGGTGCATTGATGGTTGTCTGTGTGGGTTTGAGTAATCCTCTAAACGTTACCTTTCCTGCGTTTTTAGAAGAAGCAGGTGGTTCGGAAGCAGGGTGGGAAGAGGAAGAAGCAGATCCTGAAGTTCACCTTGGACTGCACGCACCCCGTGGAGGATGGCATCATGGACGCTGCCAACTTTGTGAGTAGATCTCCCCCTCCCCTTCCCTCTAAGTGTCAAACCCCTCTGCCACGTCGGGTGAAATCACTCCCTGGTCATTTGATGTAATGGTTGCAGTCAGTTGAGGAGACGAGGGGGGGGAAAGGACACCATTGTCCGGCGCAATCTTAATGGAAACTAACCAGAATGTCAACGGCAATGTGTCAGCTGTCGGTGCTCGTAACGGACTCTTTATCCGTGTTTCCTCTACACCTCACAGGAGCAGTTCCTGCAGGAGCGCATCAAGGTGAACGGCAAAGCAGGAAGCCTTGGCGGCGGTGTGGTGTCCATCGAAAGGAGCAAGAGCAAAATCGCAGTGAACTCTGAAGTTCCTTTCTCAAAGAGGTAAAAAATAAACACTGCTGTGGTCAGACTTGTAGTAATACAAGTTACGGAGGTAACGATGTGGATGAACCCTGGGTGACTGTCAAAATGTATTTTATTTATTGGAAAGTGATGCATCTCAAAGTAGCTTTCACTCCTCGTCTTTCACTTCCACCAAATAAGTCGATTTCTGCACCTCCCTTCATGAAGGTCTTCTCTTGCAGCTCGTTTTGCTTGTACTTGTATATCTTGAGTGTCATTGCTGCACTTGAATTCAAATAATGGAAGTGGAATTTTGTTTGTGGTGATCGAAGCGTTACTAAATATTTCCATCAGGAACTAATCCATGTTGAAGAATACAATAAAAACACACACAGGCCTTTTCACAGCAGACATCTCGAGTCGTCTTCGTAGAAAAAGCCCAGGTGTTACTAATAACGCGGACAATGGCTCCGTTCTATTCTCACTTCTCAGCCCGTAGACTTGTCTTTGTGTTTGGAAGGAGATGTTGCCGTTGAGCACCACAAATAAAAATCCATTTTCACTCTGCGTGGGTCGTTAAGTGGAGGGGAAACGGGACTAAAATACACTTCGTTCTGACAGTTTGTGCCGCAGATGGCGCCTTTTAAAATCATCCCAATTTTCAAGTTGCTCGGTAGATGAATAAAAAACGAGCCTTAATTTACATAAATTACACTTTTTTTTTTTGTATAAACAGATGTCGTGTCTGAGCTAGGAACACCACCACCAGAGGGTGACTCTCCCACTTTCATTGTCAAATGAGCACTTTGTATTATGACATGACTGGAAATGGTCACTGGGAGATGTTCATTGTCATGTCGTATAATTGTTTGCAACCTCTACTCTGCATATGTCTGCCATCTATTTCTCAGATTACCCAAATATATAAGTTCAATAAGTCATATGGAAACAGCTTTTCATTTTTTAAATTACCCAAAAATGCTTAAAATAAACACTTGATCTACCCTATTTTTAAATTTGTTTATTGCATTATAGCTAAATGCAAATGTTGAGTCGACACCCATTTGTGTGTCTGAGTGCATTAAAATAATACAAACTGATTTGCATCACATTCACCGTGATGAATCTATGAACACGACTTTGACGGTTTGCCTCCTCTTCGTCGTCTCCTCCTGCAGGTACCTGAAGTATCTCACCAAGAAATATCTGAAGAAGAACAACCTCAGGGACTGGCTGCGGGTCGTGGCTAACACCAAGGAGAGCTACGAGCTGCGCTACTTCCAGATCAACCAGGACGAGGAGGAGGAGGAGGATGAAGATTAAACTTCACACCCCTTTTGAATAAAATAAAAAGAGGGAGAAGAAAATGTGTTCTGGCATTTATTTATTGAATGTGATTTGAATTGTTTGTTCTCTGGGCGTCACACGCGATATCACAATTTTATTCTTATTATTTGCAGAATTCAATCATATTAAACAAGATTTTTTCTTTTTTTTCCTTTTTAATTTTTTTTGTGATTTTAATTGTCTCTAGGCTTCACACAGGCTCACAATTTTATTCTTATTATTTGCACAATTCAATCGTATTAAACAAGATTTTTTTTTCTTTTTTTTAATTTTTTAAAAAAAAATTGGGATTTTAATTGTCTCTAGGCTTCAAACAGCCTCACAATTTTATTCTTATTATTTAGATGCACAATTCAAACAATCATTAACCTAGACACTAGACAGAATTTTCATCATTTTGGTACCTTTTTATTTTTTTTGGACCTAACTGAATATTTAATGTACAGAAATCTGAGCCAGTGATGCAAAAATGCATTAACACAACATTTAAAATGATAGTGTTTTATGTTAATAGAATACATGTAATTGAAATAGGAACAATGTAAAGTGAAACTGCCCTGCAGACTACTCAGTCAGGACTCTGGATGTGTGTTTGTTGATACACGAAGCGGAGCTGCAGCTCGTCTGCTGATCTCTGTGGGGCATCCTGTGTTACAGCTGTGGTAACCTTGACAACAGTTAGACCACTAGGCGGTCAGGACTCCTCGCTGCATGCAGTCACCAGGCTACACTTTCCCTTTTCTTCCCCTTTCCTGGAAAAAAAAAAAGTGCAAGTTTGCGGAACAAACGGATTTAAGAGTCAGGTTATATTTCCACATCAGGGTTTCTAGGCGTTAATTAAAAGTGTAAATTAAACCCCAAACGTGTGATTTGAGATAATCGTTTTAAGACAAATTAAAACAAATTGTTTGTTCCGCCTACAGCCCCGGCATCACATTTGGAGTAAAGGTTGTGAGTGAAGCAGCAGAAGTTTCTCTCTATTCTCCGGACTTCCAAAAAGAGGGAAACGTGCAGGCGACAGACGCGGGACCGGATCCGCATATTAGCGGCTATTTCTTTCCCTCCCCCCCCCCCCCTCCCTTTTTTAACGCACACTACTAGTTAAAGTGGTAACTAAGGAGAGCACGACTAACTAGTTGTGGGTGAAATTATGGGATGCATCGTCATGGCAACAGACCAGACGTCACAATCTGGGCATGTGTGTTCCATTTTTGTCTTTCTTATTTTTCAGACTGGAAGACCTGGATAGAGATCAGTGGGAAATAATATAAATGTTTTTTTTTAATATTTATAATTTTTTTATTTTACGTGGAGAGAAAGCCGAGGATTCACTGGAAGCAAAAAAAATTTTTTTTTTTTTCTTCTTTAGCTGAGCGACGCTACATTTCTTTTTGGGTGAAGACAGAGACTGGGCTGCGGCGTCTGGAGGGTTAACTTTCAGTATTCTCGGTCTAAAAGGGGGTTTGGGGGGCTATGAGATAAAGATGCCGGGGTCGCTGAGTAATGAAGACGAGGGACAGGACGACATGGATTTTGAAGACGATATACCAGGTGAGGGGGAAGGGGGGGAGGGAGGTGGGCTTGGGGGAGGAGGGGGTGTCCTTCAGATTATATTTTGCGCCGCTACGCCTTGAATGCGGGGAAAAGGGCTTGTCCTGCGTTCCTGAGACCGGAGGGGAGGAGGAGGGGTGGGGTGCAATAAGCAGAGTCATGCTATTATTTTATTTTTTGGTTTGTTGTTGCCTTAGTGTCTTAAAGGTGGGCTTTTTTTTTTAAAGCTGTGGCATGATGAAAACCCTCCGCTGCATGCTTCTTCTTCTTCTTCTTCTTCTTCTCCGGGTGCATGTGTGTTTTTATATCGCGGGCTGCATGCATGCGCGTACACGAGGCTTTTCTCCCTTCTAGCTGTTTAAATGCATTGGACGCTGTGTCATCGTTCACAATCAATGCGTGTGCGTGAAAAGCAGAAACGGGCTCCGGTGACAACATCCGTGTTTTTTTTTATGCCTCCAACTTTCCCTGTTTTTCGAGTCGCTGCGTGGCCGCAGAGGTGTGAAAACCACGTGTCGGCCAACAGTAAACAGTGCTTAACGTCGAGTTGCCTCGATCCCGTTGCACTGTGGGCGACCACGGTGAGGTCACACGCGACGCCCCCCCCTCCTCCAGCTCCAGGTCGTTGCACTAACTGAAATTAACTGTAACCCACATTCATGACACATTACTCATTCAGTCCAAAGTGGAGGCTTTGGGGGGCAATCTGCAGCAAATGTAGAATGCATGACATATATTACTAAAAATACAAAAAAAAAGGCATGGGGGTGTTGAGATGCCCTAATTATCAACTTGTGGCTGTTGCCTTGGTGTGTGTGGCAGGTGTCATTCACTGTCCTGGGGTCAGATAGGGAAGTCCCAGTCCGGTTTTCTTTGACGTGTGCTTAAACTAGCCTACGAACTGGACATCTCGGTCAAACCAGGTCCTGAATGCGGTCCAACGTGGCATAGTTTCTGGTTTTGAGACAAAAGCAAAAAAAAAAAAAAAAAAAAAGAAACACATCGAGATAAAAATGACGCAAACGAATGAATACATTTCACCAACACGGTTGCCATGGTGCATTTCTTGCTCATTTTTCATGCTCGTTATTAAGAAAAAGGTCTTCAGCCTCAAACGCTGGTGTGTTTTGTACCATGACAGCAACGCTTACATCATTGGCACATCATTATTATCCGTTTCTAAAACATAAGATTTGCTCATGAAAGAAATCTAAGGTTCTTACACATACACACACACACACACACACACACACACACACACACACACACACACACACACACACACACACACAGAGTGTTTCTCATAAACCAGATTAATACCACAAATCCTGCATTGGATGGTGTGCAGCAGAGGAGCAGATGAAGAAGCATGGTTTCTCTCTGACTGCCAGCCGTTAGCCTGAGGGAGGACACCAGCACTGATGATGCGTGTCCCCAATAACCACCATAGTTGGTTAAATATGTGGAAGAGAGAGGGGAGAAGGTGCGACTGATTGTGGCAGGCGAGTGAAGATGTGAGAGTAGCGAGAAAAAAAAAGTCAAAACACTGTCACGTGCCAGTGGAAACTGATTTACGTCGGCCTTGATGTCATTTGTTGTATTCTTTCCGCTGTTGGCTAAAAAACATCCCAAAGGGGAGTTTTTAAAGCCAGAGATCCCCTCACGATGGAAAGCGAGTGCAGCTTAATGCACACTACTGTATGTTGGAATGTATTTGCCTTGATAAATCACGTCTTTTCCAGCGGTAAAAGGTCTTTGCCGTCTCCAGTTTTCATTTTTTTTTATCACATCACGGACTGTGATGAAGTCTTGCAAATCCATTGTTCCGCCGCCGATACGAGGAAGCAGCGTTCAGACAGTTTATGACCTCCGTCGACAGGCATCAAAGTGACAGACAAGGCCGGGGATCCAGGTCACATTTTTCCCAGCGTCAAGATGCTTCCACGCAATTAAAACGCAATGATGTAGAAGCACAGCCTGAGGGAGGGGGGGGGGGGGGGGGGGGGGGATTTCAGACACCTAAAAGCTATCCTATCACAGCCTTCATTTGTTGTGGCATGTTAAGTGTCCTAATTCCCTTTGTTTTACTCGGGGGGTGCTCACACTGTCACAGATTGTTCCATTGTGCTTTCTTGCTTTAATTGTTTTGCTCTTCCCCCTAAAATGGAAAGATTATCGTGGGCTTTTGTGTGCCTACAAATGTTATCCCCAATTGGAAAAAGGGGGTCTATTTTTGGATGCATCACTGTGAAAGTTGACACCATTTTTTTTCCTGCTGCGCGTGCACAAAGCCTTTGCATCAAAGAGCCGTTTTCTTTAATGCGTATTTGCAGATGAGTGGTGCAGCATTCCAGTCTGTTTTTATATCGGCGTTACATTGCACGCATTAGGAGCCTGTGCATATATTGTCTATGATACATTTTTAATGGATTCTATTTGGTCTTTATCCTTCCGTCACTTTGATGATTACACTTTCTAATAATAGCCTATGGGTGTCTCTGTCTGAAGGCGTTTGGGGCCTAAGCTACAAGCACTTGATCAATGAAGAGAGCACAAGCTATGGCTCTTTTTTTTTTCCTTCCCTCCTCCTCCCTCCTGAGCAAGTAATGCCGGGCAACATTAAGTGGGCATTTCCACACGGGGGCCAACAGAGAAAGGGCTAATGTGCTTTCCAATAAACTCCAGCTTCCTCACTTGGGAGACGCTCATGAATCTCCCTTCTAATGGGTCAGTCCAGTGGCCAAGCCCTTGCAGGAAGGTCAGAACTGTGTGTGTGCCATCCGTCTACACTTTACAGACGTCTCTTTTTGCCAAGTGGAGCTTTGGTCCCATTTTCTAATAGAATCTGGTGCCAGACCTCCGTGTGCCACATGACTGAGCGACCTTCCCTCCCCCTTTCTGACACCTGGCACCGCCTGGTCCACTCACCAGGCAGAAAGATTATCATTCCCCTGATGGCGTTCCCTTCAGGGACTTCACAGGCCATTTGCCGTAGGCAGGTTTCAGATTACAAGGCAACGCAGGTGTTAAACACAGACATCTTTTTTTTTTCAATCAACTGCATTGCTGTCACACCTTCTGCCTATAAATGAATTGCATAACTGAGAGACCGTTTATGCATGGGTTCAATCTTTTAGTTTGATTTTTAATGTGCTGTGATGGCTTTGAGGCTGTTATTCAGGCACATGGGAGTTTTGACCTGAATGCAACTATCTGAGTTAAGTGTGTTAGCATACTAACATGTGCTAATTAGCACTAAACACAAAGTACAGCCGAGGGTACAGGTATTGGTTCATGGCAATCCATCCTGGAAAAGTAAGGATCATTAGGATTTATCATCTGGGAACTATGAATGCTTGAAGGTTAATCCATCCAGTAAATATTAACATATTCTACGGGATAATTGAAAACTTTGACCAGGAAAGTCACAAGCATCACCAAAGCCAGTAGCATTCATCTTCTGGGGACCATGAATGTCTGTCTGAACCAAAGTCATAGACTGAAGGATCAACAGACGAACCCTGCCATTAGCATGCCGCTAGCATTTCTACAAGAGGATTAGTCTGGTCTGCTGCATAAAACTGCACTTTTAACCTACATCAGTAACGCTGCTTCATCACTGTCAAGTCTGAGTGATTTATCATCCAAAAAAACGGAGCAAGGGGACCCACAGTCCGGCATCGTCTGGTGGATCTAATCAGGGATGTGTGGTCAACCCGTCACTCATAGTTCACCCATCGGAAAAGAAAGAGGTGCAGAGTGACGGACTGTGTGCTTTCTGCGATCCAGAGCCGTCTCTCTATTTGCATCTGAGCCGTGTCATCATCCGTGCGTTTAAGTGAGATGCAAGTCCTGCCTGGCAGGCGACTTACTTCTGAGACATAAAAGAGCTCCCTGTTTTAGAATCTGAAAGCATAAAGTCAGGCTTTTTTTTCCTGAAAGAGGGAAATAAAAGAGGAGAGTATGTTGAGCTGTGTCTGAGGTAGAACGAACGAGGATAGATAGATAGATAGATAGATAGATAGATAGATAGATAGATAGATAGATAGATAGATAGATAGATAGATAGATAGATAGATAGATAGATACTGTGACAGCAACATACATCCGTTGTTTTCCTGCCTTTATCGGCTTCTAACCTTCAAAAATTGTAATTGGTGCGGACGTCTGTGGAGAGTAAATGCTGCAAATGCACGAGTTACCCCCAATTAGCACTAAAGAGGGGATGACACACTTCATCTGGTGGTCAAAGGAAACACAATGAGCCTGACATTGCCACTCATTAAAGCTTTGAATTAACTAGTGTGTAGTCTACTGCAGCAATTCTTAAAGAGGAGTCCATGGCTCTCTGACAGGGGGTCCGTGAAGAGTTTTTTTTATTAAAATCTACAGTGTAGAGGGTGGGGGTCATAGTATATCGACCGACTGTTATTAAAAGTTATCTGGTATGAAAATGAGTACAACAAGCAAGCACGTCCACAAAGGGTATATGGTGGTGGACGAGTCTAACAAACACAGGACTTTCGTGTTTTTTGCGTTTTATTGGATTGTTTTATCGGAGCGTTTACAGCTCCTATGGGCTGTCACTATTGGGTTTTATCCCCTCGCGCATGCAAGATCTCAGCTGCTTCTATACTATACTATCCCGGATGAGGACCATTGTGACAGGAACCAGTCCCTCCATGGGAGTATTGGAGGCGGATGATGGTGAGGGATGCAAAGCCACGTAAAGGCCTCTATTTTTTTGCTTGATGTTTCCCCGCTGCCAAGGCCCATTTTTTCCAGGCTGGGCATCACAACATGATGTGTTTTCCCAACCCAAGAAAACTACACCGCTTTACTCTTACCTCTCTGACCACGGGAACCAGTGTGCTTCCCAGGTGACTGCAGCACAATACAACATATCCCTCAACTCGGCTTCTGTGTGTCTGAAATCATGGCATTGGCAAACGGTGAGCTGGCTCCACATGTGGATGGTCCCATAACCCCTCGGGTGGGATGATTGGACCACTCATTCAAACGCCACGGCTCATCTGTATGAAGCAGGCAAGGAATCGGAGATGGCGAAGAAGCACAGCAACAAACAACAGCATCAGTGACAGGATGTGGAGAACATGTCTCATTCCAGCTGAGAAACGGAAACACAATGGGCCATTTAAAGGCCAACTACTTTCCTCTCTCGAGCAGTTTCCTCTCAGCCAGTCTGGTTATGCTCCCACTGAGAATGCTCCAGACCCCCCCTCCCCCCCACCCACATACACCCTCCACACAAATCAAATGCTGGCCACTGCACACACAAGTCACAATGCAGCAGACAGATCCCAGTCACTTCCCACCCATCGGGGCTAGTTAGTGGTGATTCGGGCACCGTGGCCAGCACTGGCCCTTTCGAGGCAACCTTCCCACGGGGCTGGAGGGTGCAAACACTCACTCCACACAGCGGCGGAAATGGCTGCGAATTAGCTGCAAACAATGTCACCAGATGCTCCACAGGGTACAGTGGACAACATGCTCCAGGTCAGTTGTGGGTCGCCCTCGGGAGAGTGACATCACACACATATCAGTGTCCCTCTCTAAGTGGGGTTAAATGTGCCAGTACCAAGTGGTCGGTGGGAAATGTCTTGAGCTGTCTAGGGTGCTGAAAGACAGAGGGCTACAAGAAGTAGCCAGGGGGGCCCTCTGCTGTGGTCTCACAACCCACAACCACCTACTCTCCATAAAAGCTGCAGTTGTGGGGGATCTGTCCCCACTGTGACAGCTGTACAATACCATTCCTCACCTCCCACAGATAGGGCGGCGATTGTGGGCCTGGGCATTGAAGGGGAGTGCTTGGAAAGGTTGGGGCTGCCCCTGCAGAGGTGGGCATTCTCCAGGATGCCAGAGCCCCCCCTGTTTTTCAGCGCTGGTGTGTGGAGAGAGGCTCAGATCCCATGTCATGTCCCTTGCCTCATGTGTTGTCCTACATTCAAACATTGGTAGATAACGATTGGGTTTCGTCAGCAGTTAAAGCATGCTGTTACGTCCCGATACAAAGGCTATGGAGAAAGATAATTTTTGGGTATCCTTTTTCACCTAGAATGACAGCATTGCGCTCTAAAACCCATTATTTCCAATGGCTGGTGTGGCTCTGCAACAGATTATCTCGCTGCGCTCAGCAAAGTGTAGGCACTGCTCCATGAGTGCCGTGCCGAAGCTCAGCATGCTGGGACTTGCTGAGCTAACCATGGTGTGCACTGAACCCAGTGGTGAGCGCAGCACGATTTGGTCCGTTGTGAAAGGCCCGTGTCCTGAATTGCCGTCAGTCTGAAATGCCTTTGTATTCAAGAGGACGGTTACAAGGTAATTTCACAGCCAAATCTCTCTTTTACACCCTTAAGGTCTCAACAAACGCACACTCATAAGGGTTGACTGCTTCCTTTATCTCACTGGCTGTGTGACACCATGACTCAAGCCTACAGTGCAGCCTGAGTGGAGCCTCTTGCAGGTCACCCGGATGCCCTCCGAGAAAACTTCAACCTCATCCATGGTCCCGCTCGGAGGGACGACAGTGGCAGCGGCGTCCCGGGACTTCTACGAGTCTTTATCATCTATTCCTGCGAGACGTATTTAAGCCTTCATTCAGCGTTAAACGTGCAAGACAGGCAGGCAGATGAAGCGTTGCCCGAGCTGGTGCTTTTACGCAACGCATCTAACGGTGCGCCTCTAATCTGATCAGCACAGATTAGTGGGCCTTTTCCATCCCATTCTTCTGCGGCGGCGGTGCTGTGTCTAGAGAGCGCAACATATTTCTTCTCCACAAAGGCTGTTTGTTTACCGTGGCAGTCAGTCAGCACCTAGCTGCCTTACGACACAAGGCATGTGTGCGTTTTGTCTGTTTGTGGACCTTGGTGTTACGCCAAGGCATGGACCGCATCACTACATCATCACCAGCTTTGCCACTTACCCACAAGTGACAGCTTTTAGAAGGTGATGCCTATATGAAAGAGAACGTTACAGGTGTAGCCCTCTAAATTGTGGAACCCTGGGGCTTCACCTACACCAGCTTAAGAAATGCTGGTTTAAATTGCGAACAGAACTATAGAACGCAAATGTGGACGTGAGATTGGCTTGTGTCCGGCACAAGGGCGTCACCATGACTGCAAATGCACACAGGGACAAACCCAATAGTGATAGCTCTTAAACGGCTATGCCTAGACTCATAGAATCTGGAGTTATAATACCTAACCAATGTTAGTTATTGTTACTTAACAAAGTCTGCAAAGGGCAGCTGTTTATTAACGCTATTTACATTGTTGCGGTTGTTACTCTACTTAATTGCGTTATTATTTGGATTATTATTATCTTTTTGGACCTTAAAGGGTATACATCTCTGCATGTCATACTTTCTACCATTGTGTATTACTGTAAGCGTGATACAAAGCCAATATGAAACATATTCATGGGACCTCTTTTTGGTCCAGAAATGTCGACGCTGAATGTGTCCTGTGGTTTACAGAAACACGTACAATGCCAACATTTGTTTTTCGGACGACTCCGTTGGCCTAACCGATCGCAGATTATGTTCTTATCTAACAAATCTAAAGCTCTTCTACAAAACATATCTATAGAATACATTTATCTTGTGCTGTTCTTTCACATAACTGAGACTATAGGGAGGTAAGAAAAAAAAGACATGCTATGTCAGATTATTCCAAGGGACCAACGTGAGGGGATCTGGAGTTTATTCTCTATCCTGGTAGGGGTCTTTGAGGGCCTCTGGTCTACTGCACTGTACTTCGCTAAATAGTGGATAAGTGGCGAGTGGTGAGGTTTGTGTCTCTACTACGCAGGAATCCCTCCTCTCTAACTCCTCACTCCAGCTACCCAGGGGAGTGGTAGACTGCAGGGCCAGTGTTGGCTGATTAACTCGGATACACATGCTGCATATTTCATGCCCTCCAGTCCGTCTGCATGACAGACGCTAGTATACATGCAGACAGACAGTGGGTAGAAAGAGATCAGAAGGACCTTTGCAGGGCGTGTTTTCTCCGCGTCTCTTTATAGTGATGTATTGTTTCGGGACTGTCTCGCTTCCTTCCTCCTCTGTGACCCACTGTGGCATCGCTGAAGTCTGCTGCGCTCAGCAGTCAACATGTTTTGTACACAGCGGCTTTGAGACAGTACAGCTGACAACCAGCAGCAGGTCGCTTTAGTCCCAGCAAGCATTAAAAGGCACAAGATATGCTCAGTATACCTCAGTGGTCCTCCGGGGAGTTGCCATTTAGCGGCAGGGCACGGCGCTCCATCTATTTGGGCTCCTGACGGGTAAAAGTTGATCCACGCTCAATGAAGTGTGATGATGAGGTTTTATTTTTTTGCCAAGTACTCCTGTTGGTCTGGCAAACGATTCATAATGTTTTTACTTTCCAAAAAACAAGCCAACTGACTTTACACTTTACTGTATTTGAGGCCTGCTGTTTATGTTCTTTATCAATTAATCTTTCTTTCTTTTTGATTCTTTGTTCTATAAATGTTGGAAAATATTTCCCCGTGTTGTATTCACATGGCTTGTCTAACAAATTAAAAGTCCAAACATATAGAATGATTTTGTAAATAGTGAGGTATAAATCCTCACATTTTAGATGCTCGAGCCAGGAAATTCTTTACATTTTTCTTTGATAAACTACTCAAACAATTCTTATCAAAATTGTTTTATTTTGCGTTTGATAAGCTGAACCGACAAACTCAACGACTCCATGTACAATATACAACATTGTGTTCCTAATCAGATCATTTGTTTTTGTTTCCGTTTGTCCAGATGAGGATGACGAAGGCGAGCGCAACACCGTCGCCCTCGCCCCCCTCGACAGCTTCTTCTCCGACAGCGACTCCCTCAAACAGCAGAAGAAGAAGAAGCCCAAAAAGATGAAAGAGGGGAAAATGCCCAAAGTTAAGAAGAGGAAAAAGGAGGTAAGGCCAATCCGTCATGACCCTCGGACACTTAACGGCTTCGTGGCTCACGCTGAATCTTTTCTAACCAAACTCTTGTGACGTCTCTGCAAAATTGGATCGGCGGTGGTTTTGCTGCTGGACTGCACTGTGCAATCTCAATGAGAGGTGCTGGACTGTGTCGGCTTGGAGGAGGTTGGCAGCAGCGTCACCGTTGCTGCCAGTGCAAGCTGTGTGCACCGAGGGGCCGGTTTAGAGTGTAGATGTGTGCCTGCGGTGCTGGTGTTGATGGCGGGGACTGCAGGTCAGACTCACGGCCGGCGTGCCAAGCCGAGCTGTGACTGAGCGCTTCACAGTCGAGTTGCTCCGGCCTTTTAGTTTCCCCCAACAACAGGTCGGGTCTGTGCCGCTCCCACTGTTAACACTCATGACTCCATCTAAGCAGATCTATGGTGAGATCACTGATCACTACGATAAGTCACAACGCTTTTAAAGGAATATTTCACCCATCTGTATGAAGCGTTGTGTGTTAGAAACCCTGTAGTGTGTTTGAATGTCGTCGTTATTCCCTCATTTCCCAGAGACGGAGATCTCTGTGTTTCTGTTCTCAAAAAGAGCCTCGATGACGCAAATATACTCATGTTGCATCATCGGAGGCTCTTTGTTAGAGGGGGTGAGACTACAACACTAGTTCCTCATGTCTTCAACCCGCCTGTAGGGGGCAGCACCCATTGAGGCTACAGACCTGTTACAGACCAGTGGTGGGACCCACTGAGACTACAGACCTGTTACAGACCAGTGGTGGGACCCACTGAGACTACAGACCTGTTACAGACCAGTGGCGGGGCCTCACTTGCAGAAATTAAAGCAACATCCTCCATCTTGCTTGGAAGCTTGCGCCTGCAGAGCTGTGCATTGTGGGAGTTGTTGTCTTCCATCCACATGCGCTATGTGTTTTCTCGGTCAAGAAGGGACCAAATTTGAAATGCATGTTACATTTCGTCGACATATATGACCCACTTTAATACAGATTCATGTTTCCACTGGTGAAGTATGCATTAAAACCCTATTTAACTTTTAGTTAACAATCAAAGCCTGGAGACCAGACGAGTTAAAAGTAATAAATAGACATTTATTTGTCATAAAACCAAAAGAACCAAACAAATGTGCAGTAATGTGTGGCTGTGTGAAAGTGTCCAAATCAAATACAGCAACTGATGTGTAACAGAGGAGGCGAGAAGGGAGAGTGAGCCATGTTGCTGTGATGAGCTTTTATACCTGGAGCCACAATCAGGCTCAGGTGTGGCTCATCAGCTGTTAATGTCCTGCAAGACCAGGCAAAGGAGCACAGACCCCCTGCTGGATCGGAGGCCTCATCAGTGATAATCACAGGTACACAGAAAAGTGTTAAAATGTAGAGCAACAGCAGATATTCCCACCGGCAGCAGTAGTTGCAAATTAATAGGCCTTAATTGATTGATTGATTGATTGTGGTGTTGCGTTGCTTTTGAATTCATCATTCAATCAATGTGATACTTCAAGTGTTATATAATGTTGCTTCAAAGCACGAACTCGACATCACACTATGGTGAATGTATTAGCAAACAGGTGCCTATTTTCATATCCAGAAACATCATTAAGTATTTTTTTCCTTTTAGCTCTGTTTTGGTCTCCACCGACTTCTCGGAGTTAAACTTCAGAGTTAGTATCACACAGCAGGTTTATTTTAGTTAAAAAAAAAAAAAACTCACCAACCCTCCTGGGGGCAAAACTGACTTTGTCGCAGGAAATCATTTTGAGCTAACAATACCCAATCAGGTCACATAATCGTGGAGTTGCATTATTTGTCGTAACACCAGGAAGACAATTAGCTAAAAAAAGAGAGACCTGCAGCTGGGTTTTAATTTGTCAGCCTCAGAGCAACACCTTTTTATGTAACGTCGGAACACGAAATCAGCTCTTTTCCTGGCAAAATTCTTTTTTTTTCATTCAGCGATTATAGGAATTCACTGTATTCCCAGTGCGTTTTTTGTTCGCGGCCCCGTGTTGGCGACACAGCCAGGATGTTCCCCTCCGCTGGCTGGAGATGCCAGCAGTGCTGTGAGGAGCTTGGCTGGCCCGGCTGCCACCCGGCCCTTTGGCTGCTTGTGGTAAACACTGAGCTCTGGGTCTCACTGAGCTAATGAGGGGGGGGACTCCCTCTGACTCCCTCCCTCCCCCCCCTCTCTCTCACTCTCACAGACAGACTCTGCTCTGTATTCGCATCTTCCTCCCCTCGTCCTCTCTCTCATGCATCACCTCACTTTGCCTCGACGCCGCTGCTTGTGTTGCTGCTCTTGCGTCACAGGAACTGCAAATCTCTTCCTTTCACCTCCCTATCATTATTTCTTCCCTTTCCTTACCGGGGGCGCCGCCGCCGCCACCGCCGCCGCCACCGCCAACCGCTGCTGTAATTCACTTCCAATCACTCCCCATAGGTTGGTGTCAGACAAAGGCCGAAAGTCAATTGGGGTCAGAGACTGTCAGCGGCACATCCCAGTCTCAGGTCAGAGACAAACTCAAAGCCACTGTGTGGACATGAAGGCATATCGTCTCCCTTCACGAAAAAAAGAAGAAATCTAAATCACGCGGGGGGGAAGAATTTTACGGGGGGCAGTTAGTTTTATTGGAAAAAGAAGAGGCTGCAGTTTGTCCACAATAAAACACCCATGGAGCGGTAAAGGGAGAACGGGCTCGCAGCTTTAATATTTCTTCGCTGAAATACAGCCGTTTTTTTTTAAAGTGAGCCTCTTGTCTTGTTTTTATAAGTTCACTTTCCTCTCAAGGATTGTGAGACAACAGAGAGCCGTTTGCTGTAAAGAAGAAGGCCGTTGTTCTTGGAGCCATAAAGCGTTTTTTTTTTTTTTTACGGCAGTTCGGTTTTCTTTTTTTTCTTAAATTGAAGATCCACGTCACTCGTTTTCCTGCTTGCATCCCTCTGAATCTCTCCCCCCGAAGGCAGGGCCATTACGGGGAAGCATCTAATTTGATTACGTTATCAGCGCTTATCTGATTTTCTGCCCTCTTAAAAGTAGAATCGCCCTCTTTGTTGCTGCCGCGCTCCTCTTTGGGTCCTGTGATGATGATGTGTGTGCAACATTGAACTCTGGGCCGCGGCAGCGGCGGCGGCGGCGGCGGCGGTTGTTGCACAGATCCACCTCGTCCTTGCAGTTGCTCTCAACAGTGGTTCTGCTTCTTTGCTTTTTCCCTCCTCCATCTTAGCCCCCACTCCCATCCCCCATCTACTATCTTCAATTTACTCTCTCTCTCTCTCTCTCTCTCTCTCTCTCTCTCTCTCTCTCTCTCTCTCTCTCTCTCTCTCTCCTTCTTCTTATGCATAAATGAGATTTGTCTAGACGGGTGCCGGAGCACCAGCTCTGCAACCACAGGCCTCTGCATAACAAGCTCGTTATGCAAACGTGTCTGATTGGATGGCGCCGTTCCATTGGCTGCCACTGTGATAGATTTTGTGTGTGTGTGTGTTTGTGTGTTGTGTGTTGTGTGTGTGTGTGTGTGTGTGTGGATGGGGGGAGAGAGTGAGATAGGCAGGATAGAAAGGAAGAGTGAGAGAAAGAAAGAAAGGGAGAGCTGTACAGAGAGAGAGAAAGAGAGAGAGAAAATAATGTAGTGGGGGGGGATGCGAGATGTGAAAGAGAGAAAGTGAGAGAAAAGGCGTGGGGGGGGTGGTTGGTTAGGGGGGGGGGGAGCCAGACACTGCTCAAATTTGGTCACCATGGCAACACAGCCAGGCTGCTGGTAGGGTTGGCGGGCGCTGCGGCAACGTGAGTCTTTCCACTGCGCTGCAGAGCAAAACGCCTGTAAGTCTCTCCACGGATCCACACAGGCCTGCTGAGCAACAGGCAGCGAGCAGCACAACGCCGCTGTGCACTAATTCACCACGTGCACACACACACACACACACACACACACACACACACACACACACGGAAAACAGACATACTGTCCATACAGACAAAAAGAGAGATAAAAAATTCAAATGCATTCTTCAAACCCACCAAATTCTTTAGGTGATTAAAAAACACACACACACACTTCACATATGCACACACACACACACACACACACACACACACACACACACACACACACACACACACACACACACACACACACACACACACACACACACACACACACTCCCTCCCTCTTACTTACTCAATCATGAGCATGCACCACTGACTGTGTTCATATGCAACACTCGATCACACAAACAACACCTGTTAACCGTTAAACCCGTATACAGCCTCCCAGCTGTCTCTTATTAAAACAAAAAAAAAAGGCAGCGTCGACCAATCGGCAGCGAGCGCCGATAGCCCCCCCCCGGAGGTGTTCTGTTTGTTGGCTTTTTGACTTTGTTGTTAAAAAGGTGAACGTGAAACCGGCTGACTCGGCTCCCCATCGGCTCGACTCACAAATGTAATCGTTTTTCATTTCATTTCATCACAGGCAGAAGAATTATAATATTAGCAAAGCGGCGACACTTTGGAGCGTAATTTAATTTATGCAAATGCCGTCAAGAAGAAGCTTTTATTCCAAAGTGCTTTGTAGTCGTGTGACAGCATATGTTTTTAAAGCGTGGGCGGCCTCCGTGGGAGTGTTAATCCCTCACCCTGGCAAAATTAATGCCGCGCTTATTTGCCCCCGTCATTGAGTTTGCTATTTTAATTATCCACATTTCATCACTACATTTGAAATCACGCCTCAGAGGACACCTGCTTGACTCGCAGAGAGATTTCCTTTTTTTGGCGCCGTTAAAAACGCAGGTTGGACCCGGGAATCTGGCTTGGGTGTAGCCTCAGAGGAGTCTGATTCTAGCTCAGGTATTAGGTATAGCTTTCATTCAGCACAAATATGGTTTTCGGAGCTCGGGACTTTATCTTCTGCAGAACCAGAGAGATGAAAGTTAAAGCCTCGTGAACGTGACCAACGAGGCCATGCCGGGTCTCACGCAGCAACATTCGGTTTCTCCTCATTTCCTGCTCCGGCCCAGCTGTGCAGAACGATGAGCCCCACTTGATCATAAATTGGAGGACTGAGGCTTATTGTTTATTATTAGCAGAGGTAAACACTTTACAAGGGCAGGTGCCGTGTGCAAATACTTGGAGGGATGCCACCAAAAAAAAAAGAAGAACTTCAGCAGGAGTGAAATGGACGTACCGTCTTGGGATTAATGGATCAATAGAATTAGAAATAAACAATAGAAATAACAACAATTATTATAATTACTCTAAAACATAATCATAGATTCTATGTTTTTTATGTTCCTCAAATGTAAGGGGAGGCACAGTACTATGCAATAACTTTATTTTCTATTACAAGTATTCTGAAAATGTCTCTTCAGATATGTAAATGATTATCTTATCACATATATGCTGATTTTCATACATTTCCGGGACTGAAATCTCAACACTGGACGACAGTTCTGTTTCATTTGGTTGACCTATTAGCTTCGAGGGAGGAATTTCTCTGGTTATCGCTCCATGAATCAGGAAATAAATACAAATAAATAAATAAATACAAATTTCCACCATGGTTTTAGGATTCTGTTTGAGAAAATGTGTTTTGACCTAAAATATATCACCATGAAACTCCTCAGTTGATGACTTTAATGACATTAAGGTGATTATTTTTTCCCCGAGATTTCATGTTTAAACATGCAAATGAGATATTACCCAATGAATGAAGTCTTGGAGAAAACTACAGACGCAAATAGTTTAGTTAAATAAACATTTTGGATGTTTTTCTTTCCAGGAGGGAAAAAGTAAAACCAGCGGAACAGTGTTTTTTTTTTGCCTGGGGTTTCTTCTTATGTGTCCGACAAACAATTTGTGGAAGTTTTGGTGAGATTGCTCTCAACTACGACATGTTCTCTCACCTGAGAGGAGCAAAACATCCAAAAAAAAAGAGGAGGAAGTGTGTCCATACATCACTTCCTGTGTGCATTCATCTATACATTCACTGTCGAACCCCCCAGGGAGGAATCCAGCCGAGGGTGGACAGTGACCTGGAGGAGGCCTCGGAGGTGGAGGAGGAGCGGGAACGTCCAGAGATCGGCTCGGAGAGCGAGAGCAGCACGTACGGGCCGACAAAGAAGAAGAAGAAGAAACCCAAGGAGAAGAAAGAGAAGAAGCCGAGGAAGAAGAAGAGAGACGAGGAAGAGGAGGAGGATGACGATGATGACGGGAACCTGAAAGTGAGTCTCGGGATTCTTTGATAGAAGTCGTCATCTAATAATAATCATAATAAACTGGATTATAAGTGATTTTATACGCCAGGAACTTTAACAGATTTACATTAATTCATGATCAAATAAATTATTAAATTAATTTTAATTCAGTTAACTTTTTGCACTTAACATAAATGGACTGCTAGTAGCATGAAAAGTTACATAAATCAATACATTATAATAAATTAGAGGATCTTTTCTCCCAATGTGGTCATTTTTCACATCATTGAAGTACAATGAATGGACCTAAAAGATCTCATTTTTATAGACGTATGAAAACATATAAAGTAATTTGCGACACATGGTTTAAATGAGCATCTTCACCCTCGTTGAAGAATCCAGAATCTATGAAAGTGTACGAGTTCATTTCTCTGCCAGAAACACGATGTCTCCCGTTTCACTTTAAAAGCCCAAAGCTGGAGTTTCCACGTCGGGAGACCACACAAGACATTTAGAGTCACTTCGACCGTATTTCTTATTTGAAACGAAGACAAAAACAACGTCGTAAATGATTCTGGCGGTCGCGGTGCTGAATGCTGTGAGGAGTTGTGAGGAAACCCGAAACCACAAGAGTCTGCAGTGAAAATGAGACTTGTTGACGTCGGCCGACTAGAAAATGGTTTCTAATGTCCAACGTGTACATATAGCCGATAGAAACAAGTCGCTTGTCTCCGCTAACGCTGGGTGACAACAAGCTATGACAACAAGTGAAAACTACCGCTAGCGTCTTTGCACAACAATGTATTAATGAGAAAATTAAATGCATAAATTCATGGGAAGTTGACTAGCGCCAGCGTCGTAAATATATGATTTTATACTGCAAATTTTCGACTTTATAAACATGCAAATTTTCTACTTTATAAACTCGCAAATGTTCAACTTTATAAACTCGCAAATGTTCAACTTTATAAATTTGCAAATTTTCGACTTTATAAACTTGCAAATTTTCGACTTTATAAACTCGCAAACTTTTGACTTTAAAGACTCGCAAACTCTCGACTTTATAAACTTGCAAATTTTCGACTTTATAAACTCGCAAACTTTTGACTTTATTAACTCGCAAACGTTTGGCTTTAGAAACTCGCAAACTTTCGACTTAAGAAACTCGCAAATTTGCGATTTTTTTCTCAGAATATTGCACCCCTCTCTCGGCTCCCCCTACAGTGGCCCTAACATGCCGTCGTACTCCTTTCAGTCCAACAATAAAAAACAACCTTTATCTCCAAATTAATTGCGACGATCGTTGATACGATAAACAATAAGCGTGTATTGAATATAACGTAACACATGAACTTTGATGCCTCCCATCTGTATTTCAATAGGAGCCCAAATCCTCAGGCCAGCTGATGCAGGAGTGGGGTCTGGAAGACGTTCAGTACGGCTTCACCGAGGACGACTACAAGACCATCACCAACTACAAGGCCTTCAGCCAGTTCCTCAGGCAAGCCCCTCATTGTGTTCTGGACTATCTGCCTGTTTGCAAACCGCTCTGCTTCTTGTTTCGGAGCATCAAACCTTCACAACTTCACAGTGTTTTGGGACGGGTTGTTGTTTGTGCTAGAAAGCTGTCGGTGTGTAAAGAGTCCGGCTCACCTGGGGCCGTCTGAGCCTCGGCGCTGACAAAGTGGAGCATGAGCTCCCCCCCGAGCAGTCAGCTGCTTTACTGGATGCCTGACAGCCGGGAGGGACTCTGGGACTCGGCGCTCTGACCCACTATCCTTCACAGGCCTCGACGTGCCAAACCTCAAGCTGCTGCTTGACAAATCGTGAACAAGACACATGCACGAAACACAAAACCTTACGGGGGCAGTGGGATGTCAACGAATCAGGACCCGGATCCCTCCGGGTGCTGAGGGGAGCGGAGGTCTCGACATAATAAAGAAAACCGTTTGTCGTCTTCTCCTTTAGGCCGCTCATCGCTAAGAAGAACCCCAAGATCCCCATGTCGAAGATGATGACGGTGTTGGGCGCCAAGTGGCGGGAGTTCAGCGCCAACAACCCGTTCAAAGGCGCGTCCGCCACCGCCGTGGCCGCCGCTGTGGCCGCCGCCGTGGAAATGGTTACCGTGGCGCAGCCCACGGCTGTCAGCAGCGGAGGCAGCAGCGGCAGCAGCCAGCCGAGCGTTCAGCCGGGGCCGATCAAAAAAGCCAAAACCAAAGAGGGGAAGGGTAAGGGGGCCTTGTATATACTTGTATATATATATATATATATATAGACTATCCATCATCCATGCATCCATCCATCCATCATCCATCCATCATCCATCCATCATCCATCCATCATCCATGCATCCATCATCCATGCATCCATCCACCATCCATCCATCCATCCATCCATCATCCATGCATCCATGCATCCATCAATCATCCATCCATCCATCCATCCATCCATCCATCCATCCATCCATCCATCCATCCATCCATCCATCATCCATCCATCATCCATCCATCATCCATGCATCCATCCATCATCCATCCATCATCCATCCATCCATCATCCATGCATCCATCATCCATCCATCCATCCATCATCCATCCATCCATCCATCATCCATCCATCATCCATCCATCATCCATCCATCCATCCATCATCCATCCATCAACCATCCATCCATCCATCATCCATCCATCATCCATCCATCCATCATCCATGCATCCATCATCCATGCATCCATCCACCATCCATCATCCATCCATCCATCCATCATCCATCCATCAACCATCCATCCATCCATCATCCATGCATCCATCCACCATCCATCATCCATCCATCCATCCATCATCCATCCATCATCCATGCATCCATCCATCATCCATCCATCATCCATCCATCCATCCATCATCCATCCATCATCCATCCATCATCCATCCATCATCCATCCATCCATCCATCCATCCATCCATCATCCATCCATCATCCATCCATCATCCATGCATCCATCCATCATCCATCCATCATCCATCCATCATCCATCCATCATCCATGCATCCATCCATCATCCATCCATCATCCATCCATCCATCCATCCATCCATCCATCATCCATCCATCATCCATCCATCATCCATGCATCCATCCATCCACCATCCATCATCCATCCATCCATCCATCATCCATCCATCATCCATGCATCCATCCATCATCCATCCATCATCCATCCATCCATCCATCATCCATCCATCATCCATCCATCATCCATCCATCATCCATCCATCATCCATCCATCATCCATGCATCCATCCATCATCCATCCATCATCCATCCATCCATCATCCATGCATCCATCATCCATCCATCCATCCATCATCCATCCATCCATCCATCATCCATCCATCATCCATCCATCATCCATCCATCCATCCATCATCCATCCATCAACCATCCATCCATCCATCATCCATCCATCATCCATCCATCCATCATCCATGCATCCATCATCCATGCATCCATCCACCATCCATCATCCATCCATCATCCATGCATCCATCCATCATCCATCCATCATCCATCCATCCATCCATCATCCATCCATCATCCATCCATCATCCATCCATCATCCATCCATCCATCCATCCATCCATCCATCATCCATCCATCATCCATCCATCCATCCATCATCCATGCATCCATCCATCATCCATCCATCATCCATCCATCCATCCATCATCCATCCATCATCCATCCATCCATCCATCCATCCATCCATCCATCCATCCATCTAAATAAAACGATATACAAAATGGTAACATAGCTTAGGGAAAAACCAAGAATACATCAAGAAAGAAAACATAAAGCCATAAAGTAAGAATATAGAGAGGAAGACACAACCAAGTGTTCTATGACAGGAGACCATCTCTTTGCATGTTTTCTTTTTTTAACTGTTATTTTGTTGCTATTGTACCGCTAGCTCGGTTCAAACACTAGCTCTGTGTGTGTTCCTCTCAGGACCGGGAGTCAGGAAGAGAAGCAAGTCTGTGAAGGAGGTGAAGAAGAAAGCCAAGCCCAAGAAGACCAAATCAAAGTCGGGACAGAGTGTGAAGAAGAAGAAAGCTTCTTCGGTATGTCTTGTGTTTTTTTTTTTTTTTTCTTCCTCTGAGCTTTTCTTTTCTCCACAACTTTGTATTTTAAATGGCATCAAAGTGACCAGACTGTTTACAGCGCGTACTTTGAATGTTTATTTTAATTCTGCGTGTGTGTGTGTGTGTGTGTGTGTGTCTGTGTGCGGTTCCAGAGTGAGGAAGACTTCCTGGAGGAGTCAGACTTTGATGACATCAGCATCCACAGTGCCTCTGTGCTTTCTGATACCTCGGGGGCCGCCACCAAGAAGAAGGCCCGGCGTGGGCGGAAAAAAAGGAAAAGTATGTTTGCTGTCTACACACACGATATGCTCTAGGGGTGTGTGTGTGTGTGTGTGTGTTCTCCTTCAAAAATCCCTTTTAAATCCCTCAGAATGAGACTGATTCTGGGTAACGAGGAAATCAAAATAGATTTTCTTTTAACCTGTATTTGTTTTTGGGAATGTTTACTGAAGGCGGACGGGAAGCTGAGATCTTCTGTCTGTAACTGCTGCGTTCAGGTGCATTTCTTGCGTGTGGGAATAACCCACGTTTTGGCCTCTTTCCTCCAGAGGAAGACGGCGACGGCTATGAGACGGACCACCAGGACTACTGTGAGGTTTGCCAGCAGGGCGGCGAGATCATCCTGTGCGACACCTGTCCCAGGGCGTACCACCTGGTCTGCCTGGACCCCGAGCTGGAGAAGGCCCCCGAGGGCAAATGGAGCTGTCCACACTGTGTGAGCATATATATATATAAATATATGGAGATGTCTTCATGTATGGTTACTAGGGGTGAGTATTGGCAAGAACCTCACGATATGATGCGTATCATGATACTTTGGTCACGATACGTATCACGATATCATGATATTGTGATATAAATAAAGATGAAAACACAAGTACCTGTAGATGTACATCAGATGATATTGATCAGAGGACAAATTGAGTCAAAACTATTTCATTCAAAACAGCCTCCATTTTATTAATTCCCATGAAATTCACTGGAATAAATATTGAATATAAAATGAAAAAGTACTGCATTCACAACGCGTCTAAACATGAAACTTTTTTTTTTAAATCGATATTGTATCGCGATATATTGCCGTATCGATATTTTTACCCACCCCTAATGGTAACAAGCCTCTAAAGTGGTCATCTATGAGAAGGTTTTTCATTGTGTGTCGGGTGATTTAAATGTAGTACGATCCAACTGCATCATGTATGAAACTGTCACAGGTTTATAACTTATGTATTTTTTAAACTTTACTGTCATATCTCAGTTCTAACAAGCCGATTACGTGACTCATCTCATCTTTTCACTTCAGATTTTTGTGTATCAGTTTTTGCTTTCCTACCTCAGTCTGAACAGTAACATCAGAAATCATGTGACTTCCTCCAGGAGAAAGAGGGGATCCAGTGGGAGGCCAAGGACGAGGAGGAGGAGGAGGAGGAGCCCGTGGGCGAGGAAGAGGACGACCACATGGAGTTTTGCCGAGTGTGTAAAGACGGAGGGGAGCTGCTGTGCTGCGACACCTGCCCGTCTTCCTACCACATCCACTGTCTGAACCCGCCGCTGCCCGAGATCCCCAACGGAGAGTGGTTGTGTCCCCGCTGCATGGTGAGCTTCGTGCTTCTTATGTTAAAGTAACAAAAAAACACCGCATTCTGTGCTTTTACAATATCAAAAAATATTTTTCTAAATATTAATAAATTCACCTTCATTTTCTGTTTGTTTATACTTTTTTTGTTTTGTTTTTTTTCTGTGAAATGGATAATAATAATAATAATAATAATAATAATAATAATAATAATTAAACAGGAGACCCTTTTTTCCCCAATTATTTCTTTGTTATTTTAACCAATAACAAATCCATTTAAATGGATAGAAACTGATAATAAATAATAATAACAACAACAACAACAACAACAACAACAACAATAATAATAATAATAATAATGATAATAATAATAATAATAATAATTGAACGGGAGGCCTCTTGTTTTCACCCCAATAATTAACTCCACCTATGAAACCTTCCCACATTCTCCCATTATTGCTTCGACACATAAATAATGTGTCACATGACCTCCCTCTGCTCCTCAGTGTCCTCCCCTCAAAGGTAAAGTCCAGAAGATTCTGCACTGGACGTGGGGGGAACCCCCGTTACCGGCCGAGCCTCCCGAAGGCCCCGACGGCCAGCCGACCGACCCGCTGACCAACCCCCCGCTCAAAGGTCACCCAGAGAGGGAGTTCTTCGTCAAGTGGGCCGCCCTCTCCTACTGGCACTGCTCCTGGGTCAGCGAGCTGCAGGTGAGGTACCAGTAGGTCCTGTTAGGACTGTAGCACCGGTCCTGTTCACACACACACACATCGAGCATTCCCAAGGTTTAACATGAAACGATAATGCACGTCGCTGCAGCCATTCAAGCTGTCAGTCTCTCACCTGTTAAACTGCAATCACAATTACCCAGCAATCCAGAGCACTCAACGCCGGCTGACATTTAATTTAGCAACAATCGCACCGTGTTTGGGGGGATTTGGGCCCCGGAGAAGTTTTTCTTCCTTAATTTATTTTCGCCTTCATTAAATCCATTCTGGAACTTGAAGTGGTTAATCAGTCTCCGTGCGGCGGACGGGTGATATGATGTTGGGAGTCTGTGGAGCTTGAATTGATTTCGGTTTCTTTCTTGTCTTGCTGGGTTTCATGCAGTTGGAGCTTTATCACACCGTCATGTATCGCAACTACCAGCGGAAGAACGACATGGACGAGCCGCCGCCGTACGACTACGGCTCCGGGGAGGAGGAGCTCAACAGCGAGAAGAGGAAGAGCAAAGACCCGCAGTACGCCGTGATGGAGGAGCGCTTCTACCGCTACGGCATCAAACCGGAGTGGATGGTGATGCACCGGATCATCAACCACAGGTGGCTGCTCGCCGTCTCCACACATTCATGTCTTACTTGCTTTTTAAGTGGTTTACGTTGGGGTCCGTCTTGCTTTCATGTGCCCTGTGATGTCACTTTATACAGATTTCAGAATATGTTGGGTTTTTTTTAAATCACAGAAAAGACTTTTCCCACAATTTTGGAGTAAAGTATTTGAGCCAGATTCAGTTTCTAGCACATACAATTAAAGAGACTCTGAAATCATGCAGGAAGTTCACTGAGCAACTTTTATGTGATTTTTATATGTAATACTTCCTTGTTGTTGTTGCTTGTTTTGAAAACTACAAATATGGCATCCATGGTCGAGAAGCTTGCACGCAATGCATCCTGGGACATGTAGGAAAGGCTAGCAGGCTTAGCTTTGCACACCTGAGGAATTTATTTATTTACCGCCAACACTGATTGGACATCCGCTTATAAAAAAGGTGGTGAATTGTCCCTTTAAATGATCTGCTGGCATCTCTAGAAAGTCTTGATGTCTCTGCTTCGTGCTGATTGCAGCTTTGACAAGGACGACGACGTGCATTACCTGATCAAGTGGAGGGATCTGCCCTACGACCAGTGCACCTGGGAGGTGGACGACTTCGACGTCCCCGAGTACGACGGACACAAAGCATCATACTGGGATCACAGGTGGGTTTAACGGCTCTTAAAGGGGAACTTTGGGATCACAGGTCGCTTTAACGGCTGTTTGCTGGAGCTGCTCTTAAAGGGGAACTTTGGGATCACAGGTGGGTTTAACGGCTCTTAAAGGGGAACTTTGGTGTTTTTGACTCAAGGGATCAACAGTTTCTGAAACTGTTCCAGTGCTGAGTGTGTGAATGTAACGTTACGTCCAATGAAAATGCTTGTTTGAAGTGTCTGACAACATGATGGAAAGTACCCGAAATATATTCCAGTACTAAACAATATTCAGACATTGATCCTTCCTTTAGACAACACTAGAATAACATTTTTCAATTCAATTTTATTCAGTGTTTTCTCAGGACTAGAATCGATCATGATTTCCAGACTTAACACATTTGAGATAGAGCTTCCTCCCTCTCAGCCAGTTAGTCCACTCATTTTTAGTCACGTTTCATGCTTTGTTCGTGCATAATCTATGATTTCCTAGAAACGTATGGCCGCATCTCTGCTTCCTTTTGGAAAAATTGTGTTTTGATCGATTAAATCAACGAATCGATTAGTCGACAAAGAATTTCTGTTGTCACTCATCTGTTCTCTACTTCAGGACTTCTCCTTCCATAATGTTGTCAGACACTTTAAGGAGCAATCAGAGCCTGTTAGCGGCGAAAAAAAGCGTTTTTAGTGGACGTAAATGACGATAGATTACATGGCGGCTCCGTGAGCGGCTGCTGTCTGCACGCCCTCGCTCAATACCGGAGCAATCTCACAAATTGTCGTCCCGATTAGTCACTTCGACACAAAGAGAAGAGAAGAAAAAGGATCTGGCTTGAAGAAAACTAGATGTTTGCTGCTGTTCCCCCTCTGCCATGCCCTCTGTCTGCCAATGCCCCCCCTCCCTTGTGGAGCTGTTTTGGCTCATCATGTTGCTGCCTTTACTTTGCCAGGGAGCAAATACTCGGGGAGGACCAACGCCCCCTGGTGGTGAGGAAAGGAAAGAAACTCAAAGACGACCACCCAAAGAGGGAGGTCCCTCCTGATGCTCCCATCATAGATGTAAGTGGGGGGATGTTTAGACAGATTGGTTGCCATAGTTACTTGTTTTTCTTTTTCTGCATTGTTATCGAGATACAGAACATCTCTCAGAAGTAACATCTAACATCTAATAGCAATGAATCAGCATGATGCATCTGCTGTACCTTCATTCTTATGCTGTTTATTTCATTCTTTATGGGCTAAATGTCACCACTGTGTTCTCAAATAACCAGCCAACCATCAAGTTCGAGCACCAGCCGTGGTACATCAACGCCACGGGGGGAACGCTGCACCCGTACCAGCTGGAGGGCCTGAACTGGCTCCGGTTCTCCTGGGCTCAGGGCACGGACACCATCCTGGCCGACGAGATGGGCCTCGGGAAGACGGTGCAGACGATCGTGTTCCTCTACTCGCTCTACAAGGAGGTGAGGCTGCGAGAACGTCCTCTTTTATCGCATATAAACCTTCTCTCCTGCGATGTGAGAGTTGCTTAGTGGTGTGTTTTCTCCGGAGGGTCACTCCAAGGGGCCGTTCCTGGTGAGCGCACCCCTCTCCACCATCATCAACTGGGAGAGGGAGTTCGAGATGTGGGCGCCAGACTTCTACGTGCTGACGTACACCGGGGACAAAGACAGCCGGGCCATCATCAGGGAGAACGAGTTCACCTTCGAGGACAACGCGGTGAAATCGGGACGCAAGGTGTTCCGCATGAAGGTACCGATAAAACCATGAAATACCCGTTTTCACCTGGCGAGATCTTTGGGTGGTTAGCTTCCTACCTGGCAACTAGGAGGGGGTTTGGGGATGCAAAATGAACAACGCTGCCTCTTGTTAACCTGCCACGCTCCTTCTTGAGTTTAGTTGAAGAAGTTAGTCTCGATGTTTTATCCGAGGTTTGTGTGAGGTAGAAACATAAATCCACGGTGCTGTCCGTGGTTCTGAAGTAGCACGGATCGTATTTGCAGTAGAAAATAATGTATCTGTTAAAAGGCGATCTGAATTTGTAGTTACAGAAAAATATTAGTTTTGCAGCTTTGTATTGAGCAACTATTTTTATGCAATTTCTTACATTTTCATTTATACCATACTGCTAAATCACTACCCCTCCACATATGACCACCACGTCCAAATCTTCTTGCAGAAAGACACTCCCATCAAGTTCCACGTGCTGCTGACGTCCTACGAGCTGATCACCATCGATCAAGCCATCCTGGGATCCATCACGTGGGCCTGCCTGGTGGTGGACGAGGCCCACAGACTGAAGAACAACCAATCAAAGGTAGAAACAGCCTTTTAGTGGCCGCCTGTTCCCGAAACATCACAAACACGCAGAACAAACAGGAAAGGAGAAGCAACACGGATAGATATGAGCAGGAATTGCGATTTCAGGGGTAAAATTGGAGTTTCACATGCAGGAAGTTTCACATCTTCATTCTTATTTGAGGCATGTGTGTCATATCTTGTCCAAGTTTTTCAGAATTCTCAACGGGTATAAGATCTACTACAAGCTGCTGCTCACCGGGACTCCTCTTCAGAACAACCTGGAGGAGCTGTTCCACCTGCTTAACTTCCTCACCCCCGAGCGCTTCAAGTGAGTCCTTCCTCTCTTCCATTCACCGTCTTTCAGAAAATTGCTGCAGATCTCAGCTCTTTTAAATGAAGACTGCCTTTTAGTAAACAATGCAATGTATCAACTGCTTATACTGCACTCTAACTTCTATTCCTTTGATGTTCCTATAGATTATTTTGTGTTTCTTTCCAATGCTTTTAATGTTTTATGTAAAGAACTTTGAATGTCCTTGTTCTTGCCTTGCCTTGAAAAAGCTGTAACTTGGTTTCATTGTTTGATACGTTCAGTAACCTTGAAGGCTTCCTGGAGGAGTTTGCTGACATCTCCAAGGAGGACCAGATCAAGAAGCTCCACGACCTGCTCGGCCCTCACATGCTCCGGAGGCTGAAGGCCGACGTCTTCAAGAACATGCCGGCGAAGACGGAGCTGATCGTCAGAGTGGAGCTCAGCCCCATGCAGAAGTAAGACCGGGATCAGATCACGGCTCTCTGATCCTTCAAATAACACGTCAATGTCAACTCTTACAATCATGTAACTTACGCTTTAGAGCAAGGTTCTAAGTCAGCTAAAGTACATTAATATACTGTACTCCAGCTTCTAATCTCCACTTCACAGAAGAGGGTTTTTTTTTACCATCATATCACCATCCACAGAGTATTGCACCACCAGGCTTTTTAATCACAATATCAAGTTTCAAAGAGTTGTTTTGCTTCTTATCTGATTTCTCCAGGAAATACTACAAGTTCATTTTGACGCGGAACTTCGAGGCTCTGAACTCCAAGGGCGGCGGGAACCAAGTGTCGCTGCTCAACATCATGATGGACCTGAAGAAGTGCTGCAACCATCCCTACCTGTTCCCCGTGGCCGCTGTGGTGAGGAAGACGCTTTGAGCACAACAACAATATCATCTTCATCCAATGTTAATTCCACGGAGAAACGAGAGCCTGAGGAGAGATGGAAGGAGCCACCAGATAACAAGCCTCATTATACATAGATTTCCTCCAGTAAATGCCTGGATTTTATTTATTTATTTATTTTTTAATCTTTGCAGGAAGCTCCTGTGTTACCCAACGGCTCGTACGACGGCAACCAACTGGTGAAGTCCTCAGGAAAACTGACGCTGCTTCAGAAAATGCTGAAGAAACTCAAAGACGAAGGACACAGAGTTCTCATTTTCTCTCAGGTAACAGTCGAGTGAATGTGGCGTTCCGGGCTGGAAGCCGGGTCTTTAGCTGGTAAATCAGCTGATATATTCCACCAAACCAACTTGTTTCATTCCAATTTTTATTGAAATCGAAATTGGAGTACATTATACAGCACAACATATACACATCTTTTTCTTTAAAAAGTGAATAAATAAAAATGAAAAATAATAACCAATCAAAACCGACTTTGAGTGATTTCGATCCCGGCTTTGTAAACATATTATATAACTGTGTTTCTGTTCTTTACAGATGACAAAGATGCTGGATCTGCTTGAAGACTTCATGGAGTTTGAGGGTTATAAATATGAACGTATCGACGGAGGGATTACCGGCGGCCTCAGGCAGGAGGCCATCGACAGATTCAACGGTGAGCTTGTCTCCGCCGTCCACCTTCATGTTCTCTTCTTCTCACTCTCTCACACACAAACCGACCCTCTGCTTTTTCTTGGTTTTCTTCGCCACAGCGCCGGGCGCTCAGCAGTTCTGCTTCCTGCTGTCGACGCGAGCCGGAGGTCTCGGCATCAACCTGGCGAGCGCAGACACCGTCATCATCTACGACTCGGACTGGAATCCTCACAACGACATCCAGGTACGGAGCTTTAAGGCAGCAGATCTATATAAGAGATTGGAGTTTTTTTTTCCCCACTTTAAATTTCCAATGTCCAAATTATTGATGGATTGATGGACTCACAGTAAGAACTCCACCTTTTCCTCGTTTTTTTCCTTCCTGTCTTGGCTGATCTTTTCCCCCGTTCTCGCCAGGCGTTCAGCCGAGCCCATCGCATCGGCCAGAACAGGAAGGTGATGATCTACCGCTTCGTGACGCGAGGCTCCGTGGAGGAGCGAATCACTCAGGTGGCGAAGAGGAAAATGATGCTGACCCACCTGGTGGTGCGGCCCGGCCTGGGCTCCAAAACCGGCTCCATGTCCAAACAGGAACTGGATGATATCCTCAAGTTTGGCACCGAGGAGCTTTTCAAAGATGAGATGGAAGCAGCGCGAGCCATGGGAATGTCCCGGCCTCGAACCATGGGTAGATGCGCTGTAGTGTCTGCTTCACATTGTTGTTTTATAATTTCATACTTAATCCACACTTCAACCTGCCATGTCGCCATGAAACGTCACTGTTGTTGACCTTTTGTTATTTCTTGTGTTTCTCAATATAACGTTTCCACGCACAAAGCTTTCTCTGTTTGTGATCAAATCTGTGGGAGCTGGTCTGTTCTTTAAAAACATCATTCTCTCACATACAATACTCCTGCAGATCCACACAGCCAACAAAAGCCAGTAAAACTGGAGACAGGTTGATTTGATTTGATCTTTATTTTCCTTGAATACAAAGTACAATATTTACATGACATAAAACATGTCATACAGATGTGAAAAAAATGAATCAATAAAATCAAGTTCGAGGAGGGACTTCTTTACATTATCACGTTTAATTTACATAAAGCTCATATGTTTGTGTGAAATAGTCATTATCTAAGTCAGAGTATGAGTTAAATATCCAACACAAATTAATACCAAAAGGCTGCAGGTTGCAGAAAAGGCACTGAAGGGCTTAAAAGCAAGTAACAAAATTACAAAATTTTTAGGTCAAATCCTTGTTTTCTTTGGAGTTTCTGTAACGGCAAAGGAAACATTTGTCTCTGAACATCAACATATATGCAGACAACGCCAGAGTTTACAAAGCAAAATATTTCACAAACTTTGCTGTGAAGGCTTCTTCTCCTTTTTTAAATCTTTAGACACGTTTTTTTTTAATTCATCATCCACTAAGTGCTTCTTGTCCACAGGTGACAACAAGGAGGGCGAGGAGGGCAACGTCATCCACTACGATGACGACGCCATCTCAAAGCTGCTGGACCGGAGCCAGGACGCCACGGAGGACACGGAGATCCAGAACATGAACGAGTACCTGAGCTCCTTCAAGGTGGCTCAGTACGTGGTGAAGGAAGAGGACGGAGAGGTGAGGAATAATACCATAATACATAACGACGGGTCTCTTCATTTCAGAAAAACCCTGATTATTTTTACTGATCACAAATTGGTTAAGGATTTAAAAAAGGTGATAGCAGGTTTGCCAGATTTTTTACCCTGAAACATCAGTTTAATCAGAGTAAATATCACCCTTTGCCTTCGTGTGTGTGTGTGTGTGTGTGTGTGTGTGTGTGTGCAGGAGGAGGTGGAGAGGGAGATCATCAAGCAGGAGGAGAACGTGGATCCAGACTACTGGGAAAAGCTCCTCCGCCACCACTACGAGCAGCAGCAGGAGGATCTGGCCCGCAACCTCGGCAAAGGCAAACGCATCCGGAAGCAGGTCAACTACAACGACACGACCCAGGAGGACCAAGGTAGGCCCCGGCGCTGGTCCGGTCAGGACCCGCGTGCCTTTCTTGGGTGTAAAATCACCTGGAGATAAGAATCGAGCCCAGTTTGCGTTGATTTAGTGTTCCCGAGTTGCTCTTCTATCAGCACACGGGAGAACTTTCAGTTGGTTGCAATCTGCAACTTCCAAACAGACGCTTTTGATATTATCTTTCAAAATAATTATCTTGGCTACGTTTTTATGCGACAGCCATGTTGGTTTCCCAGACTGTATATAAGAAGTGGAGGTAGTCACCGCGACGTCACCCGTTGCTTTTCGGATTGCCATTTTGAAGCCTCGAGTTCGGCATTTTCAAGTGACATGATGGGGGCGGAGCTAAGTAGAAACCAGATGATCATTTAGACATTTTTAGGCGACCAAAATGTTATAATTAACTTGAATTAACTAAAAAACACGGATTAAAGTTTTAAAGAACACTTACAACATCCAGACCGGACAAGGACGCCGCCAAGCAACCGGTCAATCACGTCAAAGTTATCCCCCCTAAAGCATCCTCTGCTTAATGATCTGTTTGACTTTAAATGGCACCATTAAATGAACATCATGCTGGATTGAAGAAGACTTGAAACTAGAGATTGAGACATAAACTAATGTTCAAAATGTTTACTGAGATAATAAAGAGAGAGAGAAGTAACACCATTTTCTCATTGACTTCTGAATTCTGATTTCTCTTTACAACCTGAGGAGTCGCCCCCTGGTGGCTGTTAGAACAGCAAGTTTGAGGCACGTGGCGTTCCTGCCCCATTTTTTAAATATGAGCAGAAATACAAAAGAGCACATGGGATGCAGAATGTAAACAAAAGCACATTATCTAAGAAAAGCAGAGGCACCGTGTCCTAAATAACCCGCCTGAATCACTCCATGTCTGGCATTAATTGTCTGGATCCGTTTCTTGTCTCCCTCTAATGATTTTCCAGCAGTTAAACGGCCGCGAGGTATCAACCGCCGCCGCCGCTCAATACTAAGTGTCGTGTTTTGAATGGCGTTTTTTGTGAGCCGTCCGTCGCCACACATCCACTAAACAGGTCGCTGTGAATCGTTAACACATTGACTGAGTTACACAGCTGCATTCTGGGTAGTTTCTTTGTGATGGGAGTTTATTTATGTGTTTTTAAAGTGAGGAATCATGTGAGCCACATTGTGAGAACGCAGCTGGCGTAGTCGTGTTTCTGTATTCTGGTTTCTGATGATGTTGGACAGACCAGCGTGACACCCTCTCTGCCGGCTTCAACGCAGGTCAACGGCTCTCGTTGTGACACGTGATACAATCCGATGTCAACTGAACGCTAATCCGATAACATCATTCGTTAGTTGACCTTATATTAACGCAGAATACCTTTTGAATGTATCGGTTCAGGCAAAAAAAACAAAAACGAATCTCCGTGTTTATTAAATCCTAAGTCCCAACAAGAGCCATCGACCTCCATTAAATCCGCCACATGAGTGTGTTACGCCAGCCTGAAGCTCTCTCCGATCTCAGGCATGTAGAAAGTCTCCTCGGTGGAGGTTTTGAAGCACTACTTTGTTCACTCTTTCCCATACTTCAACTAGTATTTTGCGGCGACACGCAACCTGTAGTTGTACTTTTAGGGAGTTCAAGGTTCAACAGCAGGTCGAGCGGCTCAGAGAGCACTCTGGGTATAAAGTGATTGTCTGACTCTCACCTCGTCTCCAGAGGGACAGTAGTGGTACAGTATATATATATATATATATAAAAACGTAGTGGTCTGTAGTAATCTGCAGTGCCGTGGCGCCCCCGGGTGGCCGCCAGCAGAAGCGAATGCAATGTGCTGTTTCTGTGTGATGTGTGGCTCAGAGTGGCAGGATGATCTTTCAGACAATCAGTCGGAGTACTCGGTGGGGTCCGAGGACGAGGACGAAGACTTCGAGGAGAGGCCCGAAGGTAGGCAGACCTTCCATCAAAGATTCAAAGAGTTTATTGTCATATGCACAGTAAAGAGATGTCTTCCCCTGTACAATGACATTCTTCGTTTACTGTCCACAGAATGCCAAACAATGTCAAATCTAAGTATAAAAATAGATAAATAGTACAAAAACAAACAGTGGAAATTATGCATAACTGTGCAGTTATAAAATCTAGTCCCTGATTGTATTCCTCTAAGCTGTTTAGGAGTCTGATGGCAGTGGGGGAAGACCTTTGGCCCGTGGTTCAGGGAGCTCCTTGTAACAAAATATTTGGTTTTATTTCTTTTTTCCCGGCAGGCGGACGCCGACAGTCTCGCCGGCAGATGAAGAACGAGAAAGACAAACCTCTGCCACCGTTACTGGCGCGAGTCGGGGGCAGCATCGAGGTAAATTACTATCCTGATGCGTCTTAAGAGCCTGATTACTGGCAGCATGAGGTGGTGGGGGGGAATTGTGCTAAATAGGGGGACGGTTCAGGATAAGTGGCCACTATTTGGCACCCAGAGAGAAGGCTCTTTCCCTCCCACTCACAGCAATAGCAGAATTAGGATCATCATGTTCACAATATGAAACTCAACGCATCATCTAAATGTCTTCTCATCACAAGGTTCTGGGGTTCAACGCCCGCCAGAGGAAAGCCTTCCTCAACGCCATCATGCGGTGGGGCATGCCCCCTCAGGACGCCTTCAACTCCCATTGGCTGGTTCGAGACCTGAGAGGGAAGAGCGAGCGTGAGTTCAGGTAAAAAGCCCCTCACACCGAAATTCTCTTTTCACTCAGCATCATTTTTTACGTCAAGGACTGCCATCAAGTTAAGAGGTAGCTGTGGGCGATTTGATTCACCCTGCATATTTAATTAGTTAGCCGGGGGCAAAGCTCCGGATCCCTCGTATCAAGTTTGCAAAGGTTGGACTTTCTATTTTCAGGGTTACGAATAGTAATTGTTTGAGTATTGTAAAGTAAAGCAGCTGCAGTGTACTACTTCATGTTCTTACTTACGCAAAATCAGCGTCGCATTCAGGACGAGGAATTTTAATAATTCATCTTTTTAATATGACAATATCTTGATGGATGTTTGAGGACGAAAGCGCATCGTTTTCATAGTTATTTAAATAAACGTTGCCAGCAGTCATAAATTAACAGTTTTAACCTTTTTTTTAATGAATGTTGTTTTAATATCCATATGCATTTACTGATGCATGGATTTATGTGTAAAAATGTCACTTTTTGGTTTTTAAAAATGACAAGAATTATCACGTAAGAAGAAGTGACTTCAGTATGTTTTATCTCCATTTTTAAAGTTTAAAGCATATATTGATGATTATCTGGATGAATCACAATTATTTTTGGGCAGGGTAAATCATGAGATAACATGTTTTTTTCCATATTAATTATGACTCGGTACTACTGCAACTACTCCTGCTACTATTAAAGGTGAATAATATAGTATAACTACTGTAGAATAAACGACTTCTGCCTCTGCCACTAGTGTGTATCAACCATCAAAAAGGTACTGCAAAAGTATGCAAAATGAGAGAGAACCAAAACAAATAGAACATTCCATGTACTTCTGTATGCTTTTACTGGTGGAGTTCAGACTACGGTGTCAGAGCCGGTGAACACGGAGGAATCCCTCTCGTCACATGTGGTGTAAAGCAGGTTTTCGTCTCCCCATCAGGGCCTACGTGTCTCTGTTCATGAGGCATCTCTGTGAGCCGGGGGCCGACGGGGCCGAGACCTTCGCTGATGGAGTCCCACGTGAGGGATTGTCTCGTCAGCATGTCCTCACCAGGATCGGCGTCATGTCGCTCGTCAGGAAAAAGGTACCCGAACCGAATCCTCAACACGTTAGACGTAAAGAGGAAGGTTTCAGACGTCACACAAGCCACATGTGTTGATGTTTCGTTAGCTTCGTTTGCTATGTAGCTAACGGGAGCGCTAACGAAGTTTGTGTGTAAAGTTTTCGTCTGGCTTCACTGTCAAAAACTTTAGAAATGTCTTGTAAAGACTTCAGTAATGGGGAAATTGGTTGCTAGGAAACAATTGTAGTGTTGGTCCAATCAAAAGCAGTCGACTGTGTGAACAGGAAGTCACTGCAGCATCACAAAGCATCAAAAGAAGCTAACTTGACCTTTTTAGGCGGCTAAATGTATTAAACCTACTTGACAATCCGACTGTTGGCGACTACTTGACAATCCGATGTTTGGAATTATTGTGTATATGTGTTATATGTAAAATCTTCCCAGTGTAGTAGTTTTCACTCTTTAATTTACTCTTCAGGTTGTATATGAAGTTAGCGAGCCATTGTTAGCATTGCAGGTTTCTTCAGTTAGCTACAGTTACTGGTTGTATATCTCTTTATAAGGACTATTTATTGTGTTGCTGTTAATTGTTTAATGTTTATTGTATTTTTATTTGTATTTTAATTGTATTAACATAAGTTTGTGTCTGCCTGCTCGGGGATGCAGATGGAAAGCTAGTTTGCTAAATCTGGTACAAACGTCTCTTCTTTTTGGTATTGTATATATTTTGAATAAATACAAATTACATTTACATAATAACTAGGTTAAGGGTGAACTTAGAGGTACGATAATTAGACACATTGTTGGTTTGTAAACGTAGCATTCAAACTTCACCTCCTCTGAATCAGATGAATCAATCAATATTTTCTGATTGTTTCGCAGCGGTTTTGCTCTAAAACACAAATGAACACACCCACACCTCCTCACAAACTGCAGGGAAAGGTGCTGGATTTTGAAAGAAAGCAGCTGAAGGCATGCTTGATCCCGTTGCGGCCTGTCTGCTCTCTCTGTGTATTGTGTCAGCCTTGTGAGCTCTGTGAGCCTCAGACAAAGCAACGGGGTTCGACCTGGGAATGAGGTCAGGTTGCACACTGCTTATTGGCGGTTGACTACACCTCCACATGGGGTCCAAAACGTTCTTTGCTGCCCTGAACACAGTCTCTGCAGATACAGACACCACCACACACTCTAGTAGGTCATCAGTGACGATTACAGGGGATATTAGTCTTTATATTGTTTAGGAAATTGTTGCATATTATACCTCTAAGAAGAGTTGTTTCATCTGGATACAGACAAATTAAAAACTTCCACTTTTAAATGGACCTCATCCTCATTCCTTATTTGAAGAAAGTGAACTAGATTCAGTTTTATTCCAGCTTAACCCTTTTAGTACTATAATTATGACGGGCCACCTATTACTTTTTGTCTACTACTTTTACTTTTTTTTTTTTTGCAATAAATGTGTCACAAAATGTCCTTTTTGCAAATTACTTTGCTCCTTTTTTCAGGAGAAATATAACTTTAAAAATCTGGCATGTATTTGTCATTATTATATGTTATAAATGCTTACAGTGTATAATAACATAACAAGTTAAAAAAAAGAACGTATTCAAATTTTCATCACGTTTCTCTCTATAAACAATTGTAAATGTACATGATACATTTTTGAGATTACAAATGGAAATTTTACCAATCTTTTTTTGTTTTTTTTGCAGGTGCAGGAGTTTGAGCATGTGAACGGGAAGCTGAGTTCACCAGATCTGATTCCCATCGGCCTGGAGCTGAAGAAACTGACCGAGAGCCTATCGTCGGATCCCAACACCCCGGTACCAGCCAGTCCAGTGGTAACGCAGCCCGGCACGCCCGTCCCACCAGGTCAGAAAAAAGCCTCGCTGCTGATTATCTGACTGTAAGGTGTCAGTTCATTGTATAGAAAAAAAAAGTTTGAGTTGTTGTTGGGTTTTTTTGGACTGCAGAGAAGACGGAGTGTCTCTCGGGCGCCGCCGAAGACAAGGAGACCACAGAGCAAGACAGCAAGAAGCTGTCAGAGCAGGAAGTGAGTCCTTTTTTTGTTCCATCACTGTCATCCTGTTCCCTCCTTTTATTGTCTTATCCTTTCATCACACTCTCACCACACGCGTCTCATCTCGGACCCCTTCTTTCTAACTGCCCTCTCTCCGACTTTCCCCCCTTTTGCTCCTCCCGTTGCCATGTCTGTTTATTCCCCCCCTCGGCAGGCTTCCAGTGCCGACTCGGCATCTGCACCTGAGAAGGCTGCTGACAGTGAGGAGAGCAAGGCCGGCTCAGAGGAGAAACCCGGAGACGAGAGGGACCGAACCGAGTCGCCCTCCGCTAAGACCGAGCCATCTGCCAACGCCAAGGAGTCGGCTTTGAAGCAGGCCGAGCTCTCGTCCAGTCAAACCTCGCCCAAAAGTGAGCGGTGCATGATAATGATGATGTGATTCAAGGTTGTACCTTGTTTAATTTTTTATCCTTTGTTATCCACAGCGGAGCACTGCAAAGAAACAGAGAAGTCCTCAGAAAAAGGTGATACTGAATCTCCTCCGGCGAAAAACGAAGACAAGGAAAGTAAGCCAGGTATACAAGTTACAAGTCCTAAAAAATAAATACACAGTGTATTTGTTGATAACGCAAAAGGAATCCTGTGTTAGGCCTTTCCAGACCTGAGGATACATTTCAAGTATAGAAAACTAAAAATAGGATTGATTTTCTTCATGAAACTTTCCTTTATCTCATAGAACACACTTTAAATTTAACATGTTCAGTATTTTCTAATCTTAAACCTGTAAGATTTAAAATATTTATCCTGAAAAACAAAATATACTAACTACAAATATATATTATCGACAAAATGGACTACAATGTAAAAACCTTTCCCTCAGAGAACTTTTGTCTCTACATCCATTCATTCAAATTTCAGTCTCAAAAGAATGAGACTTTTGTTTTTGTTGCTTTGTTGTTTTTGTAACACATTCAACTGAAAAGTTGCAAAGACGGTGTGAAATTCTGCATTAAACATTTATTAAATGCTTTGACGTTTCATGTGGTAAGAATGTTATTCATCACAGCGTCTGATGATTTTTTTAACAATAAAAAACGTATCTAATGATGATTTTCATGTCGTTCACGTAGCCGTTGCAGACGACCTGAAGAGCGAAGACGCACTTGAGGGTCGGCTGAACGGAGACAAAGACGCTCTGGACGAGATGGACGAGAGCAGGAAGGAGGACAAGAACGGATACAAAGCCAAGTTCATGTTTAATATCGCTGATGGAGGTTTCACGGGTGAGAAAGAGTCTGACTCAGGGACAAAAACGACCACGATTACGGCCACTGTAGGGAAAAAAACGAGCCGAGAGAGTGGGGGTATTCAGAGAGAAAAAGTGGCAAATTTACGAGTTTATTAAGATGCTAACAACCAGCATTTATGCTAGCTAACTTCCCATGAATGTTGCATTTATTTTTCTAATGAATCCAACGTGTGACAACGCCTCGTTAAGGTCCTTAGGGTGATGACGTTGATGCTTATTGTTGCTTTTATTTATATGAGGACAAACTGTCATCTTATGGGTGTTTGATCGGGATGGTTGGGCTAAGATGCTAGCGGTAGCTTTCACTTGTTGTCATAGCAACAGCGAACATCTGGTGTAACCTGGAACCAAGCAACTTGTTTATATCGATTTGTATTTATAAAGTTGCAAATTTTCCATTTTTTTTCCTCTGAAAAAATGGCTCCATTTTTGTGTTTTTGTTTTTTTACGCCGTCATACAAAAACACTAATATAAAATATATTATTACACGCTACCGACTCACTTTCCATAATGCGATTGTGCTGATTTTACTGGGGAAATAAATGTTTTCTGTCTCACAGCTGGAAACCCCTCCAGTTCATAATAAAACTGTTTTGAAACTGTCACACGCTCACAAAGTCACTCACAAAGTTAATTGAACTTCAGTTCCCAGCCCGGCGTCTCCTCTGGTGCTCGTAATAGAAGGAGGAGACTCTGGGACAGCTTGGTTTTCTCATGAATCGTGTTCGTTAATGTGCTCCTGCGTCTCTTTTTGTGTGTGTGTGCTGGAAAACATCTTGAAAGTTGCTTTTTTTTCATTTATATTGTTGTAAAATCTGTTTTGTCGCCGGCAGAGCTGCACACCCTTTGGCAAACCGAGGAGCGAGCGGCGCTGTCTTCTGGAAAGATGTACGACATCTGGCACCGTCGCCATGACTACTGGCTTTTAGCTGGCATCGTAACGTATCCTTTCCCCAGATGTAGAGAGAGGCTCAGCATCTGGAAAAGCAATGTAATTACTTATGACCTGGAGGATTCAGTCAAAAAGACTCATATTTACAACTTGCGAGGAGCGATCGTACTTTTTTTTTATTTGAACAATTTTTACGATTTTTCTTGACCTTGAATCCATCGCAGACACGGCTACGCTCGCTGGCAGGACATCCAGAACGACCCGCGGTACGCCATCCTGAACGAGCCCTTCAAGACGGAGATACACAAGGGCAACTACCTGGAGATGAAGAACAAGTTCCTGGCCCGCCGCTTTAAGGTCTTCATAATAATTAAAAATAACTACTGGAGGCTGAAATAATTCAAGGATTAAAGGATTTGTTATATCTAAATGCAAATTGAAGCACTGTCTCTCACATTCCCTCCCTCCCTGCAGCTGTTGGAGCAGGCTCTGGTGATCGAGGAGCAGTTGAGGCGGGCGGCGTACCTGAACATGACCCAGGACCCGAGTCACCCGGCCATGGCGCTCAACACTCGCTTCGCTGAGGTGGAATGTCTAGCCGAGTCCCACCAGCACCTGTCCAAAGAGTCGCTGGCCGGGAACAAGCCTGCCAACGCCGTGCTGCACAAAGGTCTGCGCTCCGCTTTCAAAATAAAAATCGCAACAGTCAGAATTGTGTGAATTTTTATGCCCTCAACCTGCCAAAAAGGCTGGAGCACCGGGGGGAAAACGTAATCCTGCACGAAAATGACATTCACAGGGCAACAAAAACTGACTGGTATTAATTTTTCACAAGACATCTGTCAGCCCAGCGGTCATCTGTGAGGGTAAAACCGGGGCCGTGCATGAAACATAAATGGAGGCATGTGTTTCTCTGTTTTAATCCCCTACAATCCTACTTTTTTGGTCATTAAATCATTGAAGTTGTAAAACCTGCTTGTGCAAAAAGACAATTTCAATCCATTTCTAATGCAAATCCACTTGATTTTCTATGATTATGTTTCTTTATTTGAATTTTTTTTCATCGTAACGTAGTTGACTTGCCTCACTCTTTATTATTTCAAGTGACAGACTCTTATTTTGTAGTAATTCTTAAAAGCAACATGATTTAATGGGAACTATCTATCCAGACAGTCAAAGGGAATCACATGAGGATGATTCAACACCATTGATACAGATTGACTCACTGTCAAAAAACGTATTTCCAGCTATTAGAAGTAGACGAAAGTGTGGAAAACGTTGCGTTCTGTGACCCTGATTGATTTATCTGTTAGTGAAACATTTGATGGCATTTAGTTCATTTCAAGCTCTGGATCACACATTTAATAATTGTGTGTGTGTGTGTGTGTGTGTGTGTGTTTCCGTGCTCCTGCAGTGCTGAACCAGCTGGAGGAGCTCCTGAGTGACATGAAGGCCGATGTGACCCGGCTGCCCAACATGCTGTCCCGGATCCCGCCGGTGTCGGCCCGGCTGCAGATGTCCGAGAGGAGCATCCTGAGCCGCCTCACCAGCAGGGGGAGCGAGCCTCCGCCGCAGCAGGTGAGACGGGGGGTCAACGGGGTCAACGGGGGTCTGATTTCGATTTCGATGTCTGATTTGAATGAAGAGTAAAGCTTCCTGACATTTGCTTTTAGGCCACTATCAGATGTTTAATATCTCTCTTCATCGTTTGGACTTGCTGGCGAGGAAACTGTCATTTTAGAAGAAAAAAAAAATCACTTTTGAAGTGTTCTGTAGTCACGACTCGGTGACTACATCATCGCTTTTAAAACCCCGTGGAGACTCCAGCTCCCTATCCCCCTGCGGATGGAGTTTTCCCAGGTGTGATATAAAAGAAAGAAAAGGAAACGTCTCCCTTTAGTTGTTTTCTTTCAGCGCTTCAGTCCCAGAAGATTTCATCGTCTCATTATTTCATCTCTGCTGCACCTGTTCAACCACAGTGTGTTTTATGCACTCTTAACTGTGTGCTTTTTTTTTTTTATTCCGTTGCTATGCCAACTTGTCGTAACCAGGGCAACAGCCTGACTTTTTTTCCCCTTTTGTGTTTTTTATTTGCCTACTTTCCGACTGTGTGAAAGAAATCCTGCTGGATTGTTCAGTGGACGCCGATCAGAATCCCTCGTTTTATTTATTATTTTATGATTTTATATAATGTGGGTTTTTTTTTCTGTCTCAGCCGTTCAGCCAGGGCGGGTTCGGCTGCTCCCAGATGTACAGCAGTGGCTTCGGTGGAGGGTTCAGGGGCCCGGGTGGGCAGCCCATGGTCAACTACAGCCAGATGCCTCTGGGACCCTACGTCAGCGGTAAGCACCCACACTTACAGTAGGAATCATGGGTGACGTGACAACAGGTTGGTGGAATTTAAAATACACTTTTCTGCTGAAATTAAGTCCTGATATCAATCGAGACATATTTTTTTTTTGTAACATTAAAGAAGACCTTTTCCCATAAATGGCACACCTGCATTTATATAGAGCTTTTCTAGTCTTTTCGACCCCCGTTCACACACTGATGATGGACCTGCCCATTAGTCTCTAACTAAGGCGAGGTCTTCAGGCCGACGACCCCCCGAGTCCTATGGTGACACAGTGGAGGGACCCCTTAATACATATCTTATTAAACCGGTCAATAATAACATGTAGTGCAGTCTATAGTGCCATGTTTAACAGTATAATGCAATACAATGCTATTAAAATAATAACTGTTGACAGACTCATGTATTTATAAAACATATTGTAATTCTATATCGGCATTTCTACATCACAAATGTCACATTAACGCAACAATTAACATTTATATTTGCTTGTTAGATGTTGTATTCATGTTAAATGTGTATTTTTGGACATATTTTAAACTTTGGAAGTCAAAAAGTGTGGGATCAAATCATTTCGGGGACCCCCTGCTGTAACGCTGCAGACCCCCTAGGGGTCCCGGACCCCCATGTTGAAGATCTTTGACCTAAGCCGTTCACACGCCAACGCCACGTCCTGTTTGGGGTTCAGTATCTCCCCCAAGGAAGGGAATCAGACCGCCTGATATTCCTCGACCTCACTCATCTCGCCATCGTTCGATTTTTGGAAGGACGAGTGGCTCCGCCTCCAAGCCCCCCCCCTCCCCCCCTCGTTGTTGTGAAGTGCAATGATTCAGTAGTCATAACTGAGTAATAATTTCCATCCCTTTGTTTTTTCTTTTCCAAACTGTCCTATCTATCACAGCTTACAGACCGACGTCCTTATTCGACTTTCAGCTATCTCACTTACCTTAGTTGCACACACAATGAGGGTTTGCAGACATTTTGGGTATGCTCACTTTCAGTTTTTGTTTTTTATATAAAAAAAAAAAATCACTGAATAAAAAACATTGTCTACGATTTTCACTATGATGAGTTATTTATAATGAACCACTGACATATATTTAAAATCTCTGTCCTCCTCCAGTGTCCTCTAACGGCCCTCCGCCTCCCACAAGCCATCTGGACAAGAAGTCACTTGACTCCTTGAGAGACGTGGCCACGCCCGACCTCAAATCAGGCAAACCTAGTGATGTCATCTGCATTGAGGACTAGACCGGCTCTGTAAAAAAAGAAAACTGACCCGAGGTCAGGAAACTTTCCCAGGGATGGAATATGTCACACACACATCCTCCTCTTTAAGTCCCGCCTCCCTCCCGACTTCAACTCTACCAAGTCGAGCTCTCTTAAAGGCGATTCCCTTTTTTTGATCAATGCAGATGTATCTATCTTAACAATTGCACTTTTCATCTTTGGAGGATCCTATAGAAGGTATTTCACTAGATATTTGCTTTTGTTAACTTGGCTGGAGAGCGAGGAGGGGAGGGGGGATGAGTGAAGCAGCTTTTGTGAAAGAGGATTTTTCTTTTTCAGCCTCGAAGACGAAACTCAAGTCGGCATGACGATGAGTTCCTGATTGCTCTTGATTTGGGGCTCATTTTAATCAGTTTTTTTTTTTTTCATTCTGCGTTTGCTTTTGTTCATCTGCCTCCTCGCTGTACACTGTGACTCACTGGAGCTGATTCCCCTGTGAAGAGGAAAGGACGCCTTCAGGCATAGTTTGAAACGACATCGTTTTTTTTGTTTGTTTTTTTCTGAGGGCCAATATTGTTACTTTTAAAAAATGTGTTTTGTTTCATTCATGTAAACCTAGTGGATGAAATATTGAAAGCAAAAAAAAAAAAAAAAAAAACTATTATCATGTATGCAGTAGCTTGGACACACTCTCTGTCTGAATCCTCTAAAGACTGCCACCCGCTGGTCATTTGGGAGAAAAATTATCTCCACAAAAAAACCCTGCAGGCTACACTTGACTGCGGCGGGCAGTAAATCTGCAAAGGGTTTGGCTTCTTGTACTGTACATACTCAGAGACTGCTGTTTATTTTACCTCACATAGGACTAACATGTACACACACACACACACACACACACACGTGGATGAAATCAGAAGCCCGGCTCGGCATCGTGAAGGTCGAGCAGAGGAAGGAGAAGCTGCTGCGGGAAGTGGCAGAAATGGTTTTTAATGAGAAGTATTTCTGTGTACGGTACAATATTTGTGATTCTTCTTATATTTTAATGTTAGTAGTGGCTGTAGAGCTTAACCCTGGAGGGGGGGGGTCACGACGACCAGTGGGACTGCACTATAAACAGGAACTCATCATGGTCTACATCCACATACAGGGCTCTAATGTTCAGAGTGGAGACAGCCCCCCTCCCCCACCCATCCCAGGGATTTCCCCACTCCCCCCCTCTCATTGATAGAACTGAATAAGAAGGTCTGTTCATGGCGCAATGTCACTTTAAGTCTAGTGTGTGTCGCTTTTTGTTTGCTTCTCTTTACGTTGAAGTAAAAAAGAACAAAAAAAAAATCAGATGTATTTAGTCACGTGGTGCCATTAAAGAAGATGGAAGAAGAAGACGACCTCGTGGGGATTTGACCTTGGATCTCTGTTGCTTCTAGAAAGGACCAACGTTGCACAGCATCGACTCTTTTTAGATAAATGTGGTTCCTGTCTGGGTTCTCCTGAGACCGGAACGTGTCACAGCTACATATCTCCTCCATCACCGACGATTACAGTCCACTACGTTAAAAAACGGTATTTTATAAATTCAAAGCTTACTCTTTCCTTTTTTCTATGAAGGCATTGCTCGAATGTTTGGACTCAAAAGTGTAGAAATTGTTGTTTTTTCCTCCAAAGATCAGTGGCGTTACCCGTCTGTATTATTATATTATAGCCATGGACGGCACTTATTTGACTTTGTTGGGAATCTAATCTGAAGAGTGTTGTACAGATTGGTGAGTGTATTTTCTTACTCATCTTTTTGCAACTTCAACATGGACGTCCTGAGGTGCTCTCTCTTTCTCTCTCTCTCTCACTGTCTTTCTATGTCTCTCTCTCTCTCTCTCTCTCTCTCTCTCTCTCTCTCTTTTCTCCAATTTAGATTGTATTTCTGCAAATCCTCCCCAGTTTCTCTCCCATCAATCTTCTCAAGTCAACATGCTTTAACTTCCAACATTACCAGACTTTTTTGTTTTTTTAAAGCAACACAAATCTTGAATTGCATCTGTTCATGTTTGGGCTCTTCTTTGTGTTTATCAGTGCTGTTTCCATTACTTGACCACGACATGTATTAGGTTGCTTGACAGATAGAACCTCAGAAACATGTAAATACTTGAAAGATTTTGGGTTGTTTTTTTTGTTCAGAGACCATCTCATACAGATTTACGTATCAAACTTGGAAAAAAAAGCAAAAGAAGATGAATGTCTGCTGGGTGGTGTTGCCGTAGAACTGCAGAGTGCACCTGTATGTGCTCGTTAATCAAATAAATCATGTCCTTTTTGCCCTCTGGAGCGACGACAAAAACACAGTACTCCAATGAAATGCAATCAAAACTGAAGTCAGTATGAATGTAATGTCTGTTAGTATAAAAAAGGCTTCAGTCTAATATTATAAATATGTTAACAATGTATGTACATGCTTATTAACATGGCTTCAAAAGCTACCAAAAGACCCTGATTTAAAAAAAAGGCACCTTTTGTTGCAGCGAATGCACAGCATGTGAAGCGTTTGACGTGACGGTTCACTTTTGAGGGGGGGAGGGGCGATAGCGTATCTAGCATTTACAGACAATGAGCTCCGAGCAGTGTTCCGATATTTGTGCTGTATAGCAAAATTGAATGAAAAAAAAAGTGAATTGTCATCTTTTTATTTGTATTCTGTGTATTTGTTCAATGTGTTTTAATAAATCTTCTGGACAACAGTGGCGTTGTGTGCTCGTCGCCGGTCTGCAGACGGATTTGCAGCGTCACAATCTGCATGAGGCAGCACGCTGTAAATGTGATTAGAAGTCAGAATTAGACTCTGTGATGTCATTATAAAGAGGAGCAAATCACAGAGTATCGCAAACTGAAGACAAACAAATATTATTATTATGTCAACACAACAAATCTTTAAGTATTTTTTAATATATTTAATTTATTTGTGTTTTATCTAACTGCCTTTGTTTTGTGTTTTAGGCAGAATTCAGTTTCATTGGATTATAAAAAGGCAACAATTGAACAATAAAATAAATCGTACTTTGGCTAATGTTTAGCCCAAAGTAATAAAATAGATTTTTTTGGGAGTGAGGGAATAATTTCCCTACTTTAATTGCTTTTTTAAAAAATAAATCTATAGGTATTTTATTAAATTGTATTGTAAAGGCACAGTGCACAGATTCTTAGCTGTACCAGAGTTAGCTATAAAATAATGTAATCTGTAATCCGGATATGGAGAATATCTCTCTGTTAAGAAAATTAAAACACATTTAATGTATTGTGTTTGATCTAACTGCCTTTGTTTTGTGTTTTGGGCAGAATTCAGTTAAATTTGATTATAAAAAGGCAGCAATTGAATCATGAAATAAATCATACTTTGGCTAATGTTAAGCCCAAATTAATAAAATATTTTTTTTTGGAGTGGGGGAATAATTTCTCTAATTGAATTGCTTTTTTTTTTTTTAAATCTATATGTATTTTATTAAATGTTATTGTAAACGGTCAGTGCACTGACTCTTAGCTATAAAATAATGCTATCTGTAGTCCCTGGACAGGAAACGAAGAATAACATCTCTGTTAAATTAAAACATATATTTCATTTATTGTGTTTTATCTTCCTGTCTTTGTTTTGTGTTTTGGGCACAATTCAGTTAAATTGGATTATACAAAGGCAACAATTGAATGATGTCATAAATCGTACTTTGGCTAATGTTTAGCCCAAAGTAATAAAATTGTTTTTTGGGAGTGGGGAATAATTTCTCCACTTTTAAAAAAATCGATATGTATTTATTAATTGTATTGAACAGGGACAGTGCACGGATTCTCAGCTGTATAAATGAATGAAATCTTTATCCCCTGGGCAGGAAACAGAGAATAACATCTCTGTTATGCTAATTAAAACATCAGCAACAGCACAAGAGAAACCACAACATTTCACAAATTAAGACAACTTTTGAATCAGTAAAACTATAAACATTATTAATGTATCGGCTCTTTCCCAGACTGATTAAACCACACAGGAAAACATAGTTTACATTAAATCCAGAGTTGTACTCCATGTTCTCAGTATTCTGATTTATTTCCTGAACAACAGGATGTAGAATATGTACTATATAATATAATAAGGTGTATATGTTAAAGAGTAAAAACATTTTCATTACAGCCAGTGTTTATATTTATGTCTTATGTGAATTAATTATTATTATTTCACATGAGCAAAAGATTCATTAAGCTGTTCCCTTCCCATTTCCTTTCTTTTCCTTTGGTGTCGATGACCAGAAATCAGTTCCCGCCTCCTCTATTCAAATCCCAGCCAATAACAGCAGACTCCACACAGCTGACTCCAGAACAGTGAGAGCAGGCGAGCTTCAAATCCCACACGGAAGTGCTCTGCGACAGCATTGCCCCCTAATTCCTCTTTGTCCGGCCCCCGTGTTCTCACCGACTCTCCCGATTGGTGCAAACACTGCCCCCTCCCCCCCAAAGCTTCTCATTGGCTGCACGCTTGACTTCCTCCCTCCAACCATTCGCTGCTCGTGTCTGAGAGCCCCTCGGCCGGCTTTGTGCTGCTGTCTGGGCGGCAGCAAGGGGGTCTGGAGAGAGTGGGAGGAGGGAGAGGAAACCAAAGAAAGGACAGAGACTGGAGGGGCTGAGAGGACCCATCTAAAAAAGACAAGAAGGGACGGCGAAGGGGGGAGATAGAGGGAGTTACACTCGCAGAGAGAGAGAAGGGGGAGGGAGCAAAGAGGGTTACCTCATCCAGAGCTGCTGGTGCACACGGTGCAGGGGAGAAGTTGTGGGAAAGTAAACAGCACCGGAGAGAATTCCCCTTCGCAGGAGACCGTGAAGATGAAGGTACCGGACCCCGGCTGCGTGGTAACCACCGAGTCTATGGGAGGTTACCGGGATTAAAGGGGTCACCGAGGGGAACGCCTGGGGGGGAGGGAGGACACACTACGACTGAAGACAAGGAGGTGAGATAGATTTGTTGTCCTCTAAACACTTTCTCCTCCCCTTCCCTCCCTTCTTTCTCCTCTCCTCACTCTCAGCACTGTTAGCATGCTGCAGCTTTGTCCAAAGGGGGGGGCGCTGATGGAGTGGTGGTGGTGGTGGTGGCTCTCCCTCCGTCCGACAGCTTTTAGGAGCAGCTGAGAGAACGTGGAGGAGGAGAGGATGAGTAGCACACCATCACGGACAATTAAACCCTGAAGCATGGCATCGGAGGGAGAGGGGGAGAGAGGGAGAGAGGGAGAGAGGGAGCCGGCGGAGGCTACAGAGGCCTTGTTATGATAGCAGCATGTTCCTGAGACAAGGCACCGGGAAAATAAAGGATGAGTGAGAAGAGAGGGGGGCATACCGGACATACACCTCTGGCTCACAGCTCTCTCCCACAGACCCGGGGCTATAAAAAGACCCCCACCACCACCACCCTTTGGCCCGGGCCGAGGCCTTAACCGCTCCAGCTTGACGGTTGCTTCCCGGAGTACAATAGCCCCTCCCGGGATGGATTTCACGCTGCCTCTATACTCTGAGAATAGAGGAGGGGAGACAGGGAGGAGAGGGGTGAGGGGATGGACCTCTGACCAAGTCATTTGCATTTTCAGCGAGGCCACTGTTTCTGCCTCCTTTTGCCGGATGTCCAAGATGTCCCCCCCCCCCCCCCCCCCCCCATTGAAACTCCATGGACTCACTGTATCGGATTTTTTTCTCCTTAGCCACACTTCCAACAGACATTAACAACCCATGCATGCCTGAAGCTATGCCACAAAGATTTCCCCATCAATGGGAACCCCTTTCCACCATGTTTTTTGGTCACCCATGACAACTTGCCTGACATGTAAACATGCGAGGGCCGAGGCGCTCAAACACACAATCGAGTCATTTGATAGCGGCGACAGGGACACGCCTGACGAATGCTTTTTAAAATGACTGCATCCCCCTTTAGGGGATGTGAGACAAGTAACCAACAGGAGGAAGTCTGGGATGTATGGAGGTGAAAGGGCATCTGCAGCACCCGAAACATGACTCTCTGTTATCAGGAGTCCAAAACAAACCGGTTTGAATAATAATTGCCCCCTAATAGCTTGAGCTAACAGGTGTGGTCGGCCAATATGCAAAGCATCGTTCAATACTTCCTGAATAATGACTCAACACTAGGTTTCCTAGGTGATACACAAAAGGCGTCACCTGACTTGTGGGAACACAAGAAGTTTTGCTCACTGCAGCTGCCAAAACACTAAACTATTAAACTTTTAGATCTACATAAGTGCAGTTCAAGTATCTGTTGTTGTTCCGATGCAGTGATGCTGTTGTCTAAGAGCTGGATTTGGCTGAATTTGGAGGAGAGATGGGATCATCCTGGGGAAATAGATTCATGGTTTAAAGTTGGTGGTCTTAATAATAATGATGATAAAGAAAGGCAGTGGGAGTCAGGTGTTAGCCTTAGCTTCATACAGGATCATCACAAACTTAAATCAGTACTTCAAAAAGGGACCAAAAGGTAAAAACTTTACACCACACTTTGAAAATCCATTAATGTAAAAAGGTAAAGTAAAGACTGTTTTTCCGGTCGCCCCTTCATGTAAAGAAACAGAGAAACATCCTCTGACTTCACGTGTCACCGGGGGGATGATGACTACGTCTGTGAAAACAGTTTAATTACAGTTTTCTTCTGTGGCTCTGAAGGGAGAAGCTGAGTCAAGTCAGAGAATCTCTTGAAATAACCGTGATGACATGTCGGCTCGTTCGGGTTGGAACCTGAACGCGACAGGGCGGAGAGAGGTTAACTGTTTGTTGCATCGATGGCAGGGGTTGTTTTATTTCGGCCTATTTTTGTTGACATTTGGGCAAAATTGCACCACGTTAGCTGTCGGCAGTGCCACATGTCCACGGATGTACAGGCGACTGGATCACTTTGACTCCTGAACGAAACTTGAAAAACTTCCGCAGTTCTTCCTATGATGTCCTAAATGATGGAAGTGTGTTGTGTTTGATAAGCGAATCAAAGCCGTAGCTTCCTTTATCTTCTGGAAGTTAACCTCCGGTTATCTCGGCCTTTGTTTGCAGTGATTCCTCGTCTTTTGTTCGTCCCCTAACATTACGTAAAAGCTATCCTACTGTATACAGGTGCGAAGGACAGAGATGTCTACCTCAGATAAAAGAGATGAGTTGGAAAAAGTGAGGTGACTAACGAGACACCAATCAAAACGTCCCTGCAGTCCTTTGAGTAACTCATGACTTCATTTAAGTTCTACTGGCTGTCAGGAGGAGGCTAAAGCTCTTATTAAACCATAAGTTTGTGTAACAGCCTTCACCCGGGGACGGATTCTCAGCATTGATGCAATAAGATGAGGTACCTTAATAAAGAGTAAAATACTGTATGAAAAATAATGGAGTTGTGCAACGGTGTAGCTGGACATAAAGGTAGGTGGGAGAAGGGATGTGACTGAGTGAGATTGGTTTTTTGAGAGCGCTGCAGGGAAGTCATATTTTTAAGGCCAACCTCGGAAGTTAGTTAGTTGGTTTCTTACGACAAAAGGCCAGCAGGATTTCTCTGATTTTTGGACTATTGAAGAAAATAAGCTCTGTTGCAGACAAATGTTTAGGAAACTAATCTTCACAAATTAACACCACTTCGATGATTTTGGTTTGAGGGTGAACACGGTCACGAGGCTGTAAAGGTGGACTAGTCTCATTTAGCCGCTTGTTAGCAACACGAAAAAGCTACAAAATCACAAAATGGGTATCCACTGACATATTTTTATATCGCAGAACTAAATGTTAAAATCTCTTTAAGAGTGTGTTAACCACAGGCCTTAAAAAAAACTATTAATTTCGAGACGAGAGAACCAGAAGTGCAAAAATGACAGCTCATTTCTCGGTTTTGGGACTCATTTCTGCAGGACGACAAGCCAGTCAAGCCTCTGCAGACACTCAGGGTTCATTACAGATCTTTAAAGTGTAACTTGACCTCCAGGACGAAGCATCCACCCAATGCATAATTTATTAAAAAAAAAAAGATGCAAAATAGATGAAGAGAGAGATGAAACCACGTCCCATCCTGTAGGACAGAAGCCTTGATGCATTGTCAACAAATAATAATAATAATAATACATTTTATTTATAGCCTTTCAGAGCCCTCAAGGACACCGTACAGTGAATACAAAACAATCAATAAAATACCAAAAAACAATAAGTTAGAATAGTAATTAGTAATAAAATAAGACAATTAGGCAAAAAGGTCACTGAATTTGATGAATGTCCTGTTTAATGAGAACTAGAACTAAAGAGGGCTAACGAAGTAAACGACCCGAACCCGCCACCGAAACGACAGGAACGCAAACCCCCGAGCACATCCGTCTCCGAAGCAGCCGTCTGCTGCCTCCTAGCGCTGGTTAGCTAACCATTAGCGAACCACCGCTACGATAGGCTACCAGTCTCTGCAACTAGCGTGACGTTAGCATGAAAACGCGTTTGAGTTAGAAGCTAACGTTAGCAAGCTAACTAGCAAGCTGCTAAATGAGAAAAATGAAACAACTTAAGCTCATCTCCACACTCTCTCACAGCGTAGGAAAACAAATCGCTCATTAACACTGATTCAGAAGTGCTGATGAATTTCAGACGCCGTGGGAGACGAGGAGGGCGCGTTAACGTAGATTATTGGTGAGAAATACACTAAACATTAACACCTGCACTGATATGGTCATATAATTTAGTTTATAGCTTACTTTCTAAACATGTTTAGTTCCTCTTTAACCTTCCATATGCTGAGAAATTGAGTGCAAATGTTATTCAGAGACACATATTTACTTTTCTCACTAAACGAAAGCATCCCAGATACAGGACACATACATTCTTATCTGTTTTCAGTGTTTGTACATGACTGCACACACACCAGTGTGCTATTGTGAACGAATGCCAGATGGGAGGTGGAGGTCACTCCGACTGCGTCCTTGACTAATGTGACACCATCAGCACATCGCTGCTGCTGCTGTTGTGGACTGACACTACTGTGCAGCAGGAGGAGGCACCTGAAGGCCACACTGGCTCCCGGGTGAATAATACGTCCCTGAATGTCCCTCAACACATGATGGCAAAACCTGTATCGCAGATACGTGATAACCTTTTATTCAGTTTGTGTGTTTTTACAACTCCACATGGCACAAAGTCTCAGGTGTCACAATTACCCAGGGGAAATTAATGAATGCATAACATTTGTTTGGCACTATATATTTGCAAAATATTCCAACTATATGGGAGACCCTGTATATAATGCAACAGACATCGCCTTCTGTGTTCTTCTGCAAAATCTTCAGAATGTCAACACAAATCTGCCTCCCTCTCCGATTGCGATGCCTTTTGACGGCCAAAGAAAATATATAGTCCGTCTGTTCTCCAGGAACTGTTTCGGCCGAGTCACATCGGCGTCTCTTGAGTTGGCGTTGGGGGGAAGCTGATGGACGAAGCGGCGCCGCGGGCCGGATCGTCTCTGCCTGGCACCGTTTGTTGTCGTCAACGGTTTCGCCGGTCTCTCATTGTCTTTGTTGTGGGCCATTGGTGTTTAAGGAAAAAGGCCTTAAGTTAGCGGCGTTCTCTGTGTGACTTTCTGTTAGACTTTCCCAGTGCTGTTTATTCAGTCGTCACCAGCTGCTGCTCTCTGCCTTTGTCTATTGATGTACCCGCCTGCCTCTGACCAGATAGTTGGCCAAACATTCTGTAAATGACTAGCTAGAACTAAATATGACTGAAAGGGGAACTCTTGTTTTTTCTTCTCTCTGTTGTGAACCCCTGTAATTTTTTTTTTTTTTACTTTTTATTTCTTTAAAAACAGTAGAGCATTCCCTTACATTGGACATGAAAAAAATACATAAAAAATACAAAAATAAATAACAAAAATAAAATAAAAAAGATGAACGAAGATTAAGAAAAAAACTCCAAAAAACACATTTATAAAAAGTAAGTAAATAATAGAAATAAAAATAAATACTGATATTAAATATAAAATAGAGTAAATGACAATAAGTGCTTAAGTGCTTAGTTATATACATGTAAATAAAAGTGATACAACTAGACAAACAACTAATAATTAAAACGAAGCAACAAAATATAACAAAACAAAAAGTAGAATTCATTATAATTTCATTATTTAAAGCAGATTGCATTTACAACGAGACATAGAAACAACACTTGACCTTTACAACCATAACGTACACTGCATACGAGTGACCTTGCAAACCACCAAAGTACACAAACGTCCCTTTTCCTGTGTTTCTATACACCGCTTCACTCGTTAGCACAGTTTGGGACACAGAGTTTCTCATGTTTTCTATGTAGGTCAGGGACAGGGTGTGTGGAGGAGTTGGTTTCATCTCCATTCTGTGATGTGTCTTACCCCCCCTCAAGAATGGCTTTCACCCAGCTCCACCACCCCGGGGTGCTCTTTATTCCTCCCAGCTGTGAGTGTGTTTGATGGCCTTGTCCAAACGCCTTCACCTCAAACAGAGTTGCTGAGGGTACCTGTCATTTGGATTCAGACGAAGATTACTTTTGAAAAACTTTTTCATTTTTTTGTCTCTGCGTTTTCAAACTTTTATTCGAGGCAGCAGCTGTTGATTTTAATAATGTGAAACCATCAATTTTATAAAGCAGTGTTTCCCGCTTTTACAAAAATGACAAACCACTGTGACTCAATTCATAATCTTTAAATTGTGAAGATGAGGGATTTTTTTCTGCCTCTTCCGCATATTATCCTGAATAAGTAAATCAGCCATTTCAAAGATAATTGATAAATCAATTATTAATATAATAATCATTATCATTGATAATTGAAAACATATACACAAGTTTTTCTCATTGGTAAAACAAACAGAATATATGCTAGCCTTTCTTTTTAGATCCAGTGTTATAAAAAGGCTACGATTCAGTCGCCCTCGTGTGGCTCAAACGTGTACTGCACATACAAATGTTAACTAAAAGCCTGGGCTTGGTTGGTGACCTTTGGTGATCTCTTGGGAACGACTGATATGAAGTAAAGCTTTCATACGTGGAGGCACAATAACTTTTAATAAAAATCTCACACTGATGGTTTCTATATCATCCATTCAACCAGATGCTCTTCTTGACAAAGTCCTCCTTTAGTTCCCCCCCCACATGTTATACAAGCCATACCATAAAAATGCACAACCACTGCCCAAATGACCCGCGAGCGGTGACGAATGTAGAAACAATGCGGTCCGAGGGCCGAGAAGAAGTTTTTCCCTCTCCACAAAGGAGTGACTGTTGATTTGACCGATGCGTGGGCCGACTGGTGGCCGTCCTCGTTAACACTCGCACCATTGATTTCTAATGGAGAGCATAATCTTTGTGGCGATTTAAAGACTTTCATTTAAAGGTAATTTAAAGACTCATAATGTGAGCATGACGGCCCCTTGTATCCAGGTAGAACAACGAGTGCTGACAGTGAATTTTACAGCTGGCCCGTGTTCAGCCATGTGCGCACCAATGCTGTCATTTCCCCAAAGGAGGCCAACAAACTGCCCCCCCCCCCCCCCCCCCCCCCAGGGCTGAGAAGGCTCCAGCATTGGGAGCATCGAGATGCAAAGCAGATGCTGGGTTCACCGAGCGACACACTAACACGCAGAGAAACAAAGTGCGTCATCGGAAATCCCCCCTTTTGTGTCGCAATGAAACATTACAATTTAATACCTTTTCGGGGATACTGTATTGTTTTTTCATAATTTTTTAATTTTCCTGTCAAATCTGTTTTCAGTGATGACAAGATAAAATCCTCCCACTTGGATAAGTGAGGTCACGTGTTCGTTCTCGTCAGCGGGTGTTCGGATACCTTAATTAATCTGCCACTAAGCCTCATCAGACACTTTGATTTAACTAACAGTCACTTGAACCGCCATATGTCACTTTGTAGCACTCGGATTACACTCTGTTTGTCTCTCTCTCTCTGTGCACCTGAAATGTGCTGTAGATTAATTTTATTTCATTTATTTTATCAGATAATTTGAAAACGTTTTTTTTACTCACTGCAAGAAAACACTTCTGGCTGATTTTTTAAATCCTAAATGTGTATTTTGTGGTTGTTGTTGTTAAGCAGCTTTGCCGTGTTTATAAAGAGCAGAGAACATTCCAATCCTTCAGTCCATTTACCTTTGCCTTCAGCCACATAACTCCTATTATGTGAAGGGTGGGAGTTAAAGCAACACAAATAACACACTCAATAACTCCCAAATTCATATTAAGTGCAGGTTATTATCAGATGCAGACTGGTAGCAACAAGATTGCAATCTATATCCCCCCTTGTGCTTTTGATTTGTAGAGCAATATTTTAAAAACCAGAACGAAAGAATCAAAGGAAATTATTCAGTGTCTTATATCATTGGAGATTAAGTGTTATCTTTCTGTCATTCAAAGCCCTTTTAGTAGCAATATTGAAGAATCATATTTCAAGTTTTTTTTGAGGACTGCATGAGCTCATTTCGTCAAAACACTGCACGCAATTCATAAAAGCACACACACATTTTTTTTTGCAAAATTAAACACTTTATTCATTTATATAATATGATAACACGCAGTTCAACCACTCTTGATTCTCTTTGAAGCAGTTACATGCTGCTGCGTTCAGCCTGAAACACTTTTTTTTACATTTCTGATTTTCTCACGATGAAGTCTGGATTTGATTCTTCAGATCAAACTATGGCCTTTTTAAAGTGCCCACATCTTGATTGATGAGTCGTCAATCAAGCAATTGAGTGTTTGATCAGATGGTTTTTGGAATAAACCATTTATGGTTGGATTTTTGTCTCCTTTTTCAGAGATTATGTCGACTGCGATGTCTCAACAGCAACCGCCGAAGGAGGACGAAGAGGAGGACGATGAGGAGCAAGGGGAGATGTTTTCATTTGAGGACAGTGGGGACGAGGACAAACCTCGGGAGGACAGTAAAGGCATCACCTCTGACTCCGTTAGTTCTGTCCAGTTGACGAAAAAGGGGGACGGCGAGACATTGGGAGGTGTATCGCAAACGGGCGCTTCGCCTCCTGCTGGACGGGAGGATAACCTCACCAAGGACGTAGCGCCGATTTCTACTGCAGGTAATTCTAGAAATCATTCATAAAATAGACATCTGGGTCAGCCGTCCAGAAAAATATAAAGTTTGGTGGTTACTTGAAAAACATGAATTTCTTATGTGGGATTTAAATTTAATATTTAAAAAAAAAAAAACTATTACCTACAAAATGTATTAATTTGTCACGTCTATTAATGCGAGCATTGGTTGTTATATTTGTATTATATTGGTGGTGGTGGTTATGACCACCACCACCAATATAATATAGAAATATAATATATTTCTATATAAATCAAATATATTTATACATATCTATGATTTAGGTGCAGTAATTTATTGTGGAACGAGCTGTACCAACACTGTTTTGTTTTACGAAGATATGGGGAAGATATGTTTCACTTTATTTTTTCTGATTCGTCAAGAGGAAGGTCCTGGAAAATATTAATGAACATCGGAATTAAGAAAATGTCATGTTAAAGTAAAATAAAATGGCGTCAGCTAATAAAAAATTTGCACCGCGCTGTTATCTATTTTAAAATGATTAGTTTTCCACTCGTAATTACGATTTCCAAGTCGGCAACTCGTATTTACCATCATTCTGATACCACTTGAAGGCAGCGTATGATTTAAGGGGGGCGTTCATGCGTCGGCAATCCCTATTCAGCGAAATTCCGACACCACGTGAAGGCAGCATCAGTAAAGTGGGGTAGAGGAGACAACTGGCAGGTAACGTTAACGCTAACGTCGTTAAGCTAAGCTATTAAGAGCTAGCTTTAGCCTCGGTGGCTAATATTTTTTGCATATCCCTCCATTTTTAGACGTAGGCTAGCATCCAGCACCAACCACCTAAGCTAGCAACTGCGTCAGTTATAGCCCGTGACGTGCACCGAGTAGCTAACGTTATTAACATGTTAGTTAATCTTCGTTACTGTAACGAAAAGCAACGCATTTTAACTCATTCAGGACAACGAGTCAGTTAGCTAGCTAACATAATAAAATTACCGTGGAGCATTTTGGCTAATACTTAATACTTACTGCGCAACAATGGTGTCAAATTACACCGGCGACGTCATTCATTATTTAAACCACATTATGTTATTATGTATAGCATTTTTTTTATATCTATTGAATCACAATTACTGATTAATTAACAAGTAATAACGTTATTGTAGGCGAGGTTATCCCCTTTTTGATTTGAATAATGTTACAATAGTTTTACTGTTGTTTTAAGGTGCTTTTATGTAATATTTTGACAGTAGAAAATTATTTCCCCTTCTTCTTTAGGCTATACACATACAAACGTTTTGATTTTAATGTGAGACTAATATGGAAGTCTGAAAAAACTAACTTTTTTTTGTAATATGCGAAAACAAGAGTAGTAATTTGACAAAAAAAAAAATATATATATTATATGGGCATCAATGTTAATGTTAGATATCTGAGAAAGTATGTGCACTATCATTTTAACATCCTAAACATATCAGCCAAGCAACAGTTTACAATGAATTAGGATCAAAACTAGCTCATGTAATGATAACTTTATATCTAGCAATATTAGCTTGCTGTAGCACTAGCCAGTTAGCTGAATTATTGATGTGATGCGTGCTTTACTTTTGCATTTTATTTTGCAGTTCAAGAAAGAGGAAAGTCAAAATCTTGTGTATGAATGCAAAGTTTGTATGCCTCTTACCCAGATACAGCTGATGGGTGTGGACGTTCACAGTTTGACAACCATCTGGCTCAAATTAACACAATTTAAAACCAGTTTGTTGCTGCAGAGACGGAGGAGTGGATGAAGTTGCTGTAACCAAAAGCCACATGTTCCATCCTCTCTCTCTGCACGGCAAATCACCGAAACACAACCCACTTAAGTGTGCAATAATCTTGAACTGGCTCAAAGATTATATACGTTTATTCTTCAGTTAATGTATCTGATCAGTTTCCCCATAGCCCCACGCTGTGTGAGTGACTCTCAGCTTCCATGTGGCTTTTAATATCCTCGAAACAGGATTTTTAATAAGTGCCTCAGGCAGACGGAGCAGAGTTAACCCCCCCTTTAATTGGATGAAGTTATGTAGATGTATGATATTTACTACCTGGCTAATGTTGCCAAACAGACCCCGGTGATTACATGCCCAGATAAAGAGATTTAAGTCTTTGGAGAAGTTCTGTGAGACAAAGTGAAGCGATTAACGCTTAATTAAAAAGCTCTTTTACCAAGTCTATGTGCAGTAATCCGTTAAGTGGGCTGTGGCGATGCGTAGGGGAAATAGTTGATAATAGTGTGTGTACTGGAGGTCTGTTACTGTTTGGGAGATCTGAGATTCAGACCTCTCGTCCACCAGATGATATGAGTTTACATGTCGGGATCCAAAAGGAAAAAGGAAAATGTTTCTTTAACAGCACCTTTGCTGTGAAAACACATTCAAACCATGCAAAATGTACATTTTGACTACCTTATACCATCTGCTTAAGTACTACATGTCCCCCATGTAAGCAAGTGTGATTTAGTTTATGACAGTAATACTCTTTTAGAAGCTGTACTGTATTCAAGAGAGAATTGGTAATTAGAACACAAAGTCACGGCCTTTCAAGCTGTCTATTTAAGATTCTGACAAAGTTGCATTCGTCATCTTTTTTTCTTCCTTTGCTTTGGAATAAGTTTGTCTCACTGTTGCTGTTTTTCCTCGTTTTGACAGATGTTCCAGTTAATGAGTCACCCAGCGGGTAAGTTGCTTTTTTAAATTCTTATTGCAATTATGGGGGAGGGGTGAGCCCAACATCACATCACGGCAGTGTGTTATGTCATTATGCCTGCGATAATGTCATGCTTACGCTCCGTCCTAACACGCCACGGTGGGTATGAGATACTGTGATGTTACGCCGCATCCATTCCTGCATCATCCAGATGCCAGATGTGCGTGTCACACCCAGGGTGACTCGTGGTGATGTCAACGACGGCGGTGATGTTGTGTATACAATCCCCCCCGAGAGGAAATCACAGGATTGCCTAATTCACTGTGATGCGTACAGTATAGCACGATGAGCCGTGCTTATGCTGCGTCGAGATGACTTTAATTTAAAGTCAGTCAGCCGGTGAAGGTTAGAAATGCAAAAAAAAAAAAAAAAAGTTGTTTTCTGAAGATAGCTGTGTCTCAAGATTCCCACTGTCACGTAGACACTCAAGTCAGTGGAGGTGAATAGAAATTAATTTGTTATGCTCAAAAAACTCCCCGTTCCAGAAGTGATAGCTCTTTTTCATTGCAGACGTTTTGACTTGTAATTTCCAGAAGGAAGAAGGTGTAACTAATAACTTTGATGGCTTAGTTCAATTAAGTCCCCCTATAAGCCTTTCCAGTGAGCTAGTGTCTGCAATACCAGGGAAGATCACCTGGGAAACCCAAATGAAATGCAGTCTTAATTAATGTTATTCATTTCACCTGTGCTTTTCCTGCTGTGACGTTAAAAAATCTGCCTGGAAAAAAACCCCCACATATTTGTGGACTCTTCTGTCAGCGACTCTCTGAAATCGTATTTTGGCTTTTTAAAGCAAAACACAGTTTGACTGAGTAGCAGTTTGGGGGGGGGCTTAACGAAGGGTCAATTGTGGTTTGTATTCAGTCAAACGTTTCAGCAGTCGGTCGTTGGTGCACTTTTCTAGTTGTAAAACCCGTCTGAATGTACAGTAGAGTAGATATATGAATGAAATGACCCTAACCCTGCTGCAGTCAGACAACATCTGTCATACAAGAAGACTTGAGCGCAGTATATGATGATGTGATAGTTTATTGATTCCCTTGAAAGCAACTGTCTTCTTGCCTGCACCCCCGCCATGGGAAGGTCACCAGAACAGCAGCCCGTTTTCTTGAAGGATACTTAAGCTTGCTTCGACTGAGGCTCCTGCATTTTGAAAGGCAGCCATATGTTGTTGCCTTAGAGCAGGTGAAATCTTACCGGTCTAAACAAAGTCTGTAATCTGCAAAGCTGAGGGGGAAGCGTTTTAAATTTTAAAGTGTCACTTGACCCCCTGGTCTGAAGTTTACTCACTAAATCATTTTGAAAAATGCCCCAAAAAAAAAAAAAGTGTGCAAGGTGCTGAGAGATGAAAGCACATCAACTATGATTAAAAACTTTGACGCAGCGTAAACAGCGATATGGCATCGGGGCACTGAATTTGATGAATGTGCTGTTTAATGAGACAAGAATTAGGACCCGTGGTCCCTCCGCCTCACTCCCCACCTCTGGGGGAGAAGAGGGAGGGTCATTACATTTTTCTTTTATTTTGTGACATGTATCTCAGAAGTGGTCTTGCAAGACTAGGCCTCATTTAAAACAGTAGATAGCGTTTTGAGCCAGTTTCTACCATGAAATGCAGATTCTTTTTGCAAGAAATGTCAATATTTAGAGCAGTTTTGATGTTTTATAGCTTAAAAAAGTACATTCAAGTGTGTAATTATCGTTTAAATGAACTGCTTGAACCACCAGATTGTGACCATGTAGTATACTAATAATATAGAAGATCAGAGACGTGAGATTATAATCTACGATACACATTTTTATATATTTTCCTCACTTCTTTAACATCATGAGATTTACTCCACATTCCCATCTGAAACAAGCCAGAAAGACATCAGATATCAGAATCATCCGTCTCCATCCTCTCCGGAGGAAGTGTGCTCAGAAACCTCTCTGATAGTGAACTTCAGGGGTTGACTTCCTGTGGGATTTTCTGTGCTGAAAAGAGGATATTTGTGCACAGGTGTGAGAGCGGCATGTGTGTGTGTGTGTGTGTGTGTGTGTGTGTGTGTGTGTGTGTGTGTCACACTGGGGTCTTGTCAATTTCACATGCAGGGAGATTTCTGCTGAGTGCACGTTTCCACGTTAGTGAAGTCAATAGTCCGCCTTTTAAAGAAGAGCTATCAATAGCACTTTCCTCCATCAAGGTGTTAAGACCGTCAGCACATCCACCACATCTGTCAGCAGTTTTGGAATAATATTGCCCAAATTACTTTTCAATTGTTATTGCAGAAATATGGCTTTTCTTTTTTCCTTGAGCAGTGCAATGACAGCACGTCAGCTTGTTGCAGCTATTAAGCTCAAGGCAGACTTTCTCTCCTGTGAGTTTTTATGTGCACTCGGTGTTTGATGCCAGGGTTGACTTCTGACTTTTCTTTTCTTTCCTTCACCCCTTGACAGATAGTTTTCATTAAACGCTTTGCACAAGGCCTCGCCACTGAAATGGATACCATGACAACGGGACATGTATGGCGTCTGTTTCTCTAACCTTCGAGTGTAACTTCGACTCTGCCGTCAAAATAGTTTCTTTTGTTGGTTTGCGTTCACCTTTTGCAGCCTTGCAGAACTTTAGACTTTCGCCCTTGTTGGGAAAAAAACCCATCTAATGTAACTTACAGAGCACATTTATACTTCACAGACCCCCCTCACCTCAGTTGGATGTGCTGTGAATGCAAAAAAAAAAATAAGATGGTACTGTAAAAGCACACAAATACGTGCATACAAATAAAACGAGAAGCCGTGAACCAAATGCTTTTGAGTGCGATCTAATTACGAGTGTATAGAAGAACGCTTCATTGTGAGTGATAGATATTGGCCTGGAGGAGATTTATGACCCGAGGACAAACGGAGCTCCATCAGTATGGTCGGCACAATGCTTGTGCGGTTATAAAGAACAGCTATACCTGCTATGTGGAGCTGTTACAGGTACTGCAGCTCTGGCACAGTAGCTGAAGGGAATGGAAACAGATGGAAGGGCGATATTTGCATTCAGGCGGCTCCCGCTTTAGGCTTGTTCTCTGCCCTCGGGCGATGTCATTTGCATTGAAAAATGATTCCAGCCTCTCTCCTTGAGCTATATGACTCACTTGGGCTTATAGGCACAGATAAGTTGTGAAGGGGTGGGGGGGTAAAAAAGATATGCCCGGATCGATAGCTACACTGCTCAAATCACTCCAACCTGACATGAATGCATGCAGCCAGGCAGATGAGCTGTGTGTGTGTGAGTGTGTATATATATATATATATATATATATATATATATATATATATATATATATATATATATTTGCACATTTTAATGACAAGAAATCAGTTTATCGTAAGAAATGCGTTGACAAACAGCTCTTTATTTTGTTTTCGTGCAGGCTGAGATGATTTTTGTCCTTCTTTAGATGGAGATGAATGATTCTCTCTGCAGTCTTTTGCAGCTTGACACCAACCACAAACCCAAATGTCTGCTATCAGTAGCTCTAATATGATCTGTTGACAGGGCATTTCATCTGCTCCCGGATGTATGTGGTGGGGATTCATAGCACGACAGGGAGAGCAACATAGCACAAGCTCAACCACAACCGGGCCTGTATTTTTAGAAAGCTTAGAATGATTATTACTGCAACCTGATTGATTAAATCAGTCGATTATTGTATCGATTGATCTTTTTTTGTTGTTTGATATAAGACGTCAGGAAATGGTGAAAGATGTATATCAGTGTTTTCCAACATCCTGAAATGTCTTGTTTTGTCCTCAACTCAAAGATATTCAAGATATAAAGGACTGAAAAAAACAAACAGAATTTAAGCATATTCAATAAGCTGTGGATTTTTGTCTTAAAAAGTGACTCAAACATGATGCATGTGCAATTAATTTAATAGTTGACAAGTAATGTTTAGAATGCTTTACTTGTAATTATCAGATTATATTTACATGCATCATTATATTCAGATACAACTATTTAATTCTCATTTAATTTTAGACCAGATGGAGTACCTGCCTGTCGGTGTTTGGAAATATGGCTTTTAAAATGAACAACTTTCTGTGATCCCTCTGTGGTAACAGATAGAATACAAAACAACTACTTTTATACTATTTGGATCCTTTTCTGCTGTGTGCATGCTTTCCCTTCACCCTACAAGAACAGATACTGTTATGTAAGATCGTGGAATACGGATAATCTTCATCCATTGTCATTTTAATGTAAAGTAAGAGAGTCTGCAAGGCTGCGGCCTTCAACAGTAAAAACTGTATTTTTTTCCGGCCTGTCTCGTTTGTCTCCAAGTTGCCCATTACTCTCGATGCTGCCGGCGTTGCAAGCGTTGCTGAGGTGTTTAGTAAGAGGGACAGATTTAATTAGACGGGACACTCCTACACACTGGATCCTGTCATATTATCAGTCATGTGGGAGGACGTCCCTCACTGGCAGCATCAACACGGGAACCATGTGATAGCTTTGTCAACAACATTTCCCCTGTGTTGCCGGTCTGATTTTTAATCGTGTGTTGGGGAAACGTTTTCAGAAGGGCTAGCGGTGATTATGGAAAGACAGGGAACGGGTTTGACAGTGCTCGGGGGCAAGTGAAGTAACTCAAATAACAAACAGTATGTGTGATTTGTATTTGATTTTTTTTTTACATGTGTCCAAAGGAAGCTCAGCAACTTATCCCTCACCTGAAGTTGTCACTTATAACACAACTCATTTGAGAAATTGTTAAAATGTGCAAAATTATAAAGTGGATTCAATTAATATTTCAGCTACACCAGCCCAAGGCATTAGCGAACTTACATATTAAATAAATTAGGTGACATAAACATCAAAGTATGTAAGATAATTCTGATTTAATAGGGCCCCTTAATTATACAAAATGGGTAATGATGTCTGAATGAGGCCCCTCGGATAAATATCACAGGATATGTGATTTGTGATATATCTAATAATTACTTTATAATGTATTAATTATTGGTGTGAAATTTGTGTCAATAATCGTCAAGCAGAGGTGACTCTGCGGTGGTGGGTAGTGTCGTTTTTGGCCTGTTTTACTTTTAGTTTTAGTCTAGTCTTTGTCTCAAACTAGTCACGTTCATACTGTTTTTAGTCTCCTCAAGTTTTAGTCGACTAAAAGTCTGAACATTTTAGTCTTATTTTAGGGAGAATTGTTCGTGACTATTTTAGTCTAGTTTTAGTCAAAGATTGTATTTAGCCAAACCCATTTCACATTCAAACAAGATTATCTTATTATTATATTATTGTTACCTGATAGACTCAAGAATACATCCATTCCAGACACAGAAGACGCTAGTCATAATTTTCATTAACGAAAGCAGCACTACTCAGATACACATTTAATACAGTATAACTGTCAACAAATAATGCCAATGAATATTAGTCATATTTAATTTTTTAATTAAAACTTTATTGAGCAAAATATCACTTCACAATGCCGAGTTATTCAGTGAAATATCTTTAATCCTCACTGTGAATCGTGTCTCATGTCTTCCTCCCTTTTCCTACCAATTTCATAGGAATTCGTTTTTTTTAAATTATATATCTCTTTCATCTATCAGACAAAGTAAAAAAAAAAGAAAAATATTATTCCTACGTCCAAGAAAGAAGCCCACAAAAGCTTCATGATAATTTGACAGCAGCAGGATGTGTTCTGTCAGACTAAAGAGAATGTGCGTTCGCATGCTTGGATAGCAAAGAACTATTATGACCTCCTCCAGCTCCTCCAGCTCCTTCAGCTCCAGCCACTCCTTCCTCCCCCTTCCTCCCTGTCAAATGAACCAGTAATGAGGCATGCAGCACTGGGTGTTAGTTTTACTGTGCTAATATTTGGGTACCTTCCAGGGCCTCTGCTGCAGAGCCCGGTACCTCAGCTCCACGTGGGGGAGAGGAGCTCCGGGGGCTTCCTGCGGCGCCGCTGCCAGCTGCAGAGACGCCAACCGACTCAGGAGACCGCGGCAAGGAAAGCTCCGGCGGCGGAGACGTCTCTCAAGGTACACAACTCTATTATATCTACATGGAAGTGATGCACCTTTTTATTATAGATCAAGGGATTCAATTTCAGACCAAACAAAAAAAAAAAGGTTACATTTAATCACGTGTTACAGTGTTCACGTAACAGACAGGTCTGTATTGGGCCTCTAGAGTTGCACTGTAATGACACCGGCCATATAAATTGTGTTCCAGTATTTTGTTAGTACTCCTCGCTGCATCTCTTGACCTTGATCAAAGGTGGCAAGAACACCATATTACAGGCCTACGGTCATCTTATGGCTCATTGATTTCCACGGTGAAAGGTCACACACACACACACACACACACACACACACACACACACACACACACACACACACATCCGAGGTGCACTCACACACACTCCATTCAAACACATGTCCAGACAACAGCACTGGCTGGCACTCACACACACATTCTCTGCCGTGATTTGATTTCTACACAGACATGACATGAATCCAATTAATTCAGGATGAGGATCAATAGAGAACCATTTCCATGAGGGAAAATTGCTTTTGGATTTCGACTCAGTCAGCAGTGCTGCAGTTATTTGAAGGTGGCTCAGAAATGAGAGATGTAAAGGAGCCCTGCAATGCTGCACAACATTTTTTTTTAATGTTCCGCTCTTCTGATGTGTTTTCACACAGGCCGCTGCCGTCGTCCTGGACGTGTACAGTATATTTAAAACCAACCGTATAATGCTATTATATTAAAACCTCGCTCCTGGATATCTTTATCTATATATTTATTTATAATACAGAAAGTGGGGGGAAAGCCAGCTACTACTTTTATACTGATCTCACTGAGAAATCTACTGCAATGCTCCGTTTGAGGTTTTTAAATTAGGTGCTTTTTACTTTTTAGTTTTCAAACACTCCAGGAAGTATTTTGCATGTGTGTTAACCTGCTGTGGAGGGCAAATACTGTGTAGAAAGCCTGTGGTTCAGTCTGACCAAATGTTATTGACATGCATCATTATGACTAATTAAGTATTTCCTGTTTGTCAAAGCGATTGTGTCCCTTCACTCCTCCGAATATGGTCATGGCACATTTTGTTGTCATTATCTGACATTGATCGCAAATGTATGATGGCGTAACAGGGCAACTGTAGGAGAAAAACCCACGGAGCCGAGAGAGGGGGGCAATATTCAGAGAAAAAAATATAAAGATTACGAGATATTACGATGCTAACAACCGGCATTTATGCTCGCTAAAATCCCATGAATGTCGCATTTATGTTACTAATTACTCATCCCAACGTGTGACAACGCCTCGTTAAGGTCCTTAGGGTGATGATGTTGATGCTTATTGTTGGTTTTATTCATATGAGGACAAACTGTCAAACATTCGGTGTTAGCGGATCTAAGCAAATTGTTTATATCGACTATATTTACACGTGAATATATGGCAAAAGAAAACAGAGAGAGAGGGGGCCAATTTCTTTAATATATTAAAAAAAAGTCACACATTTCCAACTTTTTTTCTCAGAATATTGCCGGCCTCTCTTGGCTTTTTGGTTTTTCTTTCCCTAAAACGCTGTTGTGCAAATGCTTTACTATGTTTGTTTGTTTTGTTTTTTTTCCCCTTTGACATTTTGAACAACAAGGACAACGGTATGCTCATAATGGCAGTGTGTTTTTTCATTGCATGCAGTGTCATCGTGCCTACAGGGGAGTTTATTGGACTGTCAAGGTGCTGCTTTGGAGAAAAGTTAAATAAAAGAAAGAAAACACACAGAGGAACTTCTGGTTTACCACGTTTTGAAATAGCAAGCCGTGTACCCAGGAGACCCAGTCACTTTGCAGACATGCTGATAGTCGTCAGGCTGATAGCCCAAATCCAGTTGTTTTTCTTCTCTGTTCTGAATCCGCCCTGAATGGAAAAGTGGGTGATGTATAAAGAACATTTGTGAAGCTAATCCTCTCTTGTAGGAAAAAAAAAACAGTCGCTCTTTGTTCATCACCTGGATTGTGTCCAAGGTTATTTCGAATTTTAGACTGAACTTCCATGACAGAATACACATCTCCAATCGGATTAATTGAAACAGTGATTGTTGCTGTTCGGGAGGGGACTTAGGAGAAAAGTGTTACAGACAAATCACAGTTTAAAACCAAATCAATAAGGCTCACCGAGCTAAATTAGGCTGAAACACTCTCGAAGCAGTTAATGACAAATCCTGCCGAGCGTGGCGAGAGAATGGGTCAATAGCCCGAGCTGGGTACAATCCCGTTTCGTCACAGACAAAGCCATTGTGGGGAACATGCGATGTGTCAGATCTCCCCGAGGAAGGAGAACCGTAACCTTTAAATGCAAATGATACAATAAGTATGTAAATATTGAAAGACTGTGTAAATTCATAACCAGAGGCAAGAAGATCTGGCACCTCTTTATCTATTCTTCTTCGCCAAAAGGATTCAGGCGATGTAGTTTGGAGCTGTGTGTTTGTGTGTGTTGTTGTTTTTTTGTTGTTGGGGTGAGAAATGTAAAAGACTGATCTAACAACAGGAGGTGCAGCCATCAAATAGAAAGGAAGATAAAAGTTAGAAGGCACCAGAGTTTTTTTTTCTATTTTAAAAACAGTGTTTGTTTCCCTTCTGGTTTTTTTCTTTGCCAGCTTTACGTGCGGTCAGAGCCGAGCCGGCGGCGGCGGCTTCGGAGGTGATCTATGACGACGTTCCCAGTGAGGACCCCCTCTCCCCCGATGAAGGTGAGTAGCTGCGATGCTGTGATTGAATCTTGACGTGGAGCTTCTGATGTGCATAATGTTTGTGTGTTTGGCAGTGTGGAAGAGAACTCTTCACGTCCAATTCTGTGGCTGGTTCAGATGTGGTTTAATCACTGACAGTGGAAAAAGGAAGTTACAGCATTGCTATTAAGTCCTTTCTGACCAGAGTGGGCTAGCCTCCAGAGATTTATACAGAATTATCTGGAGAACAAAGAGGAAGTTGTGATGAGTGGATTTGCATTGATTCAATATATGTCTCTTCCAAGGGGATGAGACATCCTGAGAAGAGAAAAGGTGTGGTTGCTCTAGAGGGCAGCTGGGTTTCCCTACACAATGTCACAACAGGGGCCGTTCATCAGGCCTTGACCAATCAATGTGAGATAAGTTTCGGAGACGGTTCAGGAAGGGGGAAAGACCGAAAGGTCTTCTCATACCAAAAGTTAACACAATCAATCAAAAGAGAAAGGAATATCAGTATGAGATAAGAATAAGAACATTAAGGTAACGCATTTTCTTCGACAGCAGATATGATCTACGAAGACGTTCAGAGAGACAGCGGACCTCCAGACAACGGATGGAGCTCCAGTGAGTTTGAAAGCTATGACGAACAGTCTGATAACGAGACCAAACTACCAACACGGAGCAAGGTATTATTCTGCAAGTGTGTGTGTGAGTGTGTGTGGAAGGATGCCTGACTTGTGTATTCATCTCGCACAAATCATCGTCTCTGTTCATTTCACGTAGCAGCATCATGACCAAGCAGGTTGTTTTTTTGGTTGGTCGGTTTCCCCAGCACTTAAAAAAAAAAAAAAAAGAATCAAGGAGAATATTTCATATCGTGCTCCCGCTCGCACAGTTGTCTTTATTAATGTATAGAAGTGGAAGGAAACTATAAAGACCATGAAAAATGCATAGCGGACTGTCTGAGCCTTAACATTTCATTGTGGGATGAAAGTAAACAAGAGGCATTTTCTGTGTGGAAAGCCTCAGATCTTCCCTCTTCCTCTGCCAGAGATGCAGCGTGGTGCAGTGTTGCGCTCCACGCCGTCGCTCTTCCACATGATGGCGCTGTGTGCACATTCACACCGTGCTGCATTCCCCCTTTCTGCTTGGCCAGCCTTTAACGCCCATGCACCTATGCAGGCATAGGGGAAAATGTTGAGTCGTAACAATACAAAATAAATAACAAAATGCTGAGTTGTATCATTATTAATGTATAGATTTGTGCTTATATTAACATATTTTAACATATTGAAGGCTTATATATATATATATATAAAGATATAATTCCATCGTAATCCAAGACAATGCTGAGTTAAATCAATGCAGGGAGACGAAAAAAGGGGAGAAAAAAGGTTGTTGTTGTTGTTTTGGGATTGAAAATGTGTTGCTCAGGTAATTACAGAAAGGGAAGGTGTGGTGTGGAAAATCCCCCCACCATCGTCCCACGCCACTGAACAAAAAGGAAGGATTCAGCTGCACTGGTTTAACAATTAATGAAGAAAACCTTGACTCTTAGGGCACTTTCGGCTAACGCAGCCTTCTTGAAAAACACATAGTTTTTAATTAGTCTCGCCCGATTAATTTTTACCAAGTGTACCTGAAGTTCTCTCTTGTTCCGTTTACTGCTTAATTCCAGCGGCCTGGGAGAACTGACAGTTTGCTTCTTTAATAATTGCCCTAAGCTGCCCGCACCTCACAAACTCCTCCATCCTTCTATAAATCAGCGTCCATTAGTCTCATAACCCCTTTCTACCAAAGAAAGCAGCGCTCTAAGCCTCCCTATGCTTGTGATTAATTCCCAATGATGCGTAGCTTGTTTTTGCCTTGATCACTTTGCCTCCGTTTTCCCCTTTTTCCTATTTCCCCTGCATCTTCCTCCTGTCTTCCACCTTTTTGTGGCTGAACGCAACCCACCTGCCTCCCTATCCCAACACCTGTAGCTCTCTCCTGAAGTGTGTCGGCTGAGGGAACGGTGTGCCAGGACCAAGCGCGAACTGGCCATGAGGCTGTCTGGCAAGCACAACTATGACATCAAGGTATATCTCCGGCAGCAAGCGATTTAAAAATGAAATATATAAAAAAAAAACAGCCGTATCACACTTGTTTTCTTCGCAGGGCTCATATCACTCTGCTAGATGTTGGTCAATAGGATTGATGAAGACCCACACCTTAAATATGCTGCGTTGTGTGCTCAGCTGACTCAAAGGCTTAACTGACTCTCTGCATCATCTTTGCCAGCTTTCCTTTGGACTGTGACTTTGCTTTGAGACTGTCTCTCTCTCTCTCTCTCTCTGCCTGGTTTTACATCAAGAGGCATTTATGGGACACATGCATAATTAAATAATATTCTGCATATTTACTTCCATAAACACCAGTGCAACTTGCCCCCAATTAATGACCTACTTTTCCTGAAGTGGCATCATTTAAAAATACTATCACCCCTGTGTGTATTCTGGGTCCGCGGAGTCCGGTTGCAGGGCTTCTGTTATGCCTCGGGGTGGAGTTTGTGGTCAAACCGAAAATTCTCCCACGCTGAGCAAACGCTCACTCTCGTTGCCGTGATACCCCCGATGATATGCTCATGGAGTCTCTGATTAGGGGCTGCGGCGCGGCGGCCCACGGGGAGTCGCAGATGGTGAGATTCATGACGAGCCCAGCGAGCGCCACTTCTCTCTCCAGAGGAGCGCCGTTGGGTTGTCAGGTGTCGTCCTCTAACGCTGGTTTGTTTCCGTCTGCTCCCTTCCAAACAGGTTCAGCAGCTCATGAAGGCGGCGAGAAGCGGGACGAAGGATGGGCTTGAGAAGACCAAGATAGCTGTCATGCGAAAAGTTTCCTTCCTGCAGAGGAAAGATCAACTGGGTAAAGCCTTGTTGGTCAGCTGGCTGTTTTTTTCCTGGATGAAAGCTATTTTTAATACTGTAGAATTGGTTATGAAGTCTGTTTTCTTTTTAACCCCTTCCAGTTGACTCTTTGAATTACAGGCGGTTGCTTAAAGCTAGCCAAGCCAAAGTAGTCGTTGGAGGCTTCTAGAAAGTAGTAGAAAGTCTAACTTTTTCTTTACACAAATCCCTTCGGGGGGAGAAATAAAAGCACTGTGGAAAAGGAAGATCTCACTGATTATAGCGATAATAAATAAAACAGACGGGCCCTCTCGGCTTTAAGACGGACGATGCGGTCGAGGAAAGCGTTTTTTGATGTGATGTGAGAAAGACAAGGATGAAACGACTCATGCGGTACGATATAGGTTGTGTTATAGGAACCCCTTTTCTAACAATAGAGAGCGATTACCATCCAATAATGGAGTATCGAGCAGCTCCATAAACCATGGATACCAGACTCACGCCTCAAACAAAATCTCCCTGCCATCACAAAGAGGTAAAGAGGCCACTGCTGCTATTTTTAGGTGTTGATCGAGGGAAATCTGCACGGCATTATATCTCTTTTTTTTTTTTCACGCCAATCCTGTGTTATCATTCCAAAGTCTTTAATTGGAACGGTGGAAGCTTTTGGTCTGTGTGTCTTTAGGGTTATAGGCGAAGTGGGGATTTTTTTTTCTTTTCTTTTTTGAGACTGCTGGATGTCTTTGTGCCAATGCAGAGATGAGAATGTGTTGGATCAGGTTTTTGCAGACACGCTTCTGTGTGCTTCCTTTACTCCTACAGAGATACAGTATTGTTTTGGAAGTTTTTTTTTTTTCTTTGCCTTTCTTGCTCGCTCTATCTCCGTCTCTCTGCGCTCTCAGAAAGTTTAAAAGCGTCTTCATATTTTCGAGGTAATAAACTTAGTATGTGGCGATGTATCTCCGGCTGCAGTGATATCTGAAGGATGCCTCTCACTCTCTCCCTCTATAACGTTTCGGTATGTTTCTCCTTCTTTGTTTCTGAATGTCTGCAGAAGAGGAAGATGATGCAGGATACCTGGATGTGGCGGTATCAGAAGTGAAGCATCCCCCCCCACAGCTGACCCCCATGCCAGAGGGGCTGACCAGCCACCAGGTACACTCATTTTATTCATTTATGTTACTAAAAATACAAGAAAATACAGACATATGTTTCATTTCATGTTTATTTGAGGACAAAAACAATATACATGGATAATTTCACTACAATTTCCAAATGCATGGTATCACAGCATTTATAGCTAATTCCAGTGCCCGTCCCTAGAAGACCCCTTTACATAGACTTGGTCAGGTTTTCATCCAGACTCTGGAGCCATATTGGACCGACCAGTGGTCTTGGTCCTGCACAGGTCCCACCACTCTGTAACAGGTTTGTAGTCTCAGTGGGTCCCACCACTGGTCTGTAGTCTCAGTGGGTCCCACCACTGGTCTGTAACAGGTCTGTAGTCTCAGTGGGTCCCACCACTGGTCTGTAACAGGTCTGTAGTCTCAGTGGGTCCCACCACTGGTCTGTAACCGGTCTGTAGTCTCAGTGGGTCCCACCACTGGTCTGTAACAGGTCTGTAGTCTCAGTGGGTCCCACCACTGGTCTGTAACAGGTCTGTAGTCTCAGTGGGTCCCACCACTGGTCTGTAACCGGTCTGTAGTCTCAGTGGGTCCCACCACTGGTCTGTAACAGGTCTGTAGTCTCAGTGGGTCCCACCACTGGTCTGTAACAGGTCTGTAGTCTCAGTGGGTCCCACCACTGGTCTGTAACAGGTCTGTAGTCTCAGTGGGTCCCACCACTGGTCTGTAACAGGTCTGTAGTCTCAGTGGGTCCCACCACTGGTCTGTAACCGGTCTGTAGCCTCACCCCCTCTAACCAAAGAGCCTCCGATGATACAACATGAGGATATTTGCGTCATCGAGGCTCTTTTTCAGGAAAGAAACACGGAGATCTCCGTCTCTGGGAAACGAGGGAATGATGATGACATTCAAACACGGGTTTCTAACACACAACGCTTCATGCCATGTCATGCCGTTGTTATAGGCCGCATTAAGTCCTTGCATGTCCTATTAAAAAAAACACCACAAGTGGGCAGCATATAGCGGGGGAACCGCATGCTGTAAGTAAGGTATCTTCACAGTCACCGAACACACGAATGAATTCACGAGCGAGCATGACAGCTTGTGACATTCCTTCTTTTTCATTTCTGATTTAAAATGAGCATGCACTGTACTGTATATTTACTCTGTTCTCTTTCTGCCATTTGGAGGAACAGTGTGTTGACATCAAATCACAGGAAAAGCTCAATGATTCAGAACTCCGATGGAGGCTTTGTTCAAAAAGAACCTACTCTCCTCTTTGAGTCTGTTTTTTTCCCCCTTCCTCCTGTGACAAGCATGTGATTATAGTGCAATCCATCATCCCGCGCCGCGTTTAACCGAAGGCACGCAGCACACTGCAGCCCCCATCATGTCCTCTTAGCGCTTAGATTTCCTGACTGGTCTGTTGTCTGCGCAGGTTGTCAGGCGCCATATCCTCGGCTCCATCATTCAGAGCGAGCGGAGCTACCTGGAGTCTCTCAGGAGGATCCTGCAGGTGAGCTGTTTAGTCCCCTGTTGTCCTCCTGCCACATGCAATATCTTCACCATTTAAAGCTGTGAATTACACTTAAAAAAAGAGCAAGCGGCGATATCCATCAAATTAACCGAGGTGTCTCGGCATAAATAATCCTGATAAAACAGCCCTCCTCATTTCTGTGGCGTTGTGCTGATGCTGAAGAGAGAGAGAGAGAGAGACACTGTCAGACTCAGGATGGGGTGCAGCACTCTCTTTTTTTTCTCCTTTTTTATTTAGCGGGGAAAAGGGAGATTTGTTATCTCCTCATCACAGCAAAAAATAAGAGGATCCTAGTGAAATGGAATCAGCAGCAATCAATGGCTTCCTTGTGGACTGCAAAATCTTTCCCTGTCAAGATAGGATGCGTTTACCTTTGTTGTCGGCGTGACATGATTGCGTGTGATACTTAGGGAGATTGGGGCTCTCTTTTGGAAAATCTCTCCTTGTTACTGAGAGAGTCCAGCCGAGTGGTAAACGCAGCGTCTCTAGACAGATAACATAAAAAAAAGGCATGAAAGGCCGCGAGCAAAATTAGACGTTGACGGCTGTACGTTGCATTATTGCTGTGGAACAGATCACACGCTTGTTCGTGCTGTACTTGTACTGATTTGAATGATTTTGCCGTGTTGGAGATTCAGTACGACGTGCAAAAAAACATCAACAAAAACATAAGCACTGTGGTTTGATTCATTTTTTTTTTGTGTTTTCATCTTCAACCGTTTTGACAATATCTATACTTTTGGTATGTTAAGATTGAAAGAAGTCATGTTTACTGGCTTCCACTCAGAATATTGTCCACACACAGTCTGTCAACTGGTTTCTGGAGGCTATGCTAATATTCCCAGGAGTGCTGACTGAAGAATCAATCAGTGGCTCTTTCACCATGTTACATTTTGCATCTGTAAAACTCTGCTGGGAGCTATTTTTTTTTTGCCATTATTATTCCGGCTTTTATGATTACGAGTCACCTTGACTACTGAACATGTTTGCTTGTGGCAAAATGCAGTTTTTTCGTGGTGTGAATCCTCTTTTGGATTGATGTGCTTCCAGGCACCGTGACTACATGTCTTCATTTTGATTTCCTAGGATATTTGTCTGCTACCCCTCGGTGGTCTATTTATGCAGCTGAAAAGAAGAGATGCTTAAGGAAGGTTGACTGCTGATTCATCATAAGCACCACCCCTCCCCAACAACAACAACTACAACCCAAAATACAATTTTCTTTCATAATCTCACCAGGAATACCAGAGACCGCTGATGGAAGCCGATCCACGCATCCTGAGCCCGAGGAAGATCCGGCCCATATTTTACCGACTGAGGGAGATCACGCAGTGCCACTCCATGTTTCAGATTGCACTGGCGTCACGCGTGGCGGAGTGGGACAGCAGCGAGAAGATCGGAGACTTGTTTGTTGCCTCGGTTAGTGTCTGTGCATGTTTTTGGTACGCATCTTCACATTTGTGAAATAGGAATGAGGACTGGGTTCAAATAAAGGCTTATTTGCCTTTATTTATATATATATATATATATATATATATATATATATATATATATATATTTTTTTTTTTGTATTGTATTTGTTCTGAACAAGTAAAGACATAAAATAGGAATAAAAAACAACAACAAAAATTTAAATAGTCAAAAAATTAGACATTCCAAGCAATATTTGCAGAGCAATGAAAATCATAAAGCAAAATTTAAATGTCCAAAAATGTTTTTTTACAAATATATGTTTGTGTGTGTGTGTGTGTGTGTGTTGCATCAAGACTCACTTGTTCAGAGTTCACCTGGACTCTGCATAGCCTTCCTCCTTGTATCCCAATGGGTTAACCTAGCAATTAAGAGTGCATGCTTACTGTAGTTATTGTAAGTCTCTTTGGACAAAAGCATCTGCTAAATGTAAAATGCATCCTCCTGTTTATTCCAGTCTGAGACGTGCATTCTGGGTAAAGAAAGTCAAATGTTCCTTGGCATTTGGATCTTAAGCTGTACTACCAGAGTTATAATGAGCTCCAGGCTTTAAGGCTGAGAAAACAAGAGATAGTTAACCACAAACATGCAATCTATTACAGTTGTGATGAATATCTCCACTGCATCACCTCTGGTGCTCTCTGGGATCACGCCTTTGCTTTATTTTGGCACTAGAATAATTGTTTTCGGGGGATGGTTTTCTCATCAATAAGGTCCTCTGATTATTAGCCTTTTAGAGGGGCCGATTCTTCCCTCGCCCTCTCTGCTGGCCCTTATAGGGCTGCACGATTAATATCCCAAAAACCTAACCATCCAATGAGAGATGATGGTAAAAGGACTGCGCATTCCCCCCACAGAGCTGTCCTTCTCCATGCGGCGGCGATGTGTCCGTACCTGCAGGTGATATCTCAGTAATATCTTGAGAGGCAGGATCCTGAGGGATGGGTGTGAGGAAAGAGGATTAATTCCTTCCCCACCACTCCTTAACTGCCACTACCAGCTGCCTAGTGTGAGTTTAATTGAGGAGAGAGAATAAATGACTCCCCCCCACTCCCAACACACACACTCCACCACCTCTTTCCTCTTTGCCCAACCTCTTAAATGGCTCGTGAAGGGTGTTGTGGTAACTGGCATGGTAAACAAACCATTTTTTTTTAAAGCCCTATACTTAAATAGCCATTTTCTTCTCCACTCTTTACATTTAAATTACCTTCGGGTCGCCTCTCGCAAACAGGACGGTCAGCCAAAAGCATTCAGATGTCAAAATGTCATAGCTGTGTGTGTGTGTGTGAAGACAAAATAATCCAACATGGCAGCGCAGTAGACATTAAAATATGCTTGTTTCTGTTTTTGTCCCACAGTTTTCCAAGTCCATGGTGCTGGATGTGTACAGCGAGTACGTCAACAACTTCACCAACGCCATGGCTCTGATTAAAAAGGCGTGCATGTCCAAACCGGCTTTTCTGGAATTCTTAAAGGTGAGCTTCAGCCTTTGTTTGTTTTTTGTTTTTTGTTTGTTTTTTTCATTCTCAATTTGAAGAACAAAGTAAGCCAATAGTGTTTTAGCCTCTCTGTTTGTTTTTCTTTGTGTTCAGCAAGAAGCTGAATCGAGCAAAGCCCCAAAGCTCAAGGCTTAAATAATACATACTTACTTACTCAGGTTTCCAAAAGACACAGACAAATAATTCAGTATTTAAAAAAAGGTGCTTATTTACACAGAAAAACACGGAGTTAAAAGACAGGACAGCATTAAAGTGGGTCCCGATTGGTGAAATTGTGTTGTCTACCATGTAGTACTCACATGCACAAGATTGTAGCACTGAGCTACTTCTAAACCCATGAAATGTATTTGTATGTATGCTGTAGTGTATTCTATTCTATAATCACTAGGGATGTCCCGATCCAGCTTTTTGCACTTCCGATCCGATACCGATATTGTAGCTTTTAGTATCGGCCGATACCGATACCAGCCGATCCAAGCATGTATTAAAGATTAAAGATGCCGGTTGATGGAAATGATCCAAAATTAGGGGCTGGAAAAATATGGCTGGAAAATGATGAGCATCACATTAATAGCTACAGATACTGTAAAACACTACAACGACATATGAGTGCATATATTGTCTTATTTTATCAAGTAAAATATAAGGTTTACTCAACAGCCTGATAGTTCATAGAAATTCAGGTAGAAATAGGTTAACTCAGAGTTCCACAGCTTATCAAAAACAATCCTCCCCCACAGGGAGTCCCCTTGCTTTGCATTCACACTGCTCCAGCCCAAACGGGCTTTAGCCCGTACACACGTCATCACGTCCTAATACTACACACAATATGGCTTGATGTTGTTTTGAAGGAGTGCATATATTTATCGACAACACTCGACCTGCATCAGCGCATGTGCGCACGAGCGGATCTGTGCGAGCAGGCAGCGTGGAAGCCGGTCCGGTTCCGGTACCGGTCCGGTTCCGCTCACACCACGAGTCTGAAGAGTGCAACAGCTTATCAAAATAAAGTGTCAACTCCGTGTTTTCAAAGTATAAAGCGACATCGTGGTGGTTAAACGTGGCGGAACGGCATCAGAACAACATCAAGCGCGTAAAGTACACGAAGAAGAACGTAGCGGGAGCGCGCCGCGAGGATTGTTGTTGTAGCTGCGTGTCTTGCGGAGCAAGTCTACTGTGCTGCGCGGAGGCGCTCCTAATGTAAATGTTTATTGATTTATTAATGAATTGATAGGTGGCTTATTTTTGGCATATTGATTTTATGGCCTGTACAATGGTAGGGGAAACACTGGACATGCACACAAGTCCGTCTTGTTGTTGTTTAGCGGATGCTGGACAGGTCACGAGGTGTGCGCTAGGTGTGCTGGAAAGCGCGGACCGGACTTTGGGGAAAAAACGAAAAAAACGGGAATGGATTACCTACATCGGTGCGCTGGAAAACACGGACCGGAGTTTTGAGAAAAAAAAAAAAAAAAAAAAAACTGGATCGGGAGTTCGGATCGGGATTTTCCCGTGCAGGCCGATCCGATATCGATATGCATTTTTTGCTTATATCGGCGGCCGATCCGATCCAAATATCGGATCGGGACATCCCTAATAATCACAGAATATGACAGTTCCATCATTATTTTAGTACATCGTGAATAGATGACGAGTTCACCGAGAAATCTGCCAATTAAAGAATGCCACACAGGCTGATTTAATTGGCGGTGATGTGAAATGGGAAGTCGACAACTTTGACAACTTCCCACAATCCCACCATCGAGATCTGTTTTTAATGTTTACTTAATGTTTCAGATATTAATTAGGAATCAACAAAAAGGCGAAGAAAGAAAAAATAATGTGCCAGGGTGCACGGAGAGTGCCAAGGAATTATGTAAATGTGCTAGAGTTTAACAATTCCCCATGCGCTCAGCATTCATGCATGAGTATGACCTGGAACATTGAGCTGTAATGCTGATCTACAGAACCAGATCCCACAGCTGACAGCCCTGCATGTTACTGCAGATAACATGTGTCCCTTGCCTTTGTGTTGAAAGGTCCCTCTGTCTCTCCCGCTGACTGTTGGAGCTCTCCCAGGAAGACAAAGCAAATAATAAATTCTCTAGACATAGTCAGGAAAAAAAAAGCCACCACAGATGACAGACTTCATTATGTTGCTTTTAAAAATATGGTGAAGTGCAATGACTGTGCGCACATGACCGTAAGCACACAATTTGCATGGATGGGGACCATTAAATTCTGCATTTTAATACAGTGTGCACACGTGTAACACGAGAGCTGCATTTGCATCTCGGAGAGTAAATCGGTTCTTTCTGCGACAGCATGTTAGGAACACTGTAGGAAAAAGAAAAAGAAAAAAAAGAAAGAAAAAAAACAGAGCCAAGAGAAGGGGGCAATATTTTGAGAAAAAAAAAAGTTATTAAAAACTAGCACTTTATTATAGCGGTCATAGAGGAAGTAAACACGTTGCTTGATCAGATGTTTGCTGTTGCTATGACAACACGTGAAAGCTACAGCTAGCATCTTAGCCCAACCACCCCGATCAATAAACACCCATAAGATGACAATTTGGCCTCATATAAATAAAACCAACAATAAGCATCAACATCATCACCCTAAGGACCTTAACAAGGTGTTGTCATACATTGGGATGATTCATTAGAAACATAAATACGTACATTCATGGGAAGTTAGCTAGCATAAATGTCGGTTGTTAGCATCGTGATAAATTCGCAAATTTGCGACTTTTTCTCTCGGAATATTGCCCATCTCTCGGCTCTGTTTTTTTTGTTTTTGTTTTGTTTGTTTTTTGTCGACAGTGGCCCTAAAACACCGTCGTATGTTTCTGATATAAAGTTGCCATATTGATTCTCATTCTCTGGATGAATGTTTACAATCGTCCAAACAACATTTCTTCTAAACGTACACTAAAAAGGTTGCATGAGGTCGGTGGTATATAAAGTTGTGTTTTGTAGCAATATCCAGTTTTTATTGGTGAGAACGGCCGGTGCTTGGATGGCAGGACTTATGAGTGAACCTGCTTAATATATTCACATCAGCTGTGGAGGGAAGTGTCCACTTCACACCTTCAATGACAAATCCATTCTTGGGTTTCCCCCTTTTTTTTTAATGCATTTGTACCCTGTGAAGTTTGTGTCATAGCCAGAAATAGAACTTTATTGCATTGCATCTTGTACAGTAAGAGTAGGTGACAAATATCCCATAAATGTAGTTAAGTAGTATAAATAGTCACTAACAAATCCAATCTGTGTTCACAACCAGCTCTATTTCACACAGATTTCGCCCACTAATGGGATCTTAAAGCCCGACCACTCTACTCTGTAGAGCAGCACACTTGCATTTTGCAGTACCTGCTCAGCCAGTCAGCTCTCATCTCTTCCAGTGGCACTAGAAACCACTTTCATTCAGTAAGCGAAAAGACAAAAAAACACGACATTAAGGAAGACCACCCTCGCTACTTCGGTGCTGGTCGATCCTCATTGTTAGCGTGTCGCTTGTCAGCTTCCACGAGGCTCTCTGGTGGTTTGCACTGCAGGTTGCTTACAGATAGTCGATAGACTGCAGCGAGCGCAACAAAAAAACAAAAACGTGCCAACTTTTTTAATTTCAGTGTCGCTAATGTAGCAAAACACCAGCTTTTGCTCTCTAGATGACATCAGGAGGTTTAGGTGATGGAGCGAGACGCAGGAGATATCTGCACTAGAGGGGACTAAAAATATTGGACTCAACCCGAAATGGATCAGTGGGGGAATTCTGGAGTGCATGGAGGGCACAGAGAGAGAGAGAGAGAGAGAGAGAGAGAGAGAGAGAGCGGGTCGGGCACAGGTCCAGAATTTATAGGAATAAAAATATAGCCAATCCCAAATCTGTGAGCCTGAACAGACCCAAACGGAGAGAGAAAACCAACACTGGAGGTCAGAACAGTAACAATCCACGGCATCGGAGCTGATCGCTGCTCACACATATTGACAGATTATGGGTCTGGCCTGGTTTGGGGTTTTGATTACTAACCCAGTGAACCCCTGAAAACCTTGAACTCCTTTAGTTTCCTCTGCTGTCATGTTGCTCTGTTGGTTGTTGTTGATGCCTGTTCCACCTCCCCCAACTAACTCCAAGCTGTTTGGATGCCATTCTGACAGATTGCATCAGTTAACCCCGTTAAGTCCTCGCTTCCTTCATGGAGAAATATTGTCACCGTGCAATGCCATACTGTAGGCCAGAGATCTTCAACAGGGGGTCCATGACCCCTAGGGGGTCTGCAGCGTTACTGCAGGGGGTTGCCGAAATGATTTGATCCCACACTTAATTTCTTCCAAAAATGTAAATATGTCCAAAAACATGAATACAACCTATACTAAGAAAATATAAATCTTCCTATTTAGTCAATGTTATGAAATTTTGATGTAGAAATGCCAATATAGATTTAAAATGTTCTGTAAATATATGAATCCGTCAACAAGCCTTAGCATTGTTTACATACATCATTACGAAGTACTTTTATATATGGCACTATAGACTGCACGACACAATATTATTGACCGGTTTAATAAGCAACACAATTTTAAACGATATGTAGTCAGGGGTCCCTCCACGTTGGCCTGAAAAATGTTGAAGACTCCCAGGTTCTTCTTCTACCTGGTAGTCCTTCACCGCCAATGGGTTGAGTGTTACATATTGGTGATTATTACTGGCAAGACTCAGAAAATCCATGTCCTGAGAGCTCAGTCGGCTGAACGTAACACCTGCCGCACTGATGTAATCTCAGGCAGCGTTACAGTTTTATACTCCCGTCTGTCTTCGACAGGTTGGACATAAATGTGACTAACTTTCAAAAGAGCGATAGGGGAAGTTCTCCTTGCAAACGACTGCCTCTCTTAACAGGCATCACTCAACCGTGTTCAGTGCATGAAGCAGGAAAGAGCCCCCGTCTCTGTCGACATCTTGGCCTGGTTCAGCTGTGGTGCAGAGATGTTGCTTGGTTTTTTTGTGTCCGTCCGGTTGCAGATCATCGGCTCTTTCAGATTAAAGTTGCATTCTTTGAAATCACATAGTTTGGTGTCTGCTGTTTGATTCCTTTTAGTCACGCTTCCTCGTTAAATGCGTTTATACTGTGCAATTATGGGATGCCCCAGACAGACTAAAAGAAAACGGGGTGAAATCTTTGTTTCAATTCAATCCAAAGACAGCGGTCTTCCACCATACTGTGATACAAATACCCCAATGACTGATGTAGACCAAAGACAGGCTGACCAAAAACCTTCTAATTGGAATAAAACGTGAAATAATGGCCAGGATATACCGGCAAGCTTTCCTTTTACCCATCCCACCCTCGGAGTGGACAAGCAAATAACTCAACATTGATTTTATTGAGGGAACCTTTAAGTCTGTTCATCAGTGAGAATGTGTCTTTGTCTGCCTTTATTCCGTTTTGTGTCAAGTCAGTCTCCACGGAGGCTCCCCATTGGTGGATCCTTCTAAATCTTCCTACATTCTGCTACTCTACTAAGTTGCTGACTTCATGGGCGACTAGTTAGGCCACATGACTCTCTGCTGTATATATGGCCGGTACAACAGGAGCATGTTATATGCATCCTGATTTTCTGGTTAAGTACAGTTCAGTTTGAGTGAACTTTGCAAGTGGTCGAGCCTTTAGAGCCTGTTAAAGAGCTCCAATAGTGCTTCTAGAACTTGGGATTCAATTCTTAATCTTCACTTCCTGAGATTAAAGTGCATGATCCATTTACATTTTCTTTATCCATATCATAACCTGCAAGCACAACATTTTTGACCAGATAATTTTGCCTGTAAAATGGCATTTCTAATCAGTCCAGTTCCATCAGTATTAATATCAATCCAATGTATATAAGTATAAATCAAACAGATATCCAGTTCTAATCTATGTGTATCATCTTAAATTTTTTTTAAAACAGGTTCCTAACTTGAAGGAAAACTGAATATCCTGCACTTAATAGCAGATGATTTCAGATATCTTAAGATTCAGCAACATTTTCTTCCATTTTTTTTCCCATTTCTCTCTCACAGTTGATCTTATCCAACCTTTACTACCACACCATCTATTAAATGTGCCAAGTGATTTGCCTTTTTTACACTGACGGTGTCATCAACAGACTTGACATCTCCTCCTGACCCACGCCCACAGTAATGCACTAGACGTATAACACTCAGAATATCTCTTCCTTCATACTCTCATGTGACTAACAGACCCTGTTTTACATACCTTATTCACCCACTCACGCCTACACAGGTCTATAGAGGAATCTGACAGGCTCCTCTTCAAGTAGGCACAGCATAGTTTCCTTTTAATAGCCTTTCTGTAAGAACACTGTTCCAACTGGTTTTTTTTTGCTCTCTGTTTGCAGAAGAAGCAGGCCTCCAGTGTTGACCGCATCACCCTGTATGGCTTGATGGTGAAGCCCATTCAGCGATTCCCTCAGTTCATATTGCTCCTGCAGGTATTAAATGTTGATGTTTTAATTAAGTGAATCCCTTAAGTTGCACTAGCTAAACACGTCCAATATGGGGAAACGAGCGGAATTAAAGATTCAGCAGCGCACGCACCGATAAAGATGCAAACCTGCAAGGTCACAGAATTGATTATGGATTTTTAACTTATCCCAAGTACAAGAAGTCGTACCTCAGGTGTTTTAATACTGAAGTTAGCTAGAGCTGGAAAAGTACCAAGACACGGCAGTTTTTCATATTGCTGGCTTCATATCCTGCAGGACTCTTCCATTTTTCCATTCTGAGCAAAGATTTGGATTTGAGCTTGACTTGCTGGATCTGCAGCAGCTCATTTCATCCCTCAGTAGGCATTGATTATCCATGAATTCAATAGATAAGTTATGAATGTGAATCAGGCATTTTCTTCTAGACTATACTCCAAATAGGAAGTGTATGTATTTAATCATGCATTACAGGGAGCTAGAGCGCGAGGCACCGAGGTACATCGGAGATGCATATCAAGACAATGCCAAGCTTACACTGGGTCATAGATGCAGGACAAATATAGACGTGCAATGCACAAAACCTGTTTGTTTTAACCAGCGCTGCTTTGAAAAGAGCACAAACATCGCAATACAATGAGCTTTACACAAACACTGGAAGGTTACTGTGATGTGCACAGTCAGATCCTCTGAATCTGTGCCCGTCTCAGACATAAACTCAAACAAAAAAAATGAAAAAAATGGCCCAATCTTGGAAAAAAACCTCTTTCCAGAAATGTGTTCTGTTTTCACAAACATCCCAACTGTACAAAAAATGTCCCCACTTTGCAAAATAAATCTCCCCACTTTGCAAAATAAATGTCCCCGCTTGGCAAAAATGTCCCCACTTTCCAAAATAAATCTCCCCACTTTCCAAAATAAATGTCCCCGCTTGGCAAAAATGTCCTCACTTTCCAAAATAAATGTCCCCACTTTCCAAAATAAATGTCCCCACTTTCCAAAATAAATGTCCCCACTTTGCAAAAATGTCCCCACTTTCCAAAATAAATGTCCCCACTTTGCAAAAATGTCCCCACTTTACAAAATAAATGTCCCCACTTTGCAAAAATGTCCCCACTTTACAAAATAAATGCCCCCACTTTGCAAAATACATTTCCCCACTCTGCACTCTGGGTTCTTTTCCCAAAGAGAACACATTTTTGGAAAGTGGTTTTTCCAAAGTCGGGACATGTTTTGCACCTTGCAGGATACGGAGGAAGAAATAGAAACCATAAACAGAGAGTGCTTTGGAATCATGTTCTTTCTTGAACTAGCAGCGTTCCCTGTGCCCTTTTTCTAGGACATGCTGAAGAACACACCGAAGGGCCACGTGGACCGGCTGCCCCTGCAGCTGGCCCTGACGGAGCTGGAGATGCTGGCTGAGAAGCTGAATGAACAGAAACGAGTAGCAGACCAGATTGCCGAAACTCAACAACTAGCCCGCAGCGTCACCGATCGCCTGCTCAGTAAGGTGACTGGATGCACACGCACTCCCTCCGTGCACACACACACACACACACACACACAATCAAATCAACTGTGAGCCCAGCCTCTGTGCCATTTAACACCCCTGCGTTGTTATCACTGTGAGCCAAACACCTATAAATTAAACTACTATATGGCAATCTCTTATATCACTTTCCCCACACATTAATCGAGGGAGGCATTTTTATTTGGAGAAATTATCTCCCAGAAATGATGCCCATTATCATTCCTAAACAGTACCGAATGCAATGGCAGAGGCGTTGCCTCTCCATTACCACATTGAAATTACAGCCCTGCCGCTGCAAATCTGAACAAATGCTGCTCTGAATAAGAAGAATTAGGGGGTAAATGAGACATTTAATTGGAAACTGTAAGAGAGCTATCTCTTTCACCCCGTCGCTCTTCTTCCTCCAGCTCCACTTGCACTCCCTTGGTTACTCTCTTGCTTACTTCCTCACTCCACTTATACACTCTTCTCTTTCCTTAGCGAGACTGCATCATCCTCCGTTTTCTTCTTCACTCTCTCTCACAAACACACACACACGCACACACACACACACACACACACACACACACACACACACACACACACACACACACACACACACACACACACACACACACACACACACACACACACACACACACACACACACATCCCTCTCTTTATTTCATACTGTCAGCCATTGCTTTCCAGGACTCTGAGATGAGCTGATTCGCCCAATCTCTTCCACTCCACACAGAATTCCATTTGCCGCGGTGACACAGCAGAATTCCAATAGGAAACAGTCTCCTCTATTGCCCCCATAACCATCCAATGAAATATTCATTCTTTGTCTCAAAGTATCTAAGTCGCCGGAATAGGACAGATAACAACGTGAGTGAGAATTTGCGCGCTCACACACACACACACACACACACACACACACACACACACACACACACACACACACTGGTGCAGTGCCCTCTGTGCCTGCTGATGCTCGGACACTTTAAGGGTGTATTCTTACAGCAGCCCCAACTCTTAAGGGAGTTATACAGTTTTGTGACCATCAAACGGCATTCCTATTCGGACTAATGACTCATTTTGTCTGTGATCTGAGTCGCAGCCAAAAGCCGCCACAGAATGCCTGCAGATAGTACTTCGTCTTCTTCCTCTTCCTCCTCCTCCTCCTGTGATACGTGGTCACATGTGTTACTGCACTGCAGGTTGCAGAACGGACACACAGCGGAGACTCATTATTCGCTGAAACGTGTGCCTCTTTGAACCAACATCAAAGTGTCGGGGTGCGAATGCCGTATGTGGACTCAACCTGCTGCTTGCACCGTACGTTGTGATGAGCCTGGCTTAGGCTGGCACAGTATACACAACAACAACAAAAAAATTATAATAAAAGGGAAAAGTTTAGGATTCAGTCATTAAAGAATCTGGATTAAAAGTGATGAAAAACAAAAGCTTTTTGTTTCTGTTCCCCTAAACATGTGGATGACAGGACGGCACAGCACGAGCCAACACACTGTAGCATCAATTACATCTGTTATTGGATTCGTTAGCTGTCTGTTGTGTAGGTGCAGCAAACTGTTTATGTGTGTATGTGCATGTGTAGCTTTCTTGTGGAAAATAATGTGTCATAATCTAAACCTTGTTTGGACAGATAGGTAGAAGTAGAGGTGGGAAAAATCATTTTTATTTTGGGCACATCGACGGTGTACAAATAGGAATTGGTTTGAAAGTTTTGAAGAAAAAAACTCATATTGAAATCCAAAATAGAGATGCAACCTTGATGCATAAGCAAACCGTGAGGTGACTGAGGACTCCCACCACTCGTAGATAACATGGTAGAGACAAATAAAAAGATCCGGAGCATCGCTTATTCGGAAAAGCATCTCCCGTTACTCCGTTAACTCGCAGTTTGTCTTTAGGCTCCTCTAGTCGCACAGTGAAAGAACAGTCGCTCTTTCACTAAGTTTGATGAATGAACCAGAGGTGTGTGTGTGTGTGTGTGTGAAATGACCTTCAGCAGCATGAATGTGTTGCTAATCCCTGATGAGACATCTCTTCCTCCCAAGGCTGACGTCTGTGTCCTCCAGGGTCTCGGCTCTGGAGGACTTTTGTCTCCTCCTGCCTCTGATCTGATTGCTGTGTCCTTTTTTTTTAAGCAACTGAACTCGGAGCAGGGGTCACTGGTCCTTTGTGAGACGCTCATCGAGACGGTGTACGGCGAGCGGGGACAAGTCCTGAAGTCGAAGGAGAGAAAGGTCTTCCTCTTTGATGATGTGCTCATCTGCGCCAACATAAATGTCAAGTAAGTCCCTCTTGTAGTACGAGTTGAGCTGAGTGCCCCTCGCATTCAAAAATACTTTGCTAATCCCTTCAGAACGCTCGCTTCCTGCACGAGTTTCCAAAAAGGAGAGTCTCTGCTGAGCTGCACAGTTAGGAGAAATAGCTATTAGGTGGCTAATGTGATGCTCTGGGTTTTTTTGCAAGGATACTTTGGCAAACGGCATAGGAAAGAGAAATAGCTGCTGGGGTTTTGAGCCCTATCTGGAGTTGCAGGAGCTTTATCAGCTTTAAACAAATGGTAGAAAGCCTAACTACAGCTACAGGAGTCCTAGATTACTGACATAAAACATTTTTTGGTTTCTTTCCAATTCATCTCCCGTGACAGCACCATTGATCACATCTCTCTCGCTCCCGCTCTCTCTCTCCCCTTCTCTTTCTCCCGAAGTAAACAGGAAAAGGGATTTTGTATATTTCGCAAAGCTCCTGTCAGAGATGTCGCTTAAAGCCCCCCCTTGTTCAGCCTTCAAAGTAATTATCGCTCTACGTCTCATTCAACTCGAGTGTCCCGAAGTTGACTTTGTCTGCCCTCCAGGATCTTGACAAACCCGATCACAATGTTGATTGTCTGCCTGATTACAGGAATACATGAATAGCAATGAACCCCTCCTCACAGCCAGGGGTACAATTTTGGCAGGGAACATGGGTGATCATACAGATTGTAATTCCCCCTCTCTCCCTCTCAAGTCTTCTTCATGACATCTCCCCTCCTATGGGGTTACAGCGCAGATAGAGGAGGGGTTGAATTTCTCTCAGGTTGTTTTCATTCGAAAAACCGAATTATTCTTATTTTCTTTCCTTCTTATCTCCACCAGGGGGCCTCCGGATATCAGCAGCCTGGTCCCCGTCGGCCCAAAGTACACCATGAAGTGGAGCGCCCCCTTGCAGCAGGTGCAAGTAGTGGAGGTGGGGCAGGAGGGCTCTCAAAGCAAAGAAACCTTCTTCCAACAGAGCGGGGCCAAGCGAGCCTGCACTTCAGGTAAAAAAAAAAAAAAAAAAAAAAGTCCTATCTCTTTCCTCCCCTCCGCTCCATGTGTCATCCTCTCGTTAATCTCATCACTTGGACTGACTTTTAGTCTTACTCTGACTCAGCGAGGCTAATCTGTATCTGTTCTCAAGTGTCCCGCAGAGGGGCTGGAGATGCATCCGCGCTGCTTGTCACTCTGATTGAGGATGGTGTTTGTGAGGAGGACAGTGATGACGGTCACTCGTTCCAATCTGCCTAGGGTGTTTTATCTTGGAGAGAGAGGAGAGAGATGAGGGGGTTGAGAGAGAGAGCCGCAACATCCCCACAGTCTCATTTCACTCTCTGATAGACCACAAACACATCGAGAGTGGAGTCATCAATCTGCAGAGATTATTCCCTCCTTTTCCAGGCCCAATTAGGAGAGCCGGTAGCAGTAGATAGGAATCGGCGGTTAAAAAACACCGGTTCTCTCGACCAGCCCTCGGTAAACTCCGGTGTATACAGAGCTTGACGAGATCCCTGATAAATGTGCCACGGGAGAAGGGAGATACAAAGCCTTATCAGGATGTAATGGTACAGGCTTTTTAAAGTTTCGGCTCCATGACTTAAATATTAATGGCGCCTTCTTCAGAGCTACCCCCGTGTCATGCTCGGCGAGCACCTACTGTTTCTGAGCGCTAGTTCAGATTCTCACCTGATTATGGTTCTGCTTTTTTTTTTTTCCTGTAGCGCACTGGTAGTGTGTAGTCGCAGCTCTGCTTGCAAGGGGATCTTTTAAGGTTAGCTCTCAATGTGGCTGTCTCTCTTCCTTTCACCTGCATCTAGCTCTGCAAATGTTATGCCTCACAGAGGGCGCTGGATTCTGACAATCCCTTTCTTTCTTTTTTTTTTACCCCCTTTTCGACACGGTGCAGTCACCGTAATCATTTCCATTCACAAACCTCCCCTGAACATCCATGGGACTGTTCCCCCAAATTTTCCATTCAGACAGCCTGTCCCATCTATTTATAGTTCCATCCCCTGTGATGTCATTCAGTGAGGGTGTCGAGTCTAAATCCTGCTCTCCCTCAGCATGGCTTGAAATGGAGTCATTTTTCATCTCTTGCAGGCCCTGGTGCCCTTCTTTATCCAAGCAAGCCGCCCTTAAGGGAAATGCAGGCTCCGTCTTTCTCACACTTCCATTTTGTCTCCACGTCTCTGTCGGACCCCGTCTCTTTCACCGTCCACTCTTGCCAACACACAGAAAGCACACCGGTTGTTTGGTCTCACGCCGTCTTACCTTCATCCTGCCTCCATTACGCCTCCCGTTATTGCTGCTTCTCTTTTGACCTGCTGTCAAGAGTGCAGTTTTTTATTTCCTGTCAGAAGCGTACCAGTGGGGCTTTGGCTGCGGATCAGACGGAGGGGGGTGTTGTTGATGCAGGTGTGGAAGCTGCATTGTCTTAAAATCCACCGGCACAGCAGCTATAGAGTGCTCGATCGCCGACTTATTCCTGGAGAAAGCAGGGATGGACCTCTTTGGTCTCTGGCCTCTCACACACCAGCGGGGCTACACGCCTGGCCGCCGATGTGAATAGCCATGTCTGAATGTTGAAAACCATATCCTGCCTCACCAACGGGATTACGCTGGATTACAACTCAGCACATTCACCTCTCGGGGCCGTAGCCAACAGCGGGGCCCGCGGAGGAATCAACGAACCTGTACAGGGGTCCAGGAAATCCCCTTTGGAGAGGACGGGCAGACATTGTTCCCGCAGCTCTGCAGGACAGCCTTTTATATTCAGATGTCTCACCTATTGATTCCCTTGCATAGGTGACATATGTCATTGGTGGCCCGTGACAGAGATCCCATTAAACCCCAACAGCGACAACGGAGGTCTTTAAATAACCAATGCGAGCCAACCACTCTCTTACGGGTGGTTTTACTCTCTCTCTCTATGTCTCTCTCTCTCCATTTATGCACATGGGTAGACAAAAGACGGCGGGTCCCTTCGGAGGAGCACGCCTCACTACGCCCGCCTACCGGCTCAGCTCTTTCTGCTACTTTATTATGTGGCAGCGGTGACAGCGCAGGACAGAGCTCCCCAGTAAAATCTACCTGCAGAATTTAATTAGGCAGTCCTCATGGAGCCTGCTGCCGTGGAGACGTAGGCCAGGGGGGGGGGGGGGGACGGGGGACGGCAGACAGGAGGAGACACAGCTATTGATTCGCAAGCAGCAGTGGGGGAGAGAGAGAGAGAGTTTGAAGGTAGCGGCGGGTCTCAAATCGATGCTGAAGTTGTCTAATGAGACACCTGCATTCCCATTGGCAAGCAAAAGGGCATCATAGCTCCAAATAACAGTTTCTCCATCAGATTTTTTTTTTTTTTTACTCATAAATTCATCCCCAGTAGTTCAACAAATAGTGAAGATCGATCCATCTGCACATCGAACCTCTTTTATTAGTGCCACTGGAGTTCCAGCTAAAGGGAACTTTTCTTTCTGCATTTCCACTCGTTCTCCGAGGCAGTGTTATTGTTTTCTCTGAGCGTGGTGCACTTTGACCTTGAATGTTCGTCTATATTTCAAGCCTGCATCAGGATGGTTGACCACGTATGTCCATTGTATTTATTTTTGAGATTGTATCCTTTAAATCAGAGGTCTTCAACCTTTTCCAGGCCCTCAAGGCTTATAGTGACCCCCATTACATATTGTATAAAACAGTGTTCCTTATTAAACCGGGTCAATAATAATGTATAATGCAGCCTATAGTGCCATGTATAACGGACCCCCTGCAGTAACTATGTGGACCCCCTAGGGGTCCCGGACCCCTGTTAAAGATCTCTGCTTTAAATGATTAGCAATAAAAAAATTAAACTTCCATTCTTAGACTTTTTGTCACCGTGTGTGTTCAATTTTGGGCTGTCTTTTGAATTAAACAATCAATTTGAAGAAATCACTTTGAGCGTTGTGTAACTGATGTAACTGATGGCATTTTCATTTTTTTGACATTTTGCTTGTGATAATACAAACTCATGACTTTGTGTGTCGCCCTCTTCTCAGGCAAAGCGATCCTCGGCCCTCCGCGTCTTTACCACGAGCTGCAGGAACTGCAACACGACCTTTCCGTCGTGGAGGAGGTCACGCTCCTCATCGGCACCATGCAGGGGATGTACCAGGTGAGCTCCACTTCTACTGTGGTTTCACTGTCTCACGAGGAAAACAAATGTGTGTCATTATATTTATAATGCAACAAAGTCAGCTGACGGGTAAGGTTTCCTCAGTCCAACTGACTCTGCAGGCCAAAGCGCTGAATTTAGCACACCACTACACAGCTCCGTTCTCTCTAAAAGCCTTTTGTTCAAATTGGCCTCTTAACGACAAAAAAAAAAGCCCACAGAATGACCTTCAAACCGGACCCCCCTTCCGAAAACTGCTTTCATTGCTACCTATTATTTATAAGCCAGTTATCTAAATACATTGGCTGAATATATGTATATGGAAATAGCAATGTATTCCGTAAACGGCAGCTAACTTTACAGTAGATCCAAAGCCCTGAGAACACACGGAGGAATCACAGGAGGGAGCGAAGACGAAATTGAAGTATGCGGCGCTAATTTGAATCGCCGCTTTCAGAGCAAACTAAGAGATCAAGTCCGGATGGTACAAGGAAAACCATTAGGGGGAGATCCCTTTCTTGTTTTCCTCTTAAAGAAATTGCAAAAAGGATAGTGAAGTCTCCCATCTGTCTCCTCATCAACAGTCCCACAATGGTGGGAATGACATATTCCCTCTGATATTCTCACACAGAAGTGTCAGATTCACCATGTTAGGAAAGATATCCGCTCCCGTGGCGTTCAAATCAGGACACTTCCCAGTAGTGTGCCACTAACACATTAACGCCAGCGTACTCTACACGAGACAACCAGGGAGATGTACTCCGGCAATCACCAAAGAGCCTCTCAGGCTAATGGCGGCACCTTTTTGCCTCCTTGCATAATGAGCACGGTGTCCTCAGGAGAAGCGATACTGGCCCTGCCGCCAAAATGACTGATTTTCACTTTCCACTCCAGTTCTAATACCCGTCTACCGAACAAACAGACAAAGTAGTTCTGCACAGCTCATTGACTTCGGAAATTTGATTTGATTCTCTCTGACTTGAAGGACGAGGTTTTACTGTAAAATTGGATGCTGGTGTTGAAGTAAATTCAAAGTTACATTTGAGGGGATGAAAATGCCACAACCGCGTAGCATCAAATGATTGTACTGAGATTTTAATGCCCGTGGATGTGTGGTTGTTTGTGTGTTTTTTAAGAACATTAATATGCAAGTACAGTACTCGTGTCTGGGTGAGATGACCTGCTGCACGCCACAGCCGAGAAAACTGGTTTTTAATTGCGTGTCTGTTTCCCCCCCCTCATCAAAAGAACCTGAACACCACGGTGGCACAGGACTGGTGTCTGGCTCTACAGAGGCTTATTCGCATCAAAGAAGAACAGATCCAGAGTGCTAACAAATGTCGCTTACGCCTGCAGGTGCCTGGCAGGCCAGACAAGTGAGTAGTACCTCATACGGATGTGCTCCGGAGTAAAATGTACTGTGTATGACAACATAAATGACCAGCAAACAGCAAAGGCAACAAAAAGGGCGATGCCAGAAGCTTTTCCTGTGTTGGTAGCTGTTGTTTTATAAAGTTCCTCAAGAGGCAAATACAGCATAATTTGTGATCCCTTTAAAAGCACAGTAAACAGTAAAATAGCTTCACAAAAATGACGCATTCACTACTAAAAGATAACAGCCATAGTCGAACACTTTAAAGAACACGCAAACAAGGATTGTGATGTTTCTATCTGATGAAATATAGAAGAAAAGTCAGGGACATTGTGGTTACATATGTGCACTTAGATCACTTAGCCAACAGCACATCCTGAACCTCTCGCAAATTAGAGGCGAGGACAGTTTATCCCGTCGCGAGTGGGTAATTACCTGACTCAAATAATTAATCTTCAGTACTCGGATGGAATAATGAAAAGCCTCCACAAAAGCTTCCTTTTTTTTTGCGGGGAGGAAATGAGACACTTCTTGCTTCAGCTTGTTATCTGGTACTCACCGAATGTAGACTGAGTTTAAAGCAGCCGTGTGTCTCATGTGGTATTCTCGAACCCTTTCTTCTATCTGTGCCGTCTATCTTGTGAAAGCACCATCACTGCATCTTGTTCTTCACACCACCCAAGACGATGACGAGTGTGTGGTGCCAGAAAAGCCATAGAGCTAGGTCTGACTATGCGAGACTAACTTTAACCTCACTAACAGCCATATTTGCTGTGGATTTGTACGTTACTAACCTACAGTGTTTCGTTTTTATGTAAATGTATGGCTTCAAAGTCGATGCATCGGAACGTTTAAGTTCTTAGTTCAAACTGTTTCGTTCATCTGAGCACTTATGCAGTTCATAGCGAGTTACCTTGTCACACTAAGGATCTTAAAGTGGTTGTCTTAATGCCAAAGTGGATCCTGGTGGGTGGAGTGACTGCCGAATCACTGAACGCCTACTTAGAGAAGAACAAAGATGGCAAGAGGAGAGCATATGAGTAGCTTAGAGTACTGCAGAGGAACTGGGAATAGCAAATAATGGCAGATTATAATGGATCCCATTTCGTGGTTTCTTGTGGGGATAGGATAAGAAACTGGCAGGGGAGGGAGAAAAAGGGGGGGAAAGATTGCAATGAGAAGCCAGAGCCCTGCTGAGAGAAACTAAGCAGGAGAAGAAGAAGAAGGAAGAAAGAAAGAAAAGAGTGAGAGTGATGATCGACCTCCCCCATGAAAGAGTTGGCTCGGTGCCGGCAGGGCAGCGGCAGTCAGAAGAGTGGGCCTAATGCTTCAGAGCCAGGGAGAATCAAACTGTGCCAAGCCAAGCTAAAGTGACAGCTTGAGCAGCGGAGCTGTGCAGATCTCAGTTCTCCCACATCTCCCAGCTTCCTCGTCGGCCGTCACACCAGGCCTGCGAGGCCAATCTGCTTACTCAGATGTTTGGTGGAGCCAGATGTCACGCTTACAAGAGAGTCCCCCGAATTCCCCTTCAAGGGGTACCCGTTCTTCTGATAACGTCTTTAGCTTAACTTACGTCCGAGCTACAGATTTGCATTTCAAACCTTGAATAATAGAGAGCAAGACCTCCGTTGGACCTGGAGATGGAGCCATAGGAGTTTTTTTTTTGTGGAGAGGTGAAAGGTAATAATGTCAGCTGAAAGAACCAATCCTGGGTGTGTGATAGCAATGTAATTGAGGCTGGGCCTTGGTGTCAGGTGGCTGGAGCCGGCAGTGAGCCTCAGGGTCTGGGGGGGTGACAGGTGGCACGGCGGGTGCCTGAGCCGTTCTGACACTACCCAGGGTGCAGCCGTGGCAGATTGCAGGGGAGATCAGCGGGCAGACCGGCTCTGTCTCTCTTACAAACAAACACATCCACACAAACATCGCTTGTTCCTTGGTTTCTCGTTTTGTTGCTAATACGAGTCATCTACAGGGCACCAGTGTCTGCAAGTTACATTTATTCATACATGCATCCTGCTGACAAATGCACCTGCACACAAAACCAGCATGCATCTCGGACACAAAGACACATAGCCTGAGCCTTTGCTCTGCCGGTGAGAGAGTGGGACCACATCAGGGACCCCCCCTGCACCGAGTTGGTCCCCTCCTGTCTGGCTGCAAGGGACTCTCTGCAGTCAGGCAGCACATCACAGCCTCCACACTCCAAACAGACCGAGTACGTGGAGAGAATCCTGACTGCTGCCTCAAAGGCACCCAGCCTACGTGTGACAGCAGTTCATTAACATCCTCTTTTACTGCGCCTGCTGGAGCAACCACAGGCACAGACGCATAGGAACAGTATTGTAAAGCCTGCAGCCACTTTTTTTTCCTTCATGGACCCCTTTTTATGGAGGCTCTGCAGGCTACCTTCAAGGCGAAAAGGCAGGCCGTACATTCTCAGTCATACTATGACTGATGTGGCTGCTCCCCAAGAGTGTCTTTATGACCTTATTTCAGTATCTGGACTAGACCTGCTCCGATACTGATATAGGACGTTGGTCCGATAAACACTGCTGGATCGGGCATCAGTGACGATAGGCTGATCTGGCATCGGATACCATTATTTTAATAACTAACAATTCAATACATTTTATGTATTTGTTAGATTTTGTTTTCCAGCCTGATGTTGCCTTACACATAAAAGAATGAGGACAGTCACTTTCACAGTGAGGCAAACACAAGTATCTGGGTTCTGGGTATCTGAATGTCGATACCCAGAACCAATGTATCAATATTCAGGACTGAAAAAGTCTGATTGGTGCATCCACAGTCTAACATCAGAAGGGTGTCTCTGATTGGTCGATGTGCTGTGGAAAGGTGCATGGCAGGATTTTTTTCTGGAGTACAGCAAAGCAGATACTAGCCTTCCAAACACAAAGTCTGTCACTTAGTGAGTCAATGAGCAGGCGAGTGATGAAGCTACATCATTGGTTGGTCGAGTTGGAGTTTCCTCATTGGCCGTGACTCTTTCTGTTGCACATAAGAGTGTTTCTGCTGGTAATGTCTTTACCCCCATGATCAATCATCTGATCCACTGCCTCAGTGTAATAATGCAGCTGTTGGTGCTATGCAACACCTTTCTTATTATTACCGCAGAGCTCGACCGAGAAAGTCTAATTTGAGAAATGTAATAATAATAATAATAATTAATATTATTTATGGGTGCCTTTCTAAATACTCAAGGTCACCGTACAAAATCAAATAAGAGCAATCAACGTTCATAACAGCGAGCAAAACATAAAACAGTGCAAGGAGCATTAAGGGGGAACCCTAAAATATATATTTTTAGAGAAGTTTAACTCTTTTGAGGAATAACTTGTCATCTTAGTAGCTAACTGACTTAAGCGATGCTGTAGTAGCGATCTCTCTAAAGCACACCTAACTTTATTGTATATTTTACTTTAATTGGGACCATAATTTACAAAATGAACATCATGCTGCATTAAAAAAAAGATTTGAAACCTCATGTTTACAATGTTTACTGAGATAATAAATCAAGTGAGAAGTAGGATCATTTTCTCATAGACTTCTATACAATGTGACTTCTTTTTGCAACCAGATGAGTCGCCCTAAAGAGAATGCCAGTATTTGGCTTCACTTTTCCGAACGGAGTTTAGTTTGGTGAACCGACAGTTTAAAGGGAACACTTATCTCCCACACTGATCTCATTGAACTCAAACTTAAAATTTTTTGAAGACGATGTTCCTGTAAAATCACGTCCTTATGCTTTATTGTGTAATGGTGAACAACCTCCACTCCTCGCATTCACACATGTAGACACATTCACACCTGGGCCAAGAATAACAACAATCCTCCACTTTTAGCTAATGCAGAGAGGCTGCAGCTGAAGGACACAGCACTTTGCCTTGATCAACAGTAGTGGAAACGTTTGTGTTGCCCCTCGAGTTGTCAAAAAATAGGAAGCTCCTTTGCTCATTTATTGAGGAGGTATTCTATCTAATCTTCAATTACCATATGCCCTAGATTCATTTTAATATAGACTGCTGTTTTGAAAATTAGGATTTATGTTTATTTGATACAGATGCCAGCTTATAACCTTAACACTCGACACCCTGCTAACTAACTGTTGTACTTGAGGATGGGTGGTCGTGTGAGTGGGGACAGTTAGCCAGCATGCATGCGTTGATTCTCCAGAAAAACACAATTTTCTGGCCAGCCACAAAAAAGAAAAAAACAAACTATTTAATTAGGTTCATCATTCAGGGTCCTCTGCAGACAGTTAATGAGAAAAAAAACACCCTCCTGGTACACAACACATTGGCCTTCCTCCATTTTCCTGCCGAGTGAAAAACAGACCGACCGGTTTGTTGGAGTTTTTTTCAGCTTTCATAAGCAGTCACCTGCTGTCTGCGGCCAATCAGGGAGGAGCTCTGGAATTACACCCAGGTGGCATCAATCTCAACCTCATTCGGAGCCAATTGTTCAAATGCACTTTGGCAAAAGATATTAATCGCATTGGATCCTCTCTCGAGACTCATAAATATTGTTAGTGAAGTAAAAAAACAAGTGAATATTCGCCTGAATCTTTGGATCTGACTGACTTATCAAACAGGAACATTTGAGACGGATATTTTAAAGGGGAAGTGCACTCCTTCTTCTTAAAGGGTCGGGCGGCTCAGAATTAAAGTCCTCGCAGAAAACCTGTGTGAGCAGAGAGACAAGTGACTTCACAGCTATTGTATATGTTAAAAGATGAATTATTCCTCCCATACCACTTAATGAGATGATGTATTTGGAGAAAACAGACTCATTGACACAAATCAGATTTTTCATGCTGTCTTAATGCAGTTATAAAATATTTAACAATTTCCCTCCTGGCGATCAATAAAGTATTTCTGATTCCGTCCAAATGAAATAAAGCTGAAGCAGTAAATACCTCGATGCACTGTATATCCACTACGGGGTGACTTTACCCCCAAGTAGATATTTGAGGGTGACATTTAGCTTGTTGTAAATTCTACTCAAAAGCAAAGATGGACGAACAGAATAATGAACTTTTCATTGAACACTGGGGGCCCTAGTTTCGTAGACCAGGCGCAGTCAGCTTTCAGCGCACCTGCGCCGCGCCGACAGGGTGTGTCCGCCTGGACTTTGCAAGTTTCGTGCACCGCGCAGGCACACCTCCTGTCTCGCCCACCGGCGCAAGTGGGAAAGAGGGAGGAGAAGAAGGCGTGAGTGGGAGACGAGGCGTGGACTGGGATTAACACAGCCGATTCAGATCTTCACCAATCAAATGAGCTCCTCTCCTCTCCTTTAATGCGTTAGGGGAGGTTCAGTGCAAGTTCCGTCACTTGACAACCCGATGACAGAAGCAGCGCCGCCGCTCCCACCACGCGCATCACGCGCTGTGCGCGCGTATCATAATAATAACAATGCCCATATTATCAAAAACAGGAGAGAGAGAGGGAGATGTTTTGGTCCGAGAGGCTGAGTTTACGTTACGCGTGCCATCCGCCTTTGATCTGACGGGACAATCTATATAGATATAAATCCACGTGTTGATTCAATTAGTTGCATTAAATAGTGTTTGTTGTGATTATTTATTGCATTTAAATGTGCCTGGAACTGTGGAAACCTGCTTGTGAGGTCTCGGTGACGTGTGCGCACTGCGCGCCGTCAGCCAAACTTCCACTCCGCCAGCTGTGATTCGCCTTGAATGAATGGACTTTATTTACGCCTTGCGCCGAAAGTAGACCAGGTTGGAGCTGGCGAGCTTTCAGCGCAGTCTCGGCGAGGCTTTTTGCCACGAAACTTCCGCTACGCCAAGCTGAATCTGTGACGCCTCCCCCTGCTGCGCCGCCACACCCATCTTGGCGCAGGCGATCCACCAAACTGCCAAACTGACCGTGCGCAAGGCTGCGCTGGTCGAAACTTGCATTGCGCCGGCTCCGCCACCCTGCGCCGCCCTGCGCTGCGCCACGAAACTAGGGCCCTGGGTCACCACTCTCTGGTAGCAAAGTCCAGAATATACATTCCACCAAGCAGTGTGTACAAACAGTGTGATTTTATGGTTAGCAGAAAAGGTGACAGCCAGGTATTAACTTGTGATCAACAGTATGCAGGAGTGTAAAGAGTACTGCAGTATCCTCCTCAAGTAGAAGTACCGTTAGTTGATTGAAATTATACACAAAAAGAGTAGAAAAAAATGACTAAAGAACAATTTAAAAAGTAGCTCAACTGAAGAGTACTCCAAGTAAAATTTCCTTAGTTACTCTCTTTACAAACAGGATACGTCTAATGTAGTGAACTGAAGAAAGGAAGGTCGTTACATAGAAAGATAGAACTATACAGATATTTGAATTGGAAGCATTTAGTAGCATATTTCAGTTCCATAACTTCTGACACATTGTACCTGGAAGATATTTCGATTATAGATACTTCGCAGTAGAAGACAGGAGTTGTTCAAGTACGGCTGCCTCGATGGTGGCAGTACTTGTTTTCTGCAGGTACAATTACTGCTTAAACCTACTTAGTCAGGTGCAAATATGACTTGACCCCCAAAAAATTCTAACAAAAGGTTTGTCAGTGGATTATAGTAGTATCAGATGTACTTATAAACATACTAAAAGTTTACCAAAGTGTGATACTCAGAAAGGTCCCAATTTAAAAATGGCCACCGCCAGGTCCTTAAAATGACCATTACTTCTTTGTATTCCTCCTAGACCAGGAATACTGGTATCTGATACATGTTTTAGCCATTTAATATTCTAATTAGCATATGTGCATGATGAATAAGTGATTACAAGTACAATTATATATTAAAGTGAATGTTTACAAGCATATTTATGTGAAAAATAAGTACAATTGCATATTTCTCCTTTCTCGTATCATTTTGCCTTGTATTGGTGGTTTCTGTGGTTCGTAACCATTCTTTTGATTCCAATAAAGAATAAATTAACTAGAACTGTGTGGTACTGTAAAATTAGTCAAAACAGGGCTGCCACGTGAAGGCTCAGTACCGCTAACCCCAAAAATGTTTTTGTTTTCCATCCATCCATCGTCTACCGCTTATCCTGTATTCAGGGTCGCGGGTGGGCTGGAGCCGATCCCAGCTGTCATTGGGCGAAGGCAGGGTACACCCTGGGCGGACCTGTCCACACGAAAACGTATTTAGTGCGTAAACACAGAAGTCTTGTGCGTTTCGCCCTGCCGTCCATACGAATCCGGCGTTTTTAATGCCTGAAAACGCACTTTTTTGAAACCAGCTCTCAGGGTGGAAAAGTGAAAAACGACACCCCTCCGTTTCGTGATCGTTTTCGTGTGGACGACGAAAACAAATATGCTGACGTCATCGCCCCGCTCCTCGACGTCAACAACAATAACGGCGGCCCCCGTGCTCGTAGCAGATATTCCGCTAGTCTGTACGCCGGCGTATCAGGACCACTGTATGAAAAAAAAAAAAAACTGAGCCGAGAGAGGGGGGCGATATTCCGGGAAAAAAGGCGCAGATATGCTACTTTATTACGATGCTAACAAACAACCGCTAGCTAACTTCCCATGAATGTAGGCATTTATTTGTCTAATTAATCCATCCCAACGTGTGACAACGCCTCGTCACGGTCCTTAGGGTGACGGCTGTTGGTGCTTATTGTTGGTTTTATTTATACGGGCCAAATTGTCATCTTATGTGTGTTTATTGATCGGGTGGTTGGGCGGAGATTAGCCGTAACTCACGTGTTGCCATAGCAATGTCAAACATCCGGTCAAGCTCCGTCTCTTCGTCTGCATTTTTGTAGCAGAAACAGCGCCACATATCGGCCTGGAATATGAACTACGCTGAGTCATTTTCAGTGGATTCGTCTGGACGCAGATGTTCTTGAAACGACGCCAAGGCAAAAGGGAGAAAAAAAGTTTGTTTTGCTTCGTCTGGACGGCCCCGTAGAGACAGACAACCATTCACGCACATTCACACCTACGGGCAATTTAGAGTGATCAATTAACCTATCCCCATCCTGCATGTCTTTGGGAGGAAGCCAGAGAACCCACACTCACACGGGGAGAACATGCAAACTCCACACCCAGGAATCGAACCTGGGACCCTCTCGCTGTGAGGCGACAGTGCTACCCACTACACCACTGTGCAGCCCATTTTTTATATATATATTTTTTTTGCCTTTTTTATATAAATATTTTCTCTGTCTATCTTTTTCTATTTTGTTCAGATTGTTTCCTCCTCTTATGGTTGATTTTTTTATATTTGTTTTGCACTGTGACCTTCACTGGATTTACCATTAGTCATCACACTCTTCGTCCCATAGAGGTGGATTATTGTGATTCTCGCAATTCTCAAGTTGGCATGGTCTACAAGCAGGCATACATGGTAGTCCATATGCCCTGCAACTGCACCGTTGTGTTCAGCAGGCAGCTGTGCAATTGCAGATGATCATCTGCAGGAGGCCTTCTGGGGCAGCAGTCTTGCTGGTCATAATTGGCAGGAACCGGTTCTCCACCAGTTTCCATCCCCAGTAGTTTTTGGTTGAGGACTCGGTTGGAGGCAGACGTTCTGGAGCAATAAATGATTTGGCGGTAACGATTTTCTTGCTAAAAAGGTTGTACTGCAAAGAGGCAAGTGAATCGTTACTCTTTCCGCCAAACAAAACTGCCATGGCCTTGGTCCCATGGTCCTCTATGACATCCCTTGCTTGTTGTTGGAGCAGAAACACATTTGCACAGGACTGGATGGTTGAGTCCCAAATGCATCCACCCAGCTCCTACGAAAAATAAAGCTCTTGTCAAATTCGGGGCATTGGTTAAATGTTGAATATTTAGATAATGCCTCCCTCGGGAGGTGTTCCAGGCATGCCCCACCGGGAGGAGACCCCGAGGAAGACCCAGGACGCGCTGGAGTGACTATGTCACCCGACTGGCCTGGGAACGCCTTGTGGTCCTCCCGGAGGAGCTGGGGGAAGTGTCTGGGGAGAGGGAAGTCTGGGCGTCCCTGCTCAGGCAGCTGCCCCCGCGACCCGGTCCCGGATAAGCGGAGGAAAATGGATGGATGGATGGATGGATAATCTATTTATTGTAAGCTCACTAGCATTACATTGCACACAATCGACTAGTTAGCATTAGTTTAGTTAGCATTACTAGTTACTGCCCTGAATATGAATGGGGAGGGTGGAGCAGGAGTGGAAGGAAGGAGTGGTGAGGTAGATGGATGAAGGGTGTTTTTTATATATACATACGTACATATTTATGTATATATTGTGGGAGAAACCTGAACACTAGGAGAAAACCCTTTTACGTTGGAGGTGAGGAAGGACAGAGTGGAGGGAGACGGAGGTGAGGTAGTTGGATGAAGGGTGTTTTTTTATATATATATATATACATAATATATATGTATATATTATGGGCGAAACCTGCGCACCAGGAGAAAACCCTTTTACATTGGAGGTGAGGAAGGACAGAGTGGAGGGAGATGGAGGTGAGGTAGTTGGATGAAGGGTGTTTTTTATATATATATACATAATATATATGTATATATTATGGGCGAAACCTGCGCACCAGGAGAAAACCCTTTTACATTGGAGGTGAGGAAGGACAGAGTGGAGGGAGATGGAGGTGAGGTAGTTGGATGAAGGGTGTTTTTTTATATATATACATAATATATATGTATATATTATGGGCGAAACCTGCGCACCAGGAGAAAACCCTTTTACATTGGAGGTGAGGAAGGACAGAGTGGAGGGAGATGGAGGTGAGGTAGTTGGATGAAGGGTGTTTTTTATATATATATATACATAATATATATGTATATATTATGGGCGAAACCTGCGCACCAGGAGAAAACCCTTTTACATTGGAGGTGAGGAAGGACAGAGTGGAGGGAGATGGAGGTGAGGTAGTTGGATGAAGGGTGTTTTTTTATATATATATACATAATATATATGCATATATTATGGGCGAAACCTGCGCACCAGGAGAAAACCCTTTTACTTTGGAGGTGAGGAAGGACAGAGTGGAGGGAGATAGAGGTGAGGTAGATGGATGAAGGGTGTTTTTTTTATACTGGTACATACATATCATTTAAGGATATATTGTGGGAGAAAGCTGATCAATCAGAAACCTCCTCCACCTTTTCGTCTCTGTTTGTTCGGTGCATGAAGAAACTCAAGAAATCCTTTTTCTTTAGCTTCTCCTCACGTTCTTTCTCTTGTCTGTCTTCTCCTCCTGGGTTTGAAGACGTTTCTCTGGCTGGTCAAGCTTCGACTCGTGCTTCTGCATGGTTTGGGCGCTCTCCTTCTGGGTCTGATAACGTTTCCTCAGCTGGTCGAGCTTCGACTCCTGCTTCTGCATGGTTTGGGCACTCTCCTTGTGGGTCTGAAAATGTTTCCTCAGCTGGTCGACCTTCGCCCCCTGCGTCTGCATGATTTCGTAGCTCTTGTTTGTCTTCTCCTCCTGGGTTTGAAGACGTTTCTCGGGCTGGTCAAGCTTCAACTCCTGCTTCTGCATGGTCTGACAAAATTTCCTCAGCTGGTCGATTCTCGACTCCTGCTCCTGCATAGTTTGGGCACTCTCCTTCTGGGTCTGATAACGTTTCCTCAGCTGGTCGAGCTTCGACTCCTGCTTCTGCATGGTTTGGGCGCTCTCCTCGTGGGTCTGAAAATGTTTCCTCAGCTGGTCGACCTTCGCCCCCTGCGTCTGCATGATTTCGTAGATCTTGTTTGTCTTCTCCTGGGTTTGAAGACGTTTCTCTGGCTGGTCAAGCTTCAACTCCTGCTTCTGCATGGTCTGATAACGTTTCCTCAACTGGTCGATCTTCGAATCCTGCTTCTGCATGGTTTCGTAGCTCTTGTCTGTCTTCTCCTCCTGGGTTTGAAGACTTTTCTCGGGCTGGTCAAGCTTCGACTCCTGCTTCTGCATGGTCTGCCAAAATTTCCTCAGCTGGTCGATTCTCGACTCCTGCTCCTGCATGGTTTGGGCACTCTCCTTCTGGGTCTGATAACGTTTCCTCAGCTGGTCGAGCTTCGACTCCTGCTTCTGCATGGTTTGGGCACTCTCCTCGTGGGTCTGAAAATGTTTCCTCAGCTGGTCGACCTTCGTCCCCTGCGTCTGCATGATTTCGTAGCTCTTGTTTGTCTTCTCCTCCTGGGTTTGAAGACGTTTCTCTGGCTGGTCAAGCTTCAACTCCTGCTTCTGCATGGTCTGATAACGTTTCCTCAACTGGTCGATCTTCGACTCCTGCTTCTGCATGGTTTCGTAGCTCTTGTCTGTCTTCTCCTCCTGGGTTTGAAGACGTTTCTCTGGCTGGTCAAGCTTCGACTCCTGCTTCTGCATGGTCTGACAAAATTTCCTCAGCTGGTCGATTCTCGACTCCTGCTCCTGCATGGTTTGGGCACTCTCCTTCTGAGTCTGATAACGTTTCCTCAGCTGGTCGAGCTTCGACTCCTGCTTCTGCATGGTTTGGGCACTCTCCTCGTGGGTCTGAAAATGTTTCCTCAGCTGGTCGACCTTCGCCCCCTGCGTCTGCATGATTTCGTAGCTCTTGTTTTTCTTCTCCTCCTGGGTTTGAAGACGTTTCTCTGGCTGGTCAAGCTTCAACTCCTGCTTCTGCATGGTCTGATAACGTTTCCTCAACTGGTCGATCTTCAACTCCTGCTTCTGCATGGTTTCGTAGCTCTTGTCTGTCTTCTCCTCCTGGGTTTGAAGACGTTTCTCTGGCTGGTCAAGCTTCGACTCCTGCTTCTGCAGGGTCTGCCTAAATTTTCTCAGCTGGTCGATTCTCGACTCCTGCTCCTGCATGGTTTGGGCACTCTCCCTCTGGGTCTGATAACGTTTCCTCGGCTGGTCGAGCTTCAACTCCTGCTTCTGCATGGTTTGGGCGCTCTCCTTCTGGGTCTGATAACGTTTCCTCGGCTGGTCGAGCTTCGACTCCTGCTTCTGCATGGTTTGGGCGCTCTCCTTCTGGGTCTGATAACGTTTCCTCGGCTGGTCGAGCTTCGACTCCTGCTTCTGCATGGTTTGGGCGCTCTCCTTCTGGGTCTGATAACGTTTCCTCGGCTGGTCGAGCTTCGACTCCTGCTTCTGCATGGTTTGGGCGCTCTCCTTCTGGGTCTGATAACGTTTCCTCGGCTGGTCGAGCTTCGACTCCTGCTTCTGCATGGTTTGGGCGCTCTCCTTCTGGGTCTGAAAATGTTTCCTCAGCTGGTCGACCTTCGCCCCCTGCTTCTGCATGGTTTCTTTGCTCTTGTCTGTCTTCTCCTCCTGGGTCTGAAAATGTTTCCTCAGCTGGTCGACCTTCGCCCCCTGCTTCTGCATGGTTTCTTATCTCTTGTCTGTCTTCTCCTTCTGTGTTTGAAGATGTTTCGTCAGCTGGTGAACCTTGGAGTCCTCCTTCTGTATGGTTTTGAAGTTGATCGTTTCTGTATTAGATCCTATCTCTAGATTGGACTTTCCTGCAACACCTCGAATAAAGGTTGTGTTTGTTCAGTACCTGCACTATATTTATACACTCTGCAGTGCTTTGATGTCTCTGTGATGTCATCAGAATGGAATTGAATCACAGAAGGAAAAAAAACAGTGATGTCATCAGAATAAAATGGAATCAATGAAATGGAATGCTCTCCCTAAACATTGAAGCCACCACTGTGTATTCTTTTAAAAAATGGGGGGGGGGGGGGGGGGGGATTAGGTCACAGCCCAACAGCATTGTGGGTACAGCAACAATCAGATCATAGCTTAAAAAGTAATACAGACTGAAAGGTCAAATACTCGTTTTGAGCTTGTGAGACTGCAATATTCACACCTGGAAGCTGCTTTTATAACAACGTATCTGCTGTTGAGGAAGTATCATATAATCTACTGCACATAAGTAATGTTTGACAGTTCTACTGTATTAAATGTGTATCTGGGTTTTTTATGTCTGCCTCTTAAAGCACACCGTTGCTTGTTTTGATAAGGACTATATAGATATTGTCTTTCTTATGATTATTATTAATATTATCAACTACATGAGATATGTTTGTTACCAGACTGAACTTTTATTGCACAACATGAGCCTAACAGCCAACAACATAGCGTTAAATATTAACTTACATAGGAAATTTGCACTTTCTACTTAACATGCTGTTTGTTGTCAAAACTAAGAGCCAATGGCTTTGGAGCCAGGTGTAACCCAGGTTACTAGGCCCGAACCATGAGAACAAAAAGAAAAGAAAAAAAAAAAAACCCACTAAGGGTTAACTTTAGTTTTTTAAATAGGAGCCATTAAACAAAATAGGTCACTGCAGTGGTTCGATAAATAAGACGGAAGAGGCAACATTTTTGTGTTCATATTATTTCAAATCTAATGATGGGAGTCTTGTTGTTTCCATTTTGCAGACTTCCAGGTGACATTTGAGTGAAATAGCCCTTTTGTTCATGTGACATGCGCATGATAGCCAGATGATAGACCTAACCAGCCAATCAGAATTAAGCTTTGCTGCGTGATCCGTAAAAAAGTACAGTAATTTCAGAAAATCATAAGTACATGATCATGTCAGTGCAATTTAGACAAGTTCAATGGATTCATAGACCCAGAAAACATGAGGTTAGACACCAAGATTACTTGACAAGGTCAAATATTGAAGGAGCGAGGCTATTTTATATTTTATTCTACACATCTTGGGCGCCATCTTGAAAATGACACCTTTATAGTGGTCAGATTCCTGGGTCCTTCTGTGTGGAGTTTGCATGTTCTCCCCGTGTAAGCGTGGGTTCTCTCCGGGTTCTCCGGCTTCCTCCCACAGTCCAAAGACATGCAGGATGGGGATAGGTTAATTGGTGACTCTAAATTGCCCGTAGGTGTGAATGTGAGCATGGATGGTTGTCTGTCTCTACATGTGCCTTCGCTCATTGGTAGCTGGGATCGGCTCCAGCCCCCCCGTGACCCTGAATACATGATAAGTGGTAGACAATGGATGGATGGATGGATATGCACCCGCCTAACTCGTTTTTTGCTTACATTGGCGGTTAATTCTGCTAAAAGACATCTTACCTTCACATGTTTCCCCAATTTCCTCTGTTTTATTGTTAATTTGTATGTCATGTACGTGTTTTATATAGTTTATTTTGTATGGCTGCTATCTTGGCCAGGTCTCCCTTGTAAAAGAGATTTTTGATCTAAATGGGACTTCCTGGTTAAATAAAGGTAAAATTAAAAAAAATGTAAAAAGAACATCATTGATGCAGAATTCCAAAAAAGTAGAATTCCAAAATGCAGAATTCTGCATTTTGACACCGTCGCCATCCTCAACATCGATATCTATCTCTACTGGTGTTTCTGCTTTTGAAGCGGTGCGTTTGAGTGTTGTCTGGTCAAGTCAGTTCTTTTTTCAACTCACAATATTTGTCATTTTAAAACAAAATGAAATAAATGACTCAGTAACAGACAAGTTTACAAACATAACAAATGTCTTCTATTCAAACTTACTTTGGTATAAGTTAAATGACTCTGGGAAATACTCAAGGAAGTACAAAAAAAAGCGACTCGATTACACAGACGTGAGTACTTGTAATTCGTTACTTTCATTACCTTTGACCGTGTGAAAGGTCAGACGAGGTCGGACTGTTCAGAGATCAGAGTTTCTGTTATTTCCAGGCTTGTGTTCGAATCCTCTCTACGATTTCGTATACAGTCGCATCACCTCTATAAATCACTCAAAGCCCTCGTGATATTTGTCTGCGGCTGATTGTCAAGTCCATCCAAAATTAAATCAACAAACTCTCACACACACACACTCGAGCCCGTCTCCTCTAACTCCTCTCGCCATTTGCAGAGCGCACCTCCCCTCCTGTTTGTTCCTGCGTGGAGCGTGGAGGTGAACTGAAGGATGGGGAGGTGCATGACAGGCTGCCACTCAGCACTCGCTCCTACATCTGTCCCGTCCTTGTGCATTAGTGTCACACGTGTGCTCCGGCACTGACCTGCTCCCATAAATCAGCCGGGCCGCCTCCTCACTCCGCTCCCTCGCCTCACTCTGCCCTCCTCCCACCTCCTCCCTTTTGCTTTTTTGACTCTCCTCATCTCCCCTCCGCCAGCATGCCCGAGCCTTGTTCTCTATTCTGGCAGTGCACCACACCTGCACTGCGGCTGTCAATCAGCAGGGCAGGGAGGAGAGGATTCTGGGAGACCGGCGCCTCGGTGTTAGCATGTTTGAGGCCGCACGGGCGCGGGAGTGTTGCCTAAGGAATCCAGGAGTGAGTAGTATTCTCCTCACACACCCGTCTTCCCCCTTTTCTGTCTCTCCGGCAAATTACCTCCGCTATATTTAAGCAGAGAAAATATGAATTACACCTCCTTTTGTTGAAAGCTCCACTTTTCCTACAAGTCAAAGGAAGTTTGAGATCTTACTTACGTTATTCTGCTCCCTTTCTCTCTCCTGTCTCTCTCTCTCTATCGTTTTTCTTCCATCCTCTATGAAATGAAAATGAATTTTCAGCGGGCAGCAGCAGGTATGACAGAAACAGAATCTCAGGCTGCACACTATTCTCCACTCAATTACCTTCTAATGATGTCTGAATGTGAAATTGTCTCCCTTATGTGTCCCTGAGACACCCCCCCACCCCCTCCCCCTCCCTCCATCGCTTCATGCGCTCTCTTGCACTCTCCTTTTCTTTCTTTCATCGCCTCCAAATCACCGTGGAATAGTTGTACAGGTGACTTAGACAGGCGTCCTATTATTTTTGGAAAGCTGCATTAGTGCTTTAAAGTGACGCGCCTCATCCTTGGGCCGGGCCGGCCGTACTTGTAGCTCCAACAAAGTCTGATCACTCCAGACGACAGAGCACCGCCAAAGGCAGGCTTAGTTGTATGGCGTCGTTCATGCACAAGGCAATTCAAAGGGCGTTACAGAGGCAAGGGAATACATTAAAAGCAAAGACATTACAATAAAACAGTAAGATTTAAAATCAGATGAATATAGAGCGATCGGGCTGCTCAGCTGTCATGGTGACAAGCAGTCAGCTTTCAACAGGTGGATTGATCTCGTTTTTATATTATGTTACATTCAGCTCCTTCTCTGCCTCAAATAATAACACAGCAGCTTTAATGAGCAGCAGAAGGAAGATGCTGCTGTTTGTGGTCACAAACCAAAAAAACAACCAGCAGCCGTGAATCTGATCCTGACACACACAGGTGTGCATCTGTGCTGAGGCGTGAAAAGAAGTTTGTCTTTGTACCGAAAAATACTTAACGATACTCACGGGTTTGGACTCGCTTGTCACCGCGGAGTGGGAACGTGAACACCATCCAGACACCTGAGTGCTTAAGTCTGGGCAGCCATGAAGGATCGGGGCTATAAAAACGCTGTTTGACTGACATTTATTTGTTTACCTCATGTCGGCTTGTGCTTTGTAGTTCGAGCTACATGCAATTTGTAGCTCTTTCAATGCATGAAGAGACCTGAGGGGATAAACAGGAGACGCAACACCCGACGGGGAGACCATTAGATTTCTGTCATCTTTTAAAGGAGTCTGGTGTCCTCTAGTTAACAGCCAGAGAAACCAAACAGGTGTGTCTTTAAGTGTGAAGTCAGATTTAGGAGAAAGTTTAGATTTGAACCAAACAATTGATTAAAAGAAAAAGACGAAAATTACGTTCCTCTTGCTTGCCTTCCCTGTAAAAAAAACACTGAAATTATTTTTACAGCAGAATACCGATCATCTGTTAATTAATTTACGAGCATCACATGAAGTATAACATATCAAAGAAATTGTTTTATTTAGCCATATTGAAACTGTAACTTAAAATACTAAATTAAAGTTCTATTTTACAGTTAAAATACTAGCACCATAAACAAAACTATAGTACATATCAATTACTTTTTTATTATTATTATTATTATTATTATTATTATTATTATTATTATAGTTAAACATATGACTACTGTCATTAGAAATACAAGACTTTGAAATGTATCTTATTAAATATAAAATTACAATGTTAGTACTAAACAAAAATACACCACTCACTAAAACAGTACCACTGTAAAATTAGAAAGTTATTAACTGGCAGCCATTGACAAGTAACTTACTGTGAATAGGACTAGGAATAGGAAATTGCCAGTTCAATTTTATAATATTCACACGTGGCATCGGCCTGTACGTTGGTCATCTAACCAGAGATATTATGGTCTGTGTTCAAAGTATACTATAGAGTATACTACTCTATAGAGTGGCAAAGTCCCGCCTTTCTATTTCTGGTTCAAAATGGATTTCTGATGAATGTATTCCTATGGCGAGATCGAAATTATTTTCTGGTCCCGTTTGAATTGTGCCATGAATTTCACATATGTTTGTGGTTTTTTGAAGATAATTTTTCATGCAAAAAAAACAAAACTATGATTTATCGCAAAGAAGTTTGATAATGGTAGGTTTTGTCAGCCTTAAACTGAACAATTGCACAATAAACGGTCAAACTCTTGACGTGAAAAATTATCATTTAAATCCACAAACAACATATTTCTAATTCGGGGCATATAACAACTGGGACCAGCAAATAATTATTTTAGCTGCGTTGAGATCTTTTACGATCTTTTACGATCTCAGACGTCCCATGGGAGTCTAGCGGAAGGGGCGGGCCTTCGCCACTCTATTCTTCATCAGCCTCCCGATGTTTGGGAGGACGAGCTGAAGGTGTGAGTCATTTTCTTGTTTCTGCCACTTTGAGTTTAATCCAGTAAAAAAACAACTATCAAACAGCACACGGTGTATGGATGTATTATTGACGAGCCCCGGGGGGAGAAGAACTGCTTCTCTGTTCTCTGGACTGGAGGGCAAACTGGATGTCACAGTGACTCACCGTTGCCTCTCAAGCCAATTGATAGAAACCAAATATAGTATTATTTCCATTTGAAACAAAAGAAAAACTTTATTTATTTAGCACACATTCTTTGACTCAGTTCAGTAGAAATAGATATTCTGAATTTAACTAATACATTTGACTTTATATACTACAGGCTCTGATATCTTTCACATTGCACTACTTCAATGCAATGCTGCAATGTTCAATGCAAAAAGTTCAGAACAAGTCAGTGTTGTGTTTTATTTCTTTGGATGTGTCTTTCAGGAAATCGAATCCTGCAAACCGCAAAGAAACATTCACTCGCTCACTCACCTGTAAGGAAGTGTAGACGTTGGCAACCTATTTACCACTTGTCAAAAATCACCTAAATTACCATAAAGAGACGGAGGCGAAAATGCAAATTCCAGAAAAAAGATGTGTGAGCTGACATGTAACAAGGCCTTAAGCAAACCGTGTTCACATGATTTACATCTAAGAGGAAGACGGGGCATTTTTCAACTTTTTAAATTATGATGTTCATAACAAACAAAAAATCACGCATAGATTAAACAGTATAATGTATAAGACAAAACATCCATCTGTCATGTATTCATGTTTTGGATGCCTTCATTAATTCTTGACCAGTCATCACTTTTTTTTTTGTAATTTGTTTTTTGGGTGTATAATACTGTGTTTGGATGTTAAAGGAAAGTTCCACCAAAAACCTGTGTTTTGAACATCAAACGCCCCCTCCTCCCCTCCCCCACAGGCTTGAAAGGTGCCTTTGAGAAGTTTGTAGCTTTCTCCTTTGCAGAGAATAACAGGTGCAGTCTGCTCGAATTCACTGCTTCTTTTTTTTTTTTTTTTACAATAGATTCCATGGCCGACCCAGTTTCAGAGCAAAAAAAAATGGAATCGTTTCATACGGCTCCTGCAGCATAACGCACCTCTCCTCTGTGGAGTTCCTGTGTTTGGTATTCATGCCCTTTTCTCCTTATTTAAACCAGGTGAAAGGATTATTGAGATTAACAAGAGAAGGCCAAGAAAAAGAGCTTTAAACACGGCCACATGGGGTTCTTTTGGGATTTATGTAAACATGCTAAAGTACAGTCTGTTCAGTAGGGAACGGAAAGAGGATGGTACAAGTACATCAAACTGGTTATCTGTTTGTTGATGCAGAAATTCAAATTTTAAAGCCAGTGGGGCTTAATCGGCATGAAAGTGTAAAGTGAAAAAGCATCAACATACAAAAGTACACAATAACACTTATATGGATATATACTGTACAAGTATGACGTATATTGACGATACAGACTATATACAGTATTTTTACTATTCATTCAAGGAAGTAGTTTTATTGAAGTGAATCTCAAGTTAACAGTCAGATTTTGGACTGTATGTAGGAACAGAATAATTTCCTCAGAACCCTCAGTCCAATTACATTTTAACAGGTGTGTGTGTGTGTGTGTGTGTGTCCCTCAGGTAGTGGCACACTGATACATATCGGGGAGCGAGATATGCCTTGCCTCTCTCTCTCTCTCCGAGGAGGAGTATTTTAATTTTGAGAGGTCATTAAGTTCTTGGAAATGTGAAATTACAGAGTTGAACTTGTCAAAGTAAATGTTCCGTTTTCCGCTGGATGAGCTTCGTCTCAGCAGGAAGTGCGTTTCTGTCTCCACCTCAACTGTCCAACGGTGACCACTGTTCAGTTTTCTTGAGGTTGCAATGATTCTTTGTGACTTCGTCTTTTGATTGCCAAATGTGAGGTGCTTCTCCACACACACACACACACACACACACACACACACACACACACACACACCTGTAAAATCTGGCCTCCTGCTGTGTCTGAAAGAAGCCTTCACTAACCACAGCCTGTGCCGGCCTTGCTTCATCCCAGCGGAGCCCACACATTAGTGGCATGTTGAGCGTCGGAGCCCGCCTCGAAGTGATTTACGGTGACCACGCTGCGGCGGTCGGTCGTAGCGACCTGCCCTAAATAATTGCAGGCTGAAATCATGAGTCCCATGAAATGACAAATGTATTTTCCTTGTTGGTGCCCTGTTTTCTATTACTGTATTCCACTGCTTTCTCATTTTTATACAACGCATATGTCAAGTGATAAAAGCTAGAGGTGATGGTAAAGTCCTGGGATCCCCCATGGCTTCTGTCGAGGCCTATTTGTTTTTTCTGTCATTTCAGCATCATTTTAGGTCCCGTTTAAACAAGGACGCTGTTGGTAAAAACGACCAAATATTTTATCCGAAGTGCCTTTCACTTAGACGGTAATGGCATTTTTGGGGCCCAAAAATGCACCCTCCAGAGTGAAAAACTTGAATACGCTCCACCGTAGCGTTTCAGTCTACACTACCAAGACGCAAAACTCTGCTCTTTGCTCTGGCAGCTCGAATAAACTTAACGAAATTCTTCCTGTTTCTGGTGGTAGCCATGTTTTGGTTTTCGCGGCGCAGATAAGAGAAGAAAGAATCTACGCATGCGCTCAGACATGGCGGTGTTGTGTGATAGTGTATCATAGCACCACCTAGCCGCCTGGCATGCATACCCAATTGAATTCCACGCACTTTTGCGTCCACGTATGCACGCAGATTTCCTCCCGAAGACGCTCGTCCAAACGCGGAATAAAAAGTGAAGACGCGACGCCACTTTTGCGTCTTCTGTTCAGACCGTCATCATGTAAACGTAGCCTTAGTGTCAGTTTGTGACTTCAGGCCTGGTTGATTTGACCACCTTGTATTTACTGGTGATATCGGTAAATGTGGTTTAACACTACAAGTCCCAGAATACTGCAGGGTCAGCCAAGCAAACTATCGTTGTTTTAATAAAGAAGTAATAATTGTCTTTTCCCCCCAAATCATTCTGTGAACAACCGGGATCTGATTTAATGCTGCACAGCAACCCATTTCATAATAGAAAACTCATTTAACTCGGTTAAATGTGTTTGAAGGAGGACAATGTTTGGTTTCTATTAGCAGTAACATCATTTTGATTTTTTTCTGTAAATGTTGCAATAAACACCCAGTTCTTAATACTGCAAATATACAAATATTGCACTTCAGTCGGCCATTTAGCCTCAATCACCATTGTTTCCTTATTCTGTGTTAAATAGTGACTATTCAAATGCAAAACCTTTGAGAGTTCGACATCAATGTGAATCATTGTTGGGATTTGAATGTGTCACTATTTCCTTGGGGAGATTTAATCTTTCCTTTGTTTTGTTAAAATGTTTTGTCGATGGGGATAGTTTGTTATTATTTTAATGGAAGATCATTACTGCTTGTGTGGACATGGAAGGATAATCCCATGCAAAGTGAATTCAGGCCTGTCTCCTGTAGTTGGAGCTGCACCTGTCGAAGCCCCTCTGCTGTATCGTTTTGTCGACAGAGGCTTAAATGTTTCCAAACCGCCTGCACTTTTATATTGCTTTACAGGCCATGCACTAGGGTTTTTATTGATATTTTCTCAAACAACATTTTTCCACACGGATGACCTGTAAGCAGGTGTTTCTGCATAAATAAATAATTGGAGGAAACAGCTCAGACTGAAAATTGATCCAGCTTAATTACTTAAATAACTGCATTTCAAGGACGTACTTCACTAACTAGCTATGACTCTTCCAATAACGTTAAAATGAGATTCCACCAGCGTTGCTCCTATAATATTGTTAGACTCAAGATGGATAGTAAAAAAAAAAAAAAAAAAAAATATTTAAAGCAGCAGCAACAGCAATAGTCTCTTTTTTACTCCATTCAACCTCCATTACCCACAGTGCAACTCGCATATTGCCTTTAGCCGTTAGCTTCGTCTCTGAGCAGCTTAGCAGATCTTGTTATTTTCTAGCATGTAGTCTTAAACTCACATGACATTACTTTTTTTCATTAGTGCTTTCCAAGAACTACAAATAGACACAAATCAGTGGAGTTTAACAAGCAAAATATTACAGTAAATATATTTTGAAGGATACAGCTCTGATAACATAATGAGGAAAGCTTGGCAATGAAATAAAAATGAATGAAATACTTGCAATACTGCAGCTTGCAAAAACATATCTGCAATTTGTTTATTTTTTCGGTTAAAGGTTCAGCTCGACTGTCATTACACAACACAGGATGTTCACTGGGAAACACAGACGTTCTGACCTGAACAAATTGAATGAATAAACCAGCAATAATCTTCATCTCCTGTGTTGTTTGGTGAAGATGTTTATGGACGAAAAACATTTAAGGAATTCAATATCAACGTGCACTTTGTCTGTTTTCCAGGTCAGGACGTCCTGTCAGCTTCATGGTGGTCCTCAACACTCCCAACCCCCTTAGTAAGATCTCCTGGGTCAACCGTCTGCACTTGGCCAAGATCGCAAAACGTAAGTGCACACACACACACACACACCTACACACACACACACACACACACACACACAGAAAAAGGATTACTATGCCATTTCTATTTAAACAGGATGATGTAATCCAATGAAATGTAATAACAATGTTTTAAGTCGGAGGCTCAGGCACGTCATCTGTGTTTCGCTCCCCCTCTATTGGCTAAGTGCACAACTGGAGTCACGACTTATATAATCAGGGAGAAACCAGACTCAACTGGGTCATCCGAACTTTTATGCGCGAAAGGAAGAGGGAAAACTTTTTTTTTTTTAAACATCGTTAAATGAACAACCTCTATTCTATATTCTATATTCTGAAATATTCTGTAACTGTTCGATGTCATTTGAATTCCTTTCACATTCTATACTACCAATCGTAAGGCTGACACTCCCTCGTTTTAAGTTTGGGATGTATCATTGATTGTGGTCAGCATTCATGCAGGAAAACTGGCCAGACGCTGCCCAGCAGGGAGCAGCACAGTTCTTTTTTTTAATTTCCCTAACCTTCTTTTCCCTCCACACCCCTCGCCTCGGTCTACTATGCAGTCCGACCACGCTGTGCTCAAGGAGGTCTTCCTCTCTCTGGGCTTCAACAATGCGTGCTGTCATCCGGTGGCAAAAAAACCCCACAGAGACGGGAGACTACCGAGGACATTAATCTGCTTATTTTGCCCGTGATGGGCACGCATATTCAAACCCACTCATCGTTTCTATCTTCCCCCATCCTTCCCCCGTACTCTCTGCGTCGCCTTGAGCACTCTTTCCTTGTCAAACACGCTTTATTCTGGATTCCCTCAACCCTGCGCTCGAGTGTGCCTCCCGTTGTATTGTTGTGGCCGCTCAGATTCAGATTCCCCCGGAGGCTGCCAGCTGCGAGTATCGGCAAAGGAACATTCAAGGTTTTTCAGAGGTATAGGTAGATTAAAGGACACCTAATTGTCAACAACCCAAACATTGGACGAAGGTCAGGAGGAAGCCTGAAGTGTTTTGATGCCTGACACATTCTCCTGTCCTGCACATCACAATAACAATGGATTCTTTTCTCCGCTGATGGCCAAGGGTGCCTTTGCAGAGGTACGCTTCATCTGAAGAGCTCCTGAAGAGCTCCTGTAGAGCTCCGCTGTATGTGGTTTGTGTCAGACTGGCATCAGAAACATCAGGACCGAGCATGGAGAACGCCGCGGCAGTGATACTTTCTAATGACATAAACAGAACTATTTGGGCATTAACTCTGAAAGAACAAACATTTTTTAACACCTGGAAAACACCCTGAAGGCAAGTGATATAATGCTATCAAAATGTAAATATCACACGTTACGTTTTTTCCCTCTCTCATATTGATTGGCTCCATAATGATCCAACTGTCATCACCAATCTGTCTTTGTCTGATTTGCTGTCGTAATACCGCGTAGCCTGGAGGGCTCGTTCCCGACATTATACTCCTGTGTGTTAAGATAAACATGACTTTTTTTTTCTTTTTTGCCTTTTCTTTGACTTTGAAAAGTTCCAGATCACTAAACTGATCAGGGTTGGAATTTGGCACATTTAAGGGCTGAAAGGTTTTAGGCCTCTGGCCAACACCTCCACTCAGTTACCATGAGAGAGGCGGTAAAATACACTTTTCATCCCACCGTCAACAAAATGACAAGCAGCTGAGTGTGAGGCGGACAATCTTCGAGGTGCAATCGATGTAATGGCAGTAGAGGAGGTGGGGCGATCTGGCCTTGTTCAGGCTGCAAGAACAAAGGGTATTTTTTTGGCACATCCAGATCGTATCTGTGTTGATATAAAAAAAAAATAACACATTAAATGAGATTTTTACGAATTGGATCCAAACCACATTTGGTGGCTGGTTTGAAATGCGATTCCAATCAGATTTTCGGGAGATGCGTCTCAGGCTTTTTCTACAGAGAAGCATTGTCCTCGTCACCAGCACAGCTACTTAGTCGCCAACGTTGTTACCGCAGCAACCGATGCAGATAGATTAGCGGTGTGTGGACGCACGAATCACTCGCGAATAACGGACAATGCGTCCAGTTCGTCTTAAAGATCTCATTTGAGCAGCAAACAGGGATTTCCTTCAGTCTGAGAACAAGGCTTTGTCTCTGTCGAGCTCAAAGACTCGGAATAAAAAAGCACATTTCAACCAGAAGGCTTGTTTTTACTAAGATATTGATTCACTCATCTCCTGTTACAATGACTGACAGCACGTATAGAAACGTGGCTGAAGTTGCCTTTTCTCCTTGACAGTTGCTCTGCTGTTGCAACACAGCCTCACCGCAACGCCACGAATCAAAACCCGACGCTCTGGGTTCCCCTCTGGGGTCGGTCATGATGTCACGAATGGCGACGTCAGTTTCTTGTTACTCTATTTACAATAAGGGACGAAAAAAAAAAACACAACACAAGAGGACGTTTATCACAACAGTTACAGCGAACAACCAAGTGGAAAAGAAATATATGCAGGGTTGGTACAGGTGCTGGAAATCCTTAAAAACACTTGAATTTTAGAGTGGTGTTTTCAAAGGTCAAAGTCCTTGAAAGGTGTGTTGTATGTGATGACATATATGATTGAACAGAGAAAAGAAGATCTCCATATTTTCTGGACTGAAAACAGCATTTCCTGACATTTCTTTATGAAAAATGACTTTTGATGATGAACAGATGATGAAAATAGTTGGTGATTATATTTCTGTGGATCTGTTAGTGGAATTAGTTTTCCTTTCATTTGTGGTCCTTCTGTAAAAAGCTGTCTCCAAACATCATGTTGGTTGTTTAGAGGACAATAACATCTCATTTAATGTGATGAACAAGTGACATAATAAGTAGACTGAATACTGACCATTGGATTGATACAAATATAGTTTACCACAGCTGGAAGGTGCTGGAAAAGCATGGAAATGCACCTTGAAATGCTTAAAAAGTGCTTGAATTTGACTTTGGAAAAGGTGTATATGTATCTGTTCTTTAAAAGTGTGGTTTTGTTGTTTTAGTAACTCTCATATCATGAATCCTATATCGTATCACTGCAGTCTTAAAATCCCTGCAGTCCTAACTAAACACAACCACATGGAGACGGATGGTATTGATTGGAAGGAAAGCAGCAACTTTGAATAGCAAAGATTTAACAAAAACCTTATTTCTGTATTTGTTTCCCCAAGGCTCTAATCCAAGGCCCCTTTCTCCTCTACCTTCCTCTCTCGCACGGCTTATATATGAGTTTATATACATATTCATAGTCAACAGCCCACGTAATGTCAATCCTTTCTCTCTCATGTGGCCTCACACACGCAGATTAGTGGAAATCTACATCACGATCATTTAATTGAGAGCGAGGAGGTCATGAAAAGAAAGAAAGCACCTGAGTGAATCAAATGAAATAGCTGCTTATACAAAGTAGAGCAAGTGGAAGCTTTTTCCCAGCATGCATCGGGGTGAGTCAGCCCGTTTTTGGGGGATGATTGCACACAATCGTGTTGTGTAAGGTCATGCAAGCCTTCGGTGATTTATGATGGAGGTGTGTGATTGATATGTGTGACCACAGCTGTATCGGTTAGTCGGGTGAGGACACTTTGAATCTTCAACAGGGGGGTCTGGGACCCCTAGTGGGTCCGCTGAGTTACTGCAGGCGGTCCCCAAAATTATTTGATCCTTCCAAAAATTTAAATATGTCCAAAAATACACCTAAACATGAATACAACCTATATTAAGCAAATATAAATCTTCCTGTTTGTTTAATATTATGTTGAGAAATTGTGAAATTCCTAAATAGAATCAAAATATGAATCTGTCAACAATTATTATTAAGTAATTATATTACTTTAATGGCTTAGCATTGTATACATATAACAATACAAAGTACTGTTATACATGGCACTTTATAGCTGCACTATTATTATTGGTCGGTTTAATAAGGAACATTATATAATATGTAATAGGGGGTCCCTCCACCGGGTCTCTATAGGCCTCGGGGGTCCTTGGCCTGAAAACGTTGAAGACTTTTGCACAAACCAACACAGCTGGTCATACATATGAAACACACACCTCCATCATAAATCAACTTGTATTGTGTGCAAAAAAAAAGTGCAGAAAATGTCTAAATTTGGCGACTGAATGCATGTGTGTCCTAACTGTATCTTGTCAAAGTGGCCTTAATTACACATTTTAATATAACTTAAATATAAAAAGCATCGCTCCGTCTGTCAACAGTTTGACAATATTGAACATTAATGTAACTCATATTTTAATTTTGTGTTATACTTACAATATTTCACCCACAAAGTCAATAATAACCTTCAAAAACGTGAATAATGACTCCCGACGACACATATCGCTCATCAAACCGCTCACTTAAAGACAAACGGTGGAGGCGAGGGCGGGCGGGGGCAGGGGGGGTGATGGATTTCATTGGATCCCTCGGGGAAATAGATCAGCGCCAACCTGGTCAGGATGACAATTACGTGTTAATTGTATTACACCCACACTTTGCCTTTCCCCATTTAGCCCAAATGTAATTACAATAAGTGAGTTGTTGATTTAATTTCACGCTTGGCGTCCCGTCATGGAGGCCTCCTCGTCATTGGGGTGGGGGTGGGGGGTGGGGGCTACAGTTGGAATCGGCATTCCCGGACGCACCGGACCGTGGGCTTGTTTGGTTTGAAATGGGTGCCGCGCTCCCCCAGAAAGTCCCCGAAAGGTGGACACCACAAATAGCTAATGTTCTCATGCATGATTTAGTGAGTGATTAGACGTCACGAAAGTCATATTCCCGGGACTGGTCTTCACACCGTTATACCGTTAAACCTCCCAGCGCTGTACTCGGTAGCTCCATGTGTGAATACGTCCTCTTATTGGATTGCTTTGTTAATGCTATGAGGTTTTCTCTGAACCTGTTTGCACCTTTGAGCATTTCCATAAAATGTTTCAGTGGCTTTTAACCCTTGAACACTTAAGGTTACAATTAGTAACACCATCACTAACGTTTGGTATATTTTACTATTTTTCGCTCATCAAAATATATTAGTACAACAAAATATTGCAAATGCAAATTGAAGTACTTCCATTTCCCCCTATACATTTACATTTCGGGCATTTAGGAGACGCTTTTGTCCAAAGCGACTTACAATAAGTACATTTGTCGAAAGAAAGAAACCACAACATATCATTGCCGATAAAGCAAGAGCTAAAAAATAGAAACAAGTGTTAGGTCATCGTCTGAGTAAAGTAGTAGCTGTTCAGCAAACATACCTTAAGAACAACAGTGCTATACATGTCTCATAAAACAAAACACAAAAGGTATCACGGGGGGATCCTATAAAAGTCTCTAACATCAGTGAAAAATTAGGGACTTGTTACCGAAAGAGCCCTAGAAATGTAAATAATGGAGACTTGTTCTTTGGTCCACCTGTTCCTGAGACATGTGAGGCTTGTCCCATGAAGGCATTTGTATTTACCTGTCCCTGCCATGTAAAGTCTACCCAAAAAATATATTAATAACCTCTATCAGTGATTTTCAGTGATCGTAATCGATGTCGGAGCCGCTCCGGTGTGGTCAGGCCTTCGGTCGTGGGCCGAGCTCCATTCCCAATAAACATTATTTGTCACTTTTTGCGAGTGCGTGCAATGCTTGGTGACGATGCCCCTCGAAATAGAAAAGTGAGAATCACCCCACGGTGGTGCTCCGCCAAAAGCCCCGGGGTCCATTAATAACCCGGTGTGCCGCTGCATCTTTTATGCTCTCTCCGAGTGGCCCTGCTGCTTCTGAAGGGTCTTCGTGAAAATAGCCAGAAGCATTCCCTAATTAATGGGCTTTTCTCACTGCAGAATTAATTGCTTCCTACCATGCGGCCCCGGCCCTTTCAGACGGGGTTAAGGCTGCAGACTTTGATGGCCCTCACACGGAGAACAAGAGGCCGTCAAATCATGAGAGATTGCTGCCAAGACGTTGGAGACAGAAGCAGAGGAATGAATGTGGGCAAAGGGAGGGAGCGGCTTGTAGGGGCACACGTGTTTGTGTGTTTGTGTGTGTGTGTGTGTGTGTGTGTGTGTGTGTGTGTGTGTGTGTGTGTGTGTGTGTGTGTGTGTGTGTGTGTGTGTGTGTGTGTGTGTGTGTGTGTGTGTGTGGAGGGAGGAGGGAGGAGGGAGGAGGGAGGAGGGGGGTGGTGGTGAAAGGATGATTGAGACAAGCAATCAGTCCCCCTGCAGGGAAAAGAGGGCAGGCAGGGGGCTGTTGCCTGTGGTTACACTGCTAAGTGTGGCAGTCTCTCTCTCTCTCTCTCTCTCTCTCTCTCTCTCTCTCTCTCTCTCTCTCTCTCTCTCTCTCTCTCTCTCTCATGGATCAATAGACGAGTGGAGTGTAGTTTGGAGGTTCTTGCACACACACTCCGACACGCCTTCTTAATCCACTGTGTGATAACCTGAACCACGCCGATGTATACAAGAGGGGAGAATGCAAATAAATAAATAAATAAATAAAATCCAACACGCCGCCCGGACTTCAGCTTCTGCCTTCGTTAGCCTGAAGGATTCAGATCTCCGCCCGCCCGCCCGCCCACCCACTGTGTTGCCTGATTTGTTTGCATCTGTTCAAATTACATTAACTATATGTGTGTGAATGTTATCTTTTTTATTCTTTTTGTGGACTCAGTAAAGAAGCTTCCTTTGATAACACTTTTAATATAACGATTCAACAGAACACCCCCCTCCCCCCCTCTCACAATATAATAAAAAACACACTCTCTGTATGTGCTGGAAGGATTTTCCCTCAGCCCTAAAATTAATCTGTCAGACAGCGAAAGATTATCTCCCCATCTCGTTGTGCTCAAACATGGGAAATGTTTATGATGAGTAAACATTATCACGGATTTAATTAACAGATCCCACACTCTCATTGATCCATGGGAAATATCAATTGCACTGGTGTATTTAATTAGTCTATATCTTTGGCCTTTGTGTCACCGGGGTTGATGGAGCGCCATGCTCTGCAAATTAATCTTCATAAGCAGAAGACTTGAAACAAAAGCCTGATATGAATAAAGAAACTAGAGAAACCAAATCTCCTGCTTGGTTTTACAACGCTGTTGTATGTAGTTTTTGTATGTAGTTGTTGTACAGTAGTTATTGTACAATAGTTGTTGTATAGTTATTGTTATTGTACATATTGATTGTACAGTAGTTATTGTACATATTTATTGTACGTAGTTATTGTACATTAGTTATTGTACAGTAGTTATTGTACGTAGTTATTGTACAGTAGTTATTGTACAGTAGTTATTGTACGTAGTTATTGTACAGTAGCTATTGAACAGTAGTTATTGTACATATTTATTGTACAGTAGCTATTGAACAGTAGTTATTGTACATATTTATTGTACAGTAGTTATTGTACAGTAGTTGTTGTACAGTAGTTATTGTAGAGTAGTTTTTGTACGTAGTTATTGTACATTGTTGTCAGGTTTAGGGAGGTTATGACCCGTAGTCAGCTGATGGATCGGGCGATTACGAAGCCGAGGACAAGTCAGACCAGCAGCCTTCAAAGAATATAGATATCAGACACATTCGGATTAATTCATATCACCAGTATCATTCTGTTATTTGTATGTCTGCAGTATAAAGCGGCTTGTTTTGATAAGTGCTCTATAAATAACCTTTAGTACAATCAACCACACGAGACATGTGAAGATTAAACCTTCATCGCACAACATCGAAGACTAATCGCTTCCAATCTAGCGTGGAGTACTACAATTACCACAGTAAATTAGTATTGTGTTTCCCATCATGCCCTGGGTCTCTCAGTTGGTTGAGTCCCAACTGCGGTGCCTATATGCTCTAAAAACTCACAGCTCACATTCATTTATTTCTTATTTTAAAAAAAGTTTTTGTTTTCGCAAATGTTAGATACCAGAATAATTAGCTTCCGACAATAAATGTACTTCTTTGCTATTTTTTTTATGATGCTTGTGTGTTGTTTTTCTTCGAAAACACCAGTATGTATTTTATTATTAATTAGTTTTTACTATTTTTTCAAGCTAGCTGAGCCACTCCACAGTCTTTGCACAAAGCCGCTGGCGACATTTCTCCCATGTAACCCTTCCATGCGGCAACGCACAGGTTTAATGTAATAACCATGTTTTAAGAGGAACTAAAGGTCGAAGCTAGAAGTGGTTCTATACCTGAGCTCTAAGTGAATAGGGATCTCTAATGGACCTGTACCGGCTTGTTATTCGTTCATCCTGCTGTGAAAAAGCTCCTCTAACTCCATCCTGGTTTTGCTTTTGCTTCTTCCAGGTATTTTCAATAACTTTCTTTATCTGGGTAGAATATTTCCCATAAGGCCTTCTGCATATAGGAGACCTTTATTCCCTGGTCATCACAGTGATGTGCATGACGACACTTTGATATAAATGGTAAATAATGTGAGCCTCCGACTGCATCCGTGGGCTCCAGTCTGCCAAAGAATTTTGTCGGTTCATTGCCAGTTTAATGCTGTATGGATTTTTATGCTATAGATTGTTTCAGTGATGGTATAGAGAGATAATATTTGGCACCATTGCAAAGCAGTTTCAAGTCAAATGGTTTGGTTTTGAATCAGTGAAACTGCAGTAGTTTGAATGTGTTTTTATGAGGTTGTGTGAATCTGTCATTTTCTTTAGCTTGAACTCAAAGCACATTTTCTTTTATATAGTTGACAGGTTTATCAGTGTTTGCCTACGGTTTCCTAGCTTATGAATGAAATCAAGGTTGTGCATTGAATACCATGTTTTTTATGTATTTGATATATTCATATTCCGAGGCCTCTACATTTAATAATAGACCTCCAACACACGAAGTAAGCAGTTCATTGTATTAGTAGTAATAACTTCCGGGTTTTCATTTTCGTCGTCTCCGACCGCCGGCGTTAGTGGCTTTGCTGCAGTTTGCCCCCTGCACCGACACACTTGACACTAATTGGTATATATAGAGAGCAGCAGCAGCAGCAACTCGCATGTCCGAGGACCCTACTTGTAATTGCCGTTAGGAAGCTGACATGAGTGTTTTTTTTTTGTTCTGAGTCCTATTTATGGAAAATCCAATGTGATGTTAATGCAGCATGAGGGGCAGGGGCACTGTACCAGAGGAATCAGAGTAATACAAAATGTTGAACAAACACACAGAGTACAGTTTTATTAATGATATCTTCACTAAAGAATGTAGTATTCATAAAATGTTCAATTACCTTTTTTTTCTTGTACGATTCTATTTTCTGCACAGAAATAAATTGCGTAGACAGTCTGGTGTTGTACACATGAGTCACAAACACAGACACACACACACACACACACACACAAAGTTGTGTTTTGACAAATTACTGTGAAAATCATGTACCCACAGAAATGGCAGTTCTCTGTAGAAGAGGTTGTGTTTTCCCGTGTACGTATTTTGTAAATGAAGGTGCGTGTGTGTGTGTGTGTGTGTGTGTGTGTGTGTGTGTGTGTGTGTGTGTGTGTGTGTGTGTAGGTGAGTGACCTCCGTGTCCCCATTGGTTGCCGTTTTCGATTTAGGCCGGCGCTTATCATTTGTTCCCCATTATTCATCATCATTAGTACATCGGACGGAAGGTTAAGGCTAATTTGTGTTCTCTCACATCAACTTTCTCTCCCCGTCTGTCTCTCTCTCTCTCTCTCTCTCTCTCTCTCTCTCTCTCTCTCTCTCTCTCTCTCTCTCTCTTCATTTTTTTCTTCCTGACATATCCACTAAAGAGAAGTCAGCAAACGCAAACAGAAAACATTATTAATGCTGATCCCGTAATTGGCCGAAGAGAGTTGATGATTACTCTGCGGTGGAAGTCGACCACGGGACTTTGATTTCCCCCAAAGTCTGATGTTCTTCATTCACAAATGTTGGAATGATAAAGTTTTTTTTTTTTTTTTTAAATAAAATGTTTTGGGATCATTGGGTGCTCAGCACCCCTAAAGCTCTGATCCTAGAATCACCCCTGGTTAAGTCCATGGAAGTAAAATAGAAGTAGGCGGGACTTCCCCTTCCCAATCATAGTAGCAGGACAACCATTTTTATTTGCACCATGGTCATTATGACTGAAGCTAGCTAAGAAACTTGCTTTGTCCACACACTCGAGGAAAGCACGTTGTCATCGCTCCACAGGTGACGACTTTATTCAGCTTATTATCTGTACCCTTTGTAGCAATAACGCAGGCTGCTAACTAGAGGACAGCTGGCTACTTAGCTAGACTGCTAAGTCCACCGTGCTTTCATGCTACACTGGTTACAGAACATGAGGCAGACAGCAGGCTGCACTGGGACTACTGGTCCTCCTGCCTCACTGCTGTGGGTGAAAGGACAAGCTACATAGCTCCAGACCCATTAACGTGTGTCGTCGTCATAACAAACAACAGCAGAGTAAAATAACCACCTTCTACCAGGGCCGACTCTAGCCATTTTGGTGCCCTAGGCGAAATTATGATTGGGTGCCCCGCCCCCACTCCTCTTTGTCTTTAAAAAAACATCAGACACCACAATAGTTTGGTTGTCTTATTTTTTATACATACAATTAGTTCTCAAACAAACAAATATATTACAGTGATGCTCTTTTTAAATGAATAGATCTGATCTGATATGACTAACTCCATCCTCTCCACCTCAGACAGACTCGGAGGGTTTATAGGTGCTGCATGATCGACTCACTCTCTTTAGAATTATGTTCCAGTTGAACATAACTGGAACAACTTTCAGCTGTCTGGAAGTTGTAAAGTAGCAGCACTGTATGTTGGTTGTTCCTTCACCCTCAGGCATATCCAAGCACACATACAAATATAGATATCATTAAGTAACAGTGATTCATAGATTACCACAGATCAGATAAACACAAGTGAAAAAACGTAAATCTACCTTTTAAAATGATTTTTTTGATGGGAATAAGTCATTCTAGCTTTGATGTGTATCAACTTGAATAAGATGGTTGCAGTCTAATATTAATTATGTGTCTGGCCTTATTGACGTTAGTAATATAAATAGCTGTAACATACAGGCTGTATTGCAGGCTTTGTATCACTGGATGTTTCTTGTTAAACATTCATTACACGTTCCACCGCTGCATTAAAGCCTTTGTGTCATTCTACTTCATATAAAGTAGTACTGCACAAATACACTTTATTTCATGCGACATATATTTATTTGTAATAAGGTGTAACTGTGACTTTCAATCATAATGACAATATAGTGTTACACAGAGACCACGTGGCTGAACTTGCATGTTTCAGAGTGGTGTATTTCATTCCTTCCAAGTGAGAGTGCGCGAAACGGGAATCCTACCCACCAGCAGTTTATTCCACATCATGTTGTCAACAGTTCAAGGGGCACAATATGCTATTATTGTTTGAAGTAATGTTGTGTTGATTATGTTGTTATGGTAACCATAGTTAATGCAATAATACTAATGACATATTTCACTTCATTGTACCAGAGAATAGTTGTGTATTTATGTTATAAGAAAGTCTTTATTTACCCAGTAGTCAACAAAGCTAATACACATCATAAAATAAATAATAATAATAATAAAAAAAACACCACCAGAGGGTATATTAAGTTTAATAGATTTTTTTTTATATATATTTTGACCCTGGGTCAATGTCACCATGCAGATAGTTCCTGTTTTATTCAAAGATGCTTTGAATACATCGATGATGAATGGATAAGAATTCATTTAAAGTTCATAGCGCTCAAACGATTGAAAAAGAAAGTGTGAACACACACACACACACACACACACTGAAAGATACATCTTTCATATATAAAAAGACCCAACACGACCAATGTTGTTCGTTCCGTCCTTGATCTTCTCGCTCTGCATAAAAAACGTTTTGTCATTTATTCAGCTGTACTCGGGCTTTGAATGTGACGAGGCTCCTGCTCCACTCTGATCTCCTGTTTGTAAACTGTCACGTTTATGTTAGTGGCACTTGTTAAAAGGTGTAAAGCACACATTCTGAAAAAGTGTAGCTACTTTTTTTAGTTCATTGTTCTTGTAGGCGTGAGGACATAATCCAAAAAAAAAAAAAAAACAGGAATAAAAGACACTTTTATAACCTCGGTTACTGTCTGTCAGTCAAACTCCTCTATTGAGCCTTCAGGAGTTCTCCTTACCTGTTTACAGGTGAAGTAATACTCCCATCACACAAACTTCACTTTCACTGCAGCACAATGAGTCCCATGCATCTGTGAGGAAGCTCGGAGGCAGACGACGGCCATTAAGTGTAACGTACGGGTAACAAACCGGGAATTTTAGCAAGCTGTTGAATTTCACGCACAATTTAGTTTCTGTAAATTGAAATTCATGATAACCAAATTACATAATGGGAGGTCTTCTGGCAAGATCTGTCAGACGGTGCACCTGTTGGACGGCTCAGAGCTACGGTGCGCCACGCCAGGCAAAATCCATTATTATAACTCAAATCCAGCAGTTGCATTTTTTTGCCTGCTGGGACCGACTCTCACTGTTGATTAAGTGCAGGTTTAATCACTGCCGAGGCCCCTCCGTGTTGGCGGTACCTGGCCTCGCTGCTACAACGGGGGAATAACACCAACCGTGTTACATACCCGAGGTTGCAAAATGTCGAGCTGGTTTCTGTTTTGCGTTTGTTTTGACGAAGCTGGAAAGAGATTTATTGTAACTTGGGGTCACAACAATAAAGTTTTTCTGTTGTTGCAGGAGAGGAGAACTCGCCGGGCTGGTTGTGTGGCGAGGACGAAGGGAAGGCCATGGCCCCGTTTTGGTGTCCGCTGCTCGCCTGTCACATGCCGGTGTTTGCAACAAAGTCACCAGAGAGAAAGGTAATTAATGATATCAACTCCCAAAACATAAGTACACTGCTGCCCATAAAGTTGGAATATTCTGTTTATTAATCCTATTGAAATGCATCAGTCATCACTTTTGACCAGGTGCAATAATTTACATTATGTGTCACAATCACTCAGGTGAAATTAATTCATGCATAACATTTGTTTGGCGCTTTAAAAGACAAGACATTTGCAAATTATTCCAATGTTATGGGTGACCCTGTACAATTATATGTTTTAAAAAAGGAAAAACGTCTGCATGTCATGTGTTAATACAACTGGTGCTTCATTTAAACCTCATTGTGGATGATATGGATACATTTGAATTCATCATTTTATGTAATTTAATATTGCAAATACAGAAATTCTAATACATGTAGTAGAAAAACACTAATAATATAAAACAACTACATATAAATGTTTGTGAATGAAATGCATGACAAATCAAAGTACTTAATCACATTTAATCCTGCACATGAAGGTAGTTACCTCAGTCTAATGAACGCTATGGAAAAAAACCTCTGATCATTTTTGGCACGCCCTATCTAGTCACATCATAAAGTAATAAAGGAAATGGGAAAATTACACTCTAAAATATTCTAAATATAAAAAGCTGCAAATAAACTATATATTGATTGATGACTTACAGAAGCACTTAGCATAATGAATAATGGAAGCAATTCTTCTTTTTTTTAATGCTCTCGCTGTTATCAGTGTAATTGGCTGCCCAACAATAACACTTAATATTATTACTAATAATAACAAATGAAGTATTTAATGATCAACGATGGAATGGGGGACTTTTTTTTCACATTATTGTTTGTCAGTTTTTGAAAAAGTTTGCAAATTGCTGCGTCTTTTCTGAGCCGAGCCGAGTGTCGACGTTGGAGAAGCAAAGTGCTTCCCCGTTGGCTCGATCTGTCAGAGCCGTTTCACTTCCACCGACGCTAAGTTCTGCTCTTAAGCAGCCATTAGTCCATCGTGGTGGTGGAAGCTTTATTTTAAGATTTTGTCGAAAAGAGATCATAGTGCCATTTAACACAGCCGTTTCCCATTGAAGGCAATCAAAGCCCACTTGTCTCGCCCTAACAGCTAAAAATACATTGTCTCAGCGATGATCTCACTCAAAAATACCTCCACTGTTGGAATTACAAGGTGACACGAGAGCTCCCCCCCCTTTAAGATGCTGGCGGAAGAATTCCGATCAATACAAGCTGTTAAGACCTAGAAGCCTCCGATAGATCAAATGGTCAGCACAGGTGAGAGATGGACTAAAAGGGGTTTAGGAGTCAGTGGAAATGGTATGAAATCAATTTGCCGGGCTGAAAGATGATATTTCCGACCACATTTCCTATCGCTATAATGCGGTTATGGGTCTTACCGAGGAAGGTGGTGTGTGTGTGTGTGTGTTGGGGGGGGGGGGGGGGGGAGCCAGCCAAATTACCATGGCCACTGAGGGAGGATGTTATAAAGTGATCATGCAATTATCTTAATGGCTGTGGGACACCCAAGCATGAATCAATGTTCCAACATTAGATTAAGACCTCTACGCCGACGCATAGTCCGCTGGCCAAGTGGACGAGATGGGAAGGTCAGGTGAAGCAGCAGCTGGAAATGAGGAAAGTGTAACTTTGACAGGGTAGAGGGGATGGGGTGTGGGGGGGGATTTCCCAAAAGATCTCGCCGCCGTTCCCGAGTTTTTCCTGCCAAAAGTGTGTTACACCTGGCTGCAAGCGGAGCCAAGTCAATTAATGCATTTGGAGCCGGTGGGACCGCCGGCCGTCTCCGAGGATCGCCTCGCATTCTCCCCATCTCGCACAAACAAATGAAGCAGCTGAGCACGCCAGCCGCGGTCAGCAGCCAATACGGTTCACCGTGAAGTCGTTTTTTTTTTTTTTCCCTTTTTCTGAGAGCTGCTATCAAATGGAGGAAGTATGTTCTGCTTTAAAGACGCGTGGCGGTCGCTCGCGTTATTAAGGCTAAAGTGAGATTAAGTGGGGGAAACGTTTCATGCTTGCATTGCTGTGTGTGCAAGTATGTATTCATGGAAGTTTTCCTCATTGCGTATATGTCTATATATATATAAGTATATATGATTGACTATATGCTGCAGCTGTGCACTGCTGTGCATGACAAGAGTGGATGTGTGAGAGGAATGGGAGCCTAGGTATCAGAAAGCTGAGGAGGTAAGCAGTCGTATTTCTTTCCCTTCTCTGACTAAAGAGAAGGTAGCATTAAATGGAGTGACTTTAAGTCCTTCATGCAGAGCAGACTGTGATTAGGGGCTTAACTCAGCAGCAGCCCCCTCTCCCCTCGCCGTGTCTCCATCTTTGCCTCAGCCACTGCCTCCGGGAACACCAACGCCTCTCTGTGCCAAAGCTCCGCGGCATCTCTTTCTCCGGCTCTCGCAGCTTCTCTTGGCAGTCTTGAGTTACAGTGAGCAGAAAAGGGATGAAGAAAAGGAGGCAAGAAGAAAAAAAAAGGAAATCCCAGATTAAAAGAGATGTGGCCGAAGGGGCCGAAGCCATTTCCTTCAGTAAATAAAGTTTTAAAGCAGCGTAGCATGAGCAACACGTACAGGTCACCTAAGGGAGCTCAACCCCACCGCTGGCTGTGTTCAGCACCGGCATCCCCCCCCCACCACCGGTCCACTCGGTGGGAAGCTGGAGAGGGATACTGGGGTGAACTCGTTAGGCACCTTGAGATAAACCTTATCACAAGTCTGCTGAGTGAGTACGGCGGGCGCAGACGGACTCTTCTCAATTTATCTCTTTCATTTTCCCCCTCTTTCTCTTTCCCATCTCTCTCTCTCAGACGCTATCTCGCTTATTAGACAAACCACATTCTGATGGTCCTCGTTGGTTAAACAGTCGGGGCACGCTCCGTTTCCTTGCCCTCGCTGCCATTTTGAAAGAGGAAACGGAGCAGCCCAAAGGGAGTCGGGTTAAGGGGATTAATAGGAGATACTATAGCAGAATGGGTAACTGTTGAACCAGATTCCTCTCAAGGAGAATCAGCGGAAACGATGAATGGATCAGATCTTACTAGGGGTGAGTATTGGCAACCTCACGATACTTTGGTCACGACACTATACGTATCACGATACTATACGTATCACGATATCACGGTATTGTGATATAAATAAAGATGAAAACGCAAGTACCTGTATATGTACATCAGATGATATTGATCAGAGGACAAATTGAGTCAAAACTATTTCATTCAAAACAGCCTCTCCATTTTATTAAGTCACATGAAAGCCTTTAAAACAGTTTGAATATTAGTGTGGTGTTTTCAAGGTTTAAAAAGTGCTTGGATGTAGAATAAAGGTCTTGAAATGTGTGTTGTATGTGATGACATATAGAACAGAGAAAAGAAGATCTCCATATTTGAGGGACTGAAAACAGCATTTTCTGACATTTCTGCATGAAAAATGACTTTTGATGATGAACAGATGATGAAAATAGTTGGTGATTATATTTCTGTGGATCTGTTAGTGGAATTAGTTTTCCTTTCATTTGTGGTCCTTCTGTAAAAAGCTGTCTCCAAACATCATGTTGGTTGTTTAGAGGACAATAACATCTCATTTAATGTGATGAACAAGTGACATAATAAGTAGACTGAATACTGACCATTGGATTGATACAAAGATGGAGTTTACCACAGCTGGAAGGGGCTGGAAAAGCATGGAAATGCACCTTGAAATCTTTGAAAAATCGGATGGTGTTAGTGAATGAAACTTAATGGCTCCAACTTCCTCCCTTTCTCCGAAGGACACATTCTTGTGCGCTGTATGTCTCTATAAGCGCTCGTTCAACAAACCCTTGAAGATGATCAATGCCTGCTTCCCGTCCCGATCCAAGCACTCTCAAAGCGCTGCATATGCATACTGTATGTGCAGCAGTTTATATTGAAGGGGGGGCACGGTTCAGGAATCCCCCTTGGCCGGCATAATGATTCACAAACGCCTTCATATCTCCTCCAGTAGGGAAGGCACCTCTTCCTCTGCAAAACTCTAAAAGGTTCTTAAAGATCCGAGGCTACAAAGACTTTTCCGAAATCGTAAAGGGACATGTTTCCAGACTCCGTTTATTAGGCATTAGGCTAGGACAGGGTTGAGGATGCTGCTATGCCAGAGCTCTTATAATACCTTGGGGGATTTCATCATGTATGCTTTGAAGTGAGTAATGACAAACTGGAAAAGGGGTTTGGGCTGCATCAGGGTTAGCTTCCTTTTCTCTTTTCCTGAGAGGATTAGCTTCTGTGTCTCAGCTCAGGAAGAAAAAAACCCTGCAAAGCCTGGTCACATCTCAACCCCTCATACGCTCCTCTAGTTTACGCAGATTGCCATTATTATTTATTTATGCACTTGTGGGTGTCTTCTTCAATTTTTGTTTGGGGCGTAGGTGTGATTCCATCAAAACGTGTTGTATAGGTCATCACTTCTGTCATACGTGCTGTGTCACCGGGGGTCCGGGCTTGTTTACTCAGAGTGGCCGGTTGCTTTCTACAGCCAATACGAAGGAAAGGTGTGTGTGTGTGTGTGTCCTGTAACAGCGTGAAAAAAGGTGGCCTTTTCCCTTCCTGGTGATTTCTTTCTAGTTCTTTATTCTAATTTCCTTTAGGTAAAAGACATCCGAGTTGACACCTTACACAATGCCTCTTCCTGAAGGTCGTTTCCCTGCCTTTCAGAGAAGCAGATATCAGCCGCCTCTCTCTGATTTGTCGAGAGCAGATGCCACAGCATGGATTAAAATCTCCTTCTAAACCACGCAAGGCACAAGCCTCCCTTTCCTCACGCCGCAGTAATATCCTCCTCACGAAACAGGAAAAACACAAACAGCGGGACGCACCTGTGCTCCAGACTGTTTGGGAGGGAGCACACTGTTCTCTCCGAGACCCGAGCCTCTTCGAGACCCCTTCTTCTTCCCCCCCTGTGTGAACTGATTAGACGTCTTTTCTGTCATCGTCAGTGTCCCATGCATCACCATGATGACCCATGATGCCGACTGTGCCACGCTCTGTTCCTGTATTGTTCTAATGTTTTTCTCAGAGCCTGATGTGGCTGCTGGTGCGCCGAGGTGTGCTCTGCAATATTAAATTCATAGATACTAACACGTTTCCAGGTGCTGTAAAATTGCTCTGATGGCTTCTTGCAAGGCTCTCTCTCCGCAGAGATGCTGTGGAATTCAGTATAACATATCTCCTGATCGATTTTTATTTGATGAACTGTGTTCGCTGAAAATGCACTCAGACCTGCACTTAGCTCAAAACTCAGGTTGTACAGTTTTGGAGCCGCTCTCCGTAAACATGTTTCTCCACCGCCGCCGCCGCTGCTCAATCGGAGCGGAAAGATGAGCTTTCGGCGTGCAGAATATGAGAATGAAAGAGTGGAAGTGCCGATTTAATTTCTACTCCAGCAAAAAAAGAAAAACGAAACTCCAGACACACCAAAAACGTGTCACTGTCACAAAATAGAGGGGGCCCGAGACAGCTCCCACAGGCTCTGACTGCTTAACACTCCCAATCAAAGGGGGACCTCACGCTGGGGTCAGGGCACAAGTCAAACTTTGGCATTCGCAGACACCAACTCTGGGAGAGTTGTGACAGTTTCCAACCTCTTGGCTAATGTACCAGGAGTGTAGAGAGGTCAGGCTTTCTTTTTTTGTAGATCTGAATCTCCACTCTGCTCGGACTAAAAACCATCAGCAGTCAGCTGCTTTTTTTTAAACTCAAGTGATGGTTATGAGGTCCACTGCCAGCTGTGTCCCGTGTCAGCAGGAAACAGAGATGCAAGAAAAACCACAGAGGCAGCGATGCAGCTGTGGTGGGTGGGCACTCCCGGTGTAAATCTCCACCGACATGCTGTTAATAACAGGAGGTGGCCGTAGAGGGGATTTCATTTTCATGAGCACCTGTGAAATAACGGCGAAGACGAGAATATTCACACACACATGCCCCGCTTCTCTTTGAATTTCTTTTTGAACACATTTTTTGGAAGTGCCTTGAAGTTTGAATTGATAGTGATTGATGCTGGTACTGTAAAATCAATTCATATTTCTCCAATTAGTTAGTTAATTTAAAAAAATTAAAGTTCAGTGCCAGCCTTAATATTCAGTGCCAGCCTGTAATACGGAATTACAATTTTTTAAATCTAACACTAAAAAAAATAATGTTCATATTAAATTAATTGAGTGTTAAGAGCATAGTCTGGTGGTTTGGGGGATTGGCCTTTTGGTGTTTGCCATCTTGGATTTTTGCAACCAGAAGTGACACGAGATGGTGGAGCCAAATATGAATGCTGAATAAATATTTGTAGTCCACCAACATGTTACAATTAGGTTTCATGTTGTGAAAACACACTATAAAAGGTAAAAAGGTTGTAGGACAAAAACACAGAAAGACAGGACAAAGCCATGGTAGTGACCCGTCAGAAAGTAGCCATGCCCCAAATGATACCCTGCTTTATCATCTATCTGACTCTAAATGGACCATACATTACTAAATGTTAACAATGTTTACAGAGATAATGAATCAAGTGAGAAGTAGGGTCATTTTCTCACTTTAATATGGTCAGACTTCTTTTTGCAACCAGAGGACTCGCCCCCTGCTGTTTATTAGAAAGAATGCAGGTTTAAGGCACTTTAGCATTGGCTTCACTTTTCAGAACTGGAGTTTGCCTCCTGGGCCAGAGCTAGCTTATTGTTTTTTATCTTATAATGCGGAGTCAAAATACGTTTTGGAGGATGTCACTCATTGCACGAGAGTACAAAGGCGTTATATTGCCTGTCAACAGTTGCAGCCATCTTCCCACTACACGTATTGGCCAGGACAGCAGGTACTGGTTGTGCTGCCTGAGGTGTGTTGAAATAAATAGTGCAAACACCCAAGAGACCGCGTTAGCATCGGCATGCTAATGTCATCATTGCATCCTAAGCTTTTAATTAATTTACTAAACAGCTGGAACAGGGATGATGAAAACTATTTGCGACTCTACTGTAATGACGGGATCACGGTGGGCTTTTTAAAAACTCACACGGTGCACTAAAGAGATTAATTTACTGCATGTAAGTTCAATTGTCTTACTTAACTGACATCACAGCGTAGTTGCATGCTTTTCCTCTCCCTCCCATCATTCCGTTCCCTGCCAACAGAGGGCAGTGCAGTGCCTGTATAAGGCGAGACACACCCACTGCTTGACAGCGAGGTCATTTGCAAAGGGCCTGATCTGTCGCCGTGACAGTTAACATACTAATTACAGGGAATCACAGACGCTCCAGCGATGCCTCGGAGTCGAGTCCTCCTTCTCGAGGCCCTGGGTTCCTCTCTGCTCGCTCTGTACTTGTCAAGATAGCACGCAGGAACAAATTATGCAGCCAGAAGGGAAATCCTGCAGATCTGCTAAATGTGCTAATTCGGTCACATTCTTCCTCTGCATCAATGTGGAGGGGGACGATAGGGCGAAAAACTGCATCAATTCAAAAAAGGGGGGGAGGAAAAAAAAGGGGAAGAAAGCTCGGTCTCCCTCTTTGATTTTTCCTATTGTGGCAAAACCAATCCTTTCTGTTGCAGTGATACGTTGCTCCTTATTCGCCGCTCTGCTAATTAGTCTCCCCGCTACACTTGCTTTCAAGATGTGGACAACCACCGCTCTGAATGCTGCTTAATTTACTGTTGTTGGCCAAGCGCCGAGAGATTTAAGAACAGGTTGTCTTTACCTCCTGCTCTCTTTTTTAAGTAAACCGGGAACCTTTTTCATGTGATTCAGGACAAGTGTTTTCACTCAATTTAATTGCTGTTTTAATGAATTTTTTTTTTTACTTTAAATATGCTGTCAATAAATAAATCATGGATAGAAAAGACGTGATTTTGAAATGATCAAAATACAGGCAAGTGTGCTGGTTGAACAATTAGATCACGATTTGTGAGGCAGTTTTGAGATTTTTTTGTAGCGTTCGTCTCATGTGATGCCAAACAGGCCGCCACAGAATTAGGATCCAAGGATTGCAGAAGGGGGGGGGGGGGGGGGGGGGGATTCAGGAAGAGGCATCCTTGATGTGCAGAGCTTCCTTTTGGCTAAAAAGTAGCTGCAGCCACCACATGGTTAGGACTGAGCTGGCTCCGCCGCTCCATTTTGTTCTGCGTTTCCTGCCATCTGATAATGGATTAGATGCCTTGTCCACTCTCGTGCCCGGGCTTTTTCACCCAGTACCCCCTTGTGTTGACAAAACAGTTGTTTGGAGATGCTTTTAAAGATCGCTCTTCCAAAAGATGGCTCTATGTGGACGTCATGGGCGAGAAACGGAAGAGAAGATAGAGGAAGTGATCGACTAACACAGAAGTTTTTGGCCCGTAGTCCTTTTTTTGAACCCATTAATGCAGGGGCAGCACGCGGCTTTCATCCAGAGTTGGAACTGCCATGGCCGCGGGACACAGCAGTGTGTGTGCATGTGTGTGTGTGTAGAAGGGGGCATAGCGACACAGTGAATTTGCATCACATTTGTCGGGGCGTGTTGCAGTCGTTCAGTGAAGGACACGAGGAAGGGAATCTCGGTCGAGTCATGAATACCAGTTTGTGATGTCCTACCAAAGTCAGCGATATGCAAAGACCGCTCTCCAACTTCATCCCACTTATTGCCGATATGATCTGTGGCGTAGCCGGCGGGGGAACAGAGACTCGTTACTGTACGGACGGCAGTTATTAAATTGGGCCTGAGCCGTTTTTTTAATAATAAGCCGATAGCCATGCTGGTTTTTTCGCCTCGAGTCTCAACCACCTCCAAAGAAAAAGGCCTGACGCCGGTCTACTCAGCCGTCTCGTACACACGGTTTAATCTTATTGTCTTCCAATGACTTTGAATATTCCCAACGCAGCGCCGGCCTGCCAGCACAGCAGGTGGTTGGCCCCTTTGATCAGCGGCAGGAGATGCGGGAGGAATTTCAAATGGCCGGGTGACATCGAGCTCATAAAATCATAACGTGGAGAGCAAGCCCCAACTTTGATCCTGTTGTCCTTCTGTATTAGCTTCATTAATACACTGTGATGGATTGGAAAACAGATAATGAGCAAACGATGTCTGCTTGTGTCACGAGTGTGTGTGTGTGTACATACACTCAGTTATCAGCTGTATGATCATGTTTGTGGTGACGTTGTTCTACACTGTTGCTCATAAGGTTGGAATATTTTGTTTTCAGAATATTGGTGTCTCAGATGAGCCCTGATGAAAAATAGGATTTTCATACACATTTAGGGTAAAAGAACATAAACGTATAGGTTGGACGATCAAACAAAGAAGTAAATAAACATATATGCTCCCAAATGTGCACCGTTTATTTGATTACCCCTCCAAAATGTAAAAAAATGTGTACATTTTATTTCATATCATGTTGTTTAAAAAAACACAATTTAAGGCTTCGTCTTTGATATCAGGAATAACCTCCATGCAACGCCACACCCTTCAGTGAAATAACGATGATGCAAGCGTCCATAGTCCTCATTTATGACTCACCATCGAGCAGCGGCTTCCAGACGTTCTGATTGGATGAAGAACCACAGTCATACTTTTAGAGGACCCTTGTGCTGCCCGACAATTTAATGAAATCATTTCCTCACAAGGTCTCATTTTTAGAGGAACTCGCCTGTTGTTGAGCCCGGTGTGTTGACCCTGTGACCCCGGTATCATGTGTTCCCCCCACACAGATGAAATCCTGGTGTCTCTGGTGATCCTTTCATTTGTAGTTACACCGGTCTCATTTGTAGTTACACCGGTCTCATTTGTTCTTCCAGATTTCACGATCTGTTTTTCAGTTTTCACGTGGCATATATTTTGCAGTTACACATTTGACAACACTTTCATCCTATTTCTGTTGTGTTTTTTTGCTTTTAACTGTCAGTTTTATCGTTTTTGTTGTTTGCTTGATGACTCTTCTCTTCAGTCTCTGTAACTATAACACGTAAGAAATCAAAGGAGGGAAGTAGGAAGGGTTTTTACTTTCTTCCTTGCCATCCAAAATCAAAAAGATATGGATGTGCATATTAGCAGCTTGAAGAGAATTTTAAGTGTAAGGTCATTAATCAGTTATTAAGGCCAGCTGCTGTTTTAAGTACCGCGTTAGATGTTGAGCATTTAGAGCAGCGCACGCTATAAACTTATTAAAAAGGTCAAATCGAGACAAAACGTGGTCAACAAACTTCTATTTTATGCTCTCCATCAGAGCTCGCCTCTTTGATAGATTCGGCGGGCAACTTTGCAAACAACTCCCATGTTGCCAGCTTGTTTAGTGTGCATCACCTGTAGCAGCGCTCTGGATGTAGGTAATTTCAGGTTGACTGGCATCCCGCTCCGTGTCCTGTCCCGCCTGCAGCCTCGGGCAGTCTGGCTGCAGTGGGAGGGAGCGCCAGCACCAGTCAATTACCAGTTAATAAACAGAGGAACTTTTCTATTAGTGCTTGTTAGTGCGTGGAAAAGATTGTTGGTATGTGGAATTGGGGGAAGGCACTGTGACTATGGAATTACAAAAAAAAAAGAAGTTTTTTTTCCCTCCTGGGTTTAATATACAGCACCCAGTTCTCTCCTCGCTATATATGGAGATAATATTTTTTTTATTTGATTTTCAGCTGGCTTTACAGTGCAGTATATCGTATTTGAAAACCTATTTCTTTTTTTTTTGGACAGAAATGTGTGCTCATGAGTTTCCCCTCCTAATGCAGTTTCATACGACTATAGAGAACGCTTTCCAATAAAGGGAATCCATTACATAAGCATGGCGGAGGGCAAACAATGCAAAGCTGGCTGCAGTGTGTGTCTTGTCATTGATAATATTACGGGCCCCTGGTGAATATGATGCATGGATGCTGTTTGGTTAGCGGTTGTCACCCCCCCTCCCCCCTCACACACATATTGGAGAGCAGATTTCACGGTGCTTGCAGAGGAGTGTTGCTGTGAGGGAAATCAGTGCACCTGGGTAGCCTTGGGAGGTAAAACAACATTAATTGGATTTGGGGAAGTCATCCTCACCCGACGGGACGCCGACGTCCTGACAAGCCAAAAGCATGAATCATTAAAACCCGACCCTGTCATATTAAACCACTACCAATAACTTCGTAACGTTTGTCGACACAGAGCTGCGGTGGCCTCATTACATTTCACATTTATCTTCCAGGAAAAAGCGATGGATGTTCCTCTGCTTAACCATTGCCACCTGGAACCAGCATATGGGCTGGCGCCCTCTTGGGGTAATGGGTGGGGCGGACTCTCCGATGAACCATTGGGTCATTGGTAACCAGCAGCTGGGAGGCCGCCCTCTCATCACATCAACAAATCTCGCCTTAATTAGCTCACCTGCCCGTTTCCTCCCTTTTTTCCTCCCCGCGCTCCCCAAAGTCCTCCATCATACCTTCAGCTGGCTCCCCTTCCTCTCTCTCATCCAGCCTCCACACCTGGGGATATCTCCATCTTACTTCACACACACACACACACACACACACACACACACACACACACACACGAAGTGCGATAAACAGCACCGACAATGACTTGAAGAAAGCTGTGTATGTCATTGATTTCTAAATAGCGCCTCGGCGATACCGTGTTAACATGTGGATCGCCACTGAGATGATCATCGTACTTCCTTTGTGTCCGTCTAAATCATCTTCCACATTCACAGGTACAAATGATCCACACAGGCTGCTCTCTTATCTTCACCCCGGCCTCTTTTCCATTGGCTGTTTAAAGAAAAGGTTCAATAAGTGCACCAGTGGTTTGCCGTATTGATCAGAGTCAGGCTGCACTTATCCATCCTCGCCACAGTGTCCTCGTGTACCTCGAGCCCAGTGAGCCAAAAAATCTCCCTTAAAAACAGTCTGTTTAATTCCGACTTGATAATATGGAAATCGAGCTTCATTATAATTATTGCAACGAGACAGTGTGGAGTTAAATAATTGTCCTGTATGGAAAGAAAAGCGCTGTTTAACATTTTCATGAATAATAGGGTGCCATTAGCAAATATCTCACTCACATAATATTTCAAAATGAATTTTTTTCCCTCTTTATACCCACATCAAAATGTTTCAAATGGTAGATATCTCATTAAAGAACAAGCCTTCCTCATTTCCACATGAATGCACATTCCCCCCCGCGTTTGAATACCTTATGAAGTCGCGATGGCGGCGAGGACGTACTTTGCCAGACTGACTCCAGGGAGCGCTAACATATAAAGCAATCTAGCTTTAGGAAGATTGGCCTACAATGCTCGCCGCTCTCAGGTGACTGATAAGATGCAGTCCAGCATCGAGCCCGCCGGCGCTACCGTCCGTCCCGCTGGTCCCCCGCCGCCGCCGCTCTCTCTTCACCGTGGGGTCCTCCATATGGACACTATTATGGCTGTCTCTTAATTACCAATCAGAAAACAAAACATTTCTCTGCTCTTGACGGAGGGCTGGCAGACGGAGAGAGAAAAGACAGAAAATAAGAGTGAAAGATGGGAATGAGGAATGGGAAAGTGGGACTGAGAGATTGATAGAGAGGACGAGCCACACATCTGTGTTGTGAATTTGAATAGATGAAGACGAGGGGTGGGGGGCGGGTGACCGGTATTGAGTGTTTACAACCACATACAACAGGAGAGAAAAGGGGGCGGGTCCTCGCCAGGAGAGGCTATACATTTCCTGTGATTGATGGTTTCCGCCGTGGAGGACGACGGTTAAAGACGTGCTCATCGCTGACCCGCTCTCCCCCCCCACCACCACCACCACCAACCTGACAACACACAATTAGCTGTTCCTTCTGTCACAACAGGCCCCCCTCCGCTGCCATATACCAAAGTAATAACAGCTTCCTACCAGGCTGACTGCTGGTTAGAAGAGCAGCTTTCACCAAGGAGGGGGGGGGCTCTACATGTTTAATCTCAGCCTCCATCATCTGTCGAATTTATTTTCCTAGAGGTTAGAATGGTACACGGTCCGTTTCTTGTTATTCTGTGACTTTGTTGAAATGCATTTTGTCGTCCTATTTTTGCTTCATAACAATAACAAAAGATAGTCTGGTAAGTGGAGTGGGATCCTTTGGTCTCTTGCATACAGGTTTTAAAAGTAGTCGAGCTGAAAGTACCAATCCAAATTAAAAGACATCCAATGGTATAACAAATACGAATTTTGTAGAGAGGTTGGCTTCTAATTATAACTGTTTCAGTGTGCTTTTCATCTCGGTATTAGCAATCAATCTACAATTGCAGCTTCTATTCTAACACATGAGGAACATGCATACATTATTTTAGATACAGAGCGTTCACACTGAACAGATACAAGATCTTAGCCCATGGTTATTTAGGATCTACTGTGTAAATATGTAAGAAAGATCTAACGTGTGAGCAGCCAATCCAAATCCAAGCCGCTTCACATTTACAGCTTTAATGTGGGCGGAGATCCATCAAACCCTGATTTAGAATGACAACGATGTCAGTCAGCAGCTGAAAAAGTCACCAGTCACTGCCAGTTGTGTAGTCAACGTGTGAGTTGCCGTGTTCAGCAATCGACACAAAACTAAATCAATATTCATTTTGTCTCATGTAGCTGGAAGCTGCCCTCCACAATCCTGTTCACTGTGCAATGTTGGGTTTCTCCGCCGCGACCACCTCCTTACCTCAAGGCTACTTCTGGGTGAGTACAGTACACACACACACACACACACACACACACACACACTCAATGACGAGGCAAAACAATGCGTATTTACAGTTGTGGATATTTTTAGCTTTTAACACAGTTCTGCTCTTATTCATTAAAAAGCATAATAAAAAAAGAACCTCAGGGCTTAGAATGGGGACGTGCACCAATTTCTTTTCTCTGTGAAATGTCACCGTGAAACTGTGAATTAATACAGTACAGTATAAAGGGTAGTGGTAGCTAACCGCTAGAGAGTGTTTTATGATGAGTGGAGCAAAGTGTTCCGCCAGACTATCACATTGCAATCCCCGAGCTTCTGGGAATTTAGCTGGGTCTAGAAAACGGGGATGGAGGGGAGGGAATTCAGGGGGGAAAAGGATGCAGAGAATTTGCTACTAATCTTGTAAGTTTCAATTTTTTGGAGACGGTCTGCAATTTATCAGGTAATCCTCTCCTTGACCTTAAAAGGTGTCTAAATCCAGGGTAGGTCCTCCAGGACACGCACTCCGACTTTTTATTCTTTTGTGTTGCTTATTCTAAAGAAAGGACTGGATGCTTTATCAGATGGCGAGGGAAAAAAATTGAGATATAATGGAGCTGGCATTTCAGACGCTGTGATATCCGTGTTTGAAGGAGCGAGCAGGCCGCTGTCACCTTTGACCTCTCGCAGAGCTTTTACGGTTCCAGATGACTGAAATGCGACCCTGACCTTGTCCTCCCACATATGCAGAGGCACAGATGCATGGTCTCATAACGCGGGTGGACAATGTGTCCAGGAAAGTGAGTGAAGGCTTCTATGCTAATGCACAAAAAACCATTAGCAGCTGCTCCATTTGGGGTCCCAGTAGGGGAAATGCTGCCTCCTATTTCTGTGGAGCAGGTGGTTTGAAATTACATGACATTTCAACATTTTACTTTCAAATCCGAGTGAGAGTTTCACACATGGCCTAAGCCCAGTAGTAGGCCTCATAATGTTCTTTATAATTCCTGTTCCGAGGCGTTATCAAATCGGAACGTTTGGTTACGGAAAGTTTCGATTTCAAAGTCCATATCTTCAGGGAGTCAAGTTCAGAGTGAGTCGAGGAGTTAAAGGTCAAGTCATTTGCCTCAAAAGGAGAATTTGGATCTCAATCTTTGGGAAGGAAAAATGTTTTGAGGTTTACTGAGATGAAGCGTTTTTCAGTAAATAGAAAACACACCTTCTTGATTGAATTATAATTGCATATTTGTATTTGGAGGCAGTCACATTTGATCTATTTTTTTTTAAGAAACTTAACTTGTTGCATTTCAATAACTTTGAAAAATGAAACCAAAGGAGCGAGGCTCCTTCGTGGTGAGTGTGATTTCATACCTTCATACCTGATACGCTCATGTAAACTATGTATTCTCTGAAAATCATGAGCGGATTCTAGTCCTGCTCCATGTGTTATGTGTCCTGAGATGACGTCTGTTGTTATGACACTATAAATAACATTTTATTTAAATGAATTCAGGATATCTAAATTCTCTAGTCTACCACATGACCTTGATCCGCCCAGGCCTACTGGTTAGAAAGTCTTTCACCGAAGAGTCCGCATCATCAACATTGACTCTCGTGTACCTCTTGGTACCTCTTGACCTTCCAGCACAGTCAGTGTGGCGTACCGTACCGTAACCACAGCAACAGCCAAAAAAAAAATGGTATCCAAACTACAAAATAATAGGGAAGGCCTGCCGATCCAGCAAGAATAATTAGTCGGGTGAGCGTCCCGCCCCCAGTTGGTTCTACCTCCCTGGCAGGCTTGTCAAATACGGGATGACACTAATCATGTTAAAGTGAGATGGGCTATGGGGATTTCTGTGCGCTTTGATCACAGTAATGACATTGTGTCTAATCGGCCTGATACCCCAGTGTTTCCTTCACCTTCCTTGTCCCACTTTTTCCAAACATCCTTCTTTTCATTTTTTAAGATAAAGTCTCCCTTTAAGTGGCAGTCTGTAACATTTTCATCTATTTAATTGTCTTTTAGCTCACTATCTATCAGAGTGAGTTAAAACAATGGTGATTGATCATGTGACCCATTAATGAAAGGGCTTGTACTTATTGCTTTGCCCAGAAATAGGATCTTCGTGTCAGTGGCGATATTCCTGCGCAAAATTCAAAATGAGTGATGCTTTTTCCATCAGTCAGCAGCGGTTGGTCTCCCAGGTGGAGCTACTCACGGAAGTATGCTGCGTTTACTTGTAATCGGAAATCTGTGACTTCAAACTGCTGAGTCAGGCTCCCTCTAGTCTCAAGGTACATTTTATTACTGCTGACTCACAATGGAGGATCAACATGCAGGGAAAGAAGACCGTTCAACTTCCAGTCCAAGAAAAAGAAACAACAAACTAATGGAAGTGAAGAAGGAACGTCATCAAGAAGCAAAGTGACGCCAACGAGGGAAAACCACGGACCTCCTTTCAGTGTGGAGTACTTGAAGGCATCACACAGATGAGAGACAGTCCACACTGTTGGGTGAGGGAGATGAGTCCCAGAGGCTCGCCTGCAGTTCCATCCACCGCCAGAGAGGCCGCTAGAAGCAACATATCTCAAATCTCAGGGACTTCCACTTTAAAGTGGAGATTAAATGGATAAAAGCCCTTTTTTACCCTTTCGGATTACATCCCCAGTCATATAACGCACCTATTTAACAATTCATGCAAATTTCCTGGTATCTTTATGGAAGCGGGTACCAATCGATCATGACCTTCATCCATCAATCGATCTGCAACTTTAGCGACGGGGGAGTCGTGTGTGGAGGCACAGTCCATCTGTAGCTCCATGCTACATTCTCAGCCTGCTCCAAATGCCAAGGATTTTATTTAAATCCACTGTTCTCACATATTCAGCTGCAGTACAGAAGCTGCAGACGCTCCAACTCGTGTTTCACTGGGACTTTAACGCTGCTGTTATGTTTCTCCTCATCTCCACTTATTCACCATGAGAAGTTTTAGAATTCACAGCAACCGTCAGCAGGCGGGGCTTGAAATACAACAACCTGGTGACCCGTGGTTTTTGGCTTTCTTAATGTGGTGAGTGTTCGTGCCATCATGACTATCCTCCCACGCGTTCCCCCACCTCGCTGCATCCACAGCAATCTAATTAATGCTGGCAGAGCATTTACTGTTTGGGAAGTTTTTGCTTCTCCCAAGCTGAGAGCAGGAATCAGTCCAGGGCTCGACTCCAGATATCTATTCCTCTAAATAAGTAGTGATGACTTTATCGAGACACGGTGTTTGCACTGGATGTTGGGCTGTGAAAGGGGTGGATGGATTTATACATTGTGGGGGGAGTCTGGATGCCCCCTGGCTCTGGTTACACAGAGTCACTCGGATGTTGTGGTGTATTTTTTTGGGGGGGAGGAGGGGCTCCTCGCTGCAAGATAAGTCCTCCTATCTTTTTTTTTTCCACCCTGTGCAACAGACCATTATTTGCTCTGAGCCCACAGGATCGCTCCTGTCCAGATTCTGCACGCTGATACAAATCAAACAAATGATTGCATGCAAATAAGGGTGAGCGTGGAGGAGAGGAGCTAAAGACTATATTTAGCCCATGTCACATTCACACGATTTGATTCATACGGAGAGAATAAATCTTTCGGTGTCTAGCAGCCGGCAGCCGTGGCTTCTTCTTCGTTTTTTTTTTCTTCCGGGAAAAGGACATTGTATTTTTTTTGTCTGGACATCCACCGTGGGGCGAGCAGTGACTGAATGAAATCATATTGGGGGGGAAAAAACCCACAGCAACGCTTTAATTGTTTTGGAATGAGAGCAACGCCACCTTAATTGGAATTGCTTCAGAGATGGGTTGGAGGGCTCCTGCTGTCTCCATTTTGTCAGCGTTGGCTCTGACGGGTTTACATAAAGGCCAGTGTGATGTTGTGCATCGGGAATTACTGACTGCCCTGGGAAGTTTGCTATGATTGGTGCTCGCTTTCTTTATTTGTTGGGGAGAAATCCGACCAAAAGCACAACAAAGACATTCGTGTGGTTGAAACTCGGTCCAAATTGAGCCACTTTTAAAAATAAAAAATGCTTTTTTATCACCACTGAGAGCGTTCAAGTGCTGGCTGTGACCTTGGAGATGTTAATATCAAATGTCAGCTCAATTAATTGAAAATAATAGTATTTTGATTTTCATCGTGACCTGACTCCGGCGATAGATCCGCTACTTGATCTCGTAAACTCACATAAAAAATAAAAAAAAACTTCCCTCATTGACAAGCAACTCAGACGTACGAGGGCCTCTTCTGTTCTCCGCTGATGAAAAGATCGCCGGACTTATAAGAATTGTTTGATGTTCCACAGAGATGACATTGTGAATCCATTACATAATGTGTTTAAAATTCTAAGTGATATTCAGGAAGAAAAAAAAAAAGTGAGCGAGGACTACAAACGACAAGGTCTGAAAGGATAATTGATTTGAACTTTTTCTTTTTTGTAATCTATATTGCTGACAGGTAGAGAATGTTGAACCAAAGACACATTATCCTCTGGCCTCCATAATTTGATTAAGACGGAGAACGCGCATTGCAAGCATGATCTGAGGGAGGCCGGCCCTGGTTCTGCTCCCTGATCTTCCTATCTCTTTTTTTTTTCTGTTTCAGCAGAATAGTTTATTACCCGTGGCATTATGATTCAGTCCAGTGGTACAGCTTAACATGGGGTCTTGACCCTTTTCAACCACTTTTTTATAACTCCCTACAGGTGGCTGGCGGAGAAGGCTCGCATGGGCAGATAGAAATATTTTCCCTGAACAGACCGACGCCGAGGACGGTTAAGAGCCTGCAGGTAGGCTCCTCCGTGGTGTGTCTGGAATACGTGCCAGAACTGTCTCCGACCGAGGAAGAGGAGGCCGGGGTCGACAAGCCACCCTCGGGGGTCGGCGCCAACATTTGTGTCGGATTGGACGACGGCCGGTGAGTCTGAGGGCCGATCACAGAAAGCTACAGACAAACTCTCTGGGTGAACGAGGACAAATTACACAATTGGAAGTTACATTCAGGGTCGCCCATAAAGTTGGAATAATTTGCAAATGTTTTGTCTTATAAAGCAGAATTCATTTCTGGGTGATTGGGACATATAATGTAAATCATTGCACCTGGTCAACAGTGATGACTGAAGCATTTAAATAGGAATAAACAGAGGATTGTGTCTATTTATATATATTTTTTAAGGACTATTTTTTCAGTATACACATTAAAATAGTATCCTCTTTATTTTACCTATCATATTCTCCTTTTGTTACACTCCCTTGATGGGTCTAATAGTATAGGTTTTCTTGTCAATATTTCATCAAAAGCACGAAATCAGACTTGATACCTCGGCACAACATCAATACGGCAGCTGCCGCTAAGATCACAGTTTCATTTTCAGATCCAATAAACCTTCTGATCCCCTCTGTGTGTTACAGAGAGCAGCTTTAATCTCTCGGGATAGGTTTAGTCTCCTGTCATAGCAACTCTAATATAAATTGCGTATTTCTTATTTCACAAACGGCGAATATTCTTGAATTTCAGATTTAATCATCATACCACTTTTCTGCAGCCTCCATTCACAGCAGCAGTTTAGTCATTCGTATAAGAGCCTAAATCATATGTCAGCATTTTTTATTATTTTCTTTTTGCTGACTCATTCTCTTCCAATGTTAAGTCCAGGGAAAAAGAAAAGAAAACACACACACACACAATACAATTCCAACATCTTAGCGTAGTCGGGAGACTGTCAGCTCCGATGCTACTTAACATTTTCTCCTCAGATGGAGGAAGCGAGCGGCGATGTGCATTAATCATCCCGAAGGAGACAATAAGATGCAGCAAAGTTCGGATGGCATTTCAAACATGAGAAAGACAGAGTGGTTGCACATACACAATGCGTTGCTCCAAAGTGCACTGTTAAATCAAACCGTATGAAAACGAGCCACTCTGTCATTTCAAATGACACTCATTTATCATGTTGGCGGTGCTTTTTAGTTTGTTTTTTTGCTCTTCCCAGCGTCCTGGTGTACGGCAGCGTGGACACGGCGGCCCAGTGCCTGCTGACCCTTCGTAACCCGGAGGGCTGCCCTGTGCTCTGCCTGAAGCACTCCTCCCGCTTCCTGTTTGCGGGCCTTCGGAACGGGACCTTGATGGTTTATGGACGGAGCAACAACGGTAAGGTGCTTCCAAGGTCGCCGGTCTCTGTGTGTGGCACACAAGGCAGAAACAAAGTGCTTCACATCGTAACATGTCATACAATAAAGTGAACAAATAGAAGAATTAAAAAGAAAATAAAGGCAAAATTAAAATGCATTACAGAAAGACGAGGAGAATAAAAACATTTGCAATAATAAAAAAACAGTGCAGATGTTAAAAGATTTAGCAGAAAGCTAAGGTGAACATAAAAGTTTTCAGCCAAGTTTTAAAAGTGGACCTTTTTATTTTCTTTTTTTAAATATGGTGGAAAAATTAAGCCACAAATAGTTCAAGATCATTGTTATTCTACTAATGCAATAAAACTAGACAAATTAAGTTATTTTTGGTCCTTTTTTTGGCAGACAGCGTGAGAGTAAAAGGGCGGGAAATACTTTTATTGGTTCTTTATTGGCGTGAGGTCACCCTAGACACCCTAGCTTTTGGCTTAGATGAATTGGTGATGTGATGGTGAAATGGACTGAAACTTTTTTTATTTTGAATTCCTAATATATAAATAATCTTTTATAAGATTGAAAATATTAGTTTTTCACATAAAAATCCTGTTATAAAAGTTCCTATCATTGTTATTCTACACATGCAGTACAAACCCAGCTAGACAAACTGGGGGGTATTCATTATTATTATTTAAACGTTTTTTGTTGTTGCCTTTCTTTAGAGAGGACAGCGTGAGAGTAAAAGTGGGGATAATATAATACTTTTATTGGTTATTTATTGATGTGAGGTCACCCTAGGCACCCTTTGAATGTGATGTGATGTTATGAATTTCTAATGATGCCTCAGCAACAACAAAAAAAAAAGGTATTTCCTAGAGTGAAATTATGAGTGTGTTGCCGTTTTTATAAAAATACGATACGTCTCCGTCGTAAACATGTGTTCAAAATGATATTAATATGCATGTCATGTTATCCAGTAAATCCATTTTCAGATCAATGATATTATTTTAACACTTCACCTGCCGTTCCCCCTGATTTCCACACCTCCCTCCAAAGTGTGAAAATAACACTTCACCATGTGGTAAATGGCATGTTTAGTCAGGCGTCGGCCTTCACACCGTCTCCGGAGCACAAAAGCTCCGTCACCAGCTTCCTCTCACCTGGCCGCAGTGTGTCAACACCTCCTCCTCCACCTCCTCCTCCTCCTCCCATGAGCAGAAAGGATGATTAATTACACCAAGCTGCTGCATGCCGATTAAATATTACTATTCATGCTTTGTATATTGAAAAAAAAAAGGACAGAAGAAAAAGCTCTGGAGGGAGCCGGGAGAATGTTTGTGGATTGGAGCACATCTGTTTAAAGATTTATGTCCTTGACTAGCGTTCTGCTGTCTGAGACCGCCAGGAAAATGCCAAGGCTTCAGTTGAGACTTGAAGAAAAAAAAAGAAAAAAAGGCGTATGAATACACGCAACACATTGTTGCTTCGTGATTAATGCGCTCCGGCTTTCGTCGACGAGAACACGTCAACAATGAAAATGTTTTTTTTTTTTTTGTTTTTTTTTTCAAGACAAGGCGTATGAGAAAGCCCCCCCGACGTCAACGTTAAAGAGAGAAGCGTTGCTAGTGCCGGAGGGACATTTACAAGAGTGAATTTTTAAAAAGGTGGTGAAATGACCTTTATAACATGCCAAGCAATTAACCTGTGGAAGTCAGAAGGCATTGTAAAGCTGTTCTGCTATGAAAGGCAGAAATAAACAACTCAAAATGTTAATTAAATGGCTGGGTGCACTCTGTTCTCTAATTTTGCTTCATTAGCGCACAGCAAAGAAAACGCTTATGCAATTCACTTTATAATGTGCTTCTGTGGTCGCTGCAACGTGATTAAACCCCCCCCCCCCCAAAAAAAATGTCTGCTCCCTTTTTTCTCACACCGATGAAGCGAAAAGAGAGCGAGAGAAAGAAGTGGAAAGTAGATTAAAGTGTACAACCAAGTCTTATTAGCGTGTGGGTGGCAAAGGTGCAAACGGCGTGCGGCGAATCAAAAGGAAGTCACGCCGTTTTATTTCGTCGGACCTGTTGTTTCGTGCTCCGGCATCAGACGAGCCCGCCGCCGCGTCCGCCACAACAACATCAAATATCTTTAAAGGAATTGTGGGAGTAAACACCGAGCGAAACTCGCTGTGAAACAAGTGGGAGGAATTTAACTTAATTGCCTCTCTCGACGTGACGGTGTTCAAATAGACTACGTGTTCAGACTGTATTCATATCAACTGTAGGCTAGCCGAGAGGATACGGAGCTGCAGGGAGGAGTCTAACATCTGGAAGTGAGTTAGCTTCCTGTGGTTTAGAGATTTTTTAAGTTTTTTTCTATTGTATAATACATACAAATAGGGGTGTGAATCTTCGGCTTCACAGCGATTCGATTAACGATACAGTAGTTGGCGATTCGATTCAAGGACAATTTTTTTTGGGGAACGATTTGATTCGATTCGATTCGATTCAGTAAACCAAGATTTGATTCAGTAACTTGTAACCAAAATTCTATATCCATGAAATAAACATGCAATAATGCGAGTGAGACTATCTGTATTCTTCTGAAAGGTGAAAAATAAACAGACCACAGAATTACTTATTTAACATATTTATTCTATAAAAAAGTAGTCCTGCATAATATTTCATGCTGAATACAAAAATGTAATGCTCAGTTATTTTGATTAGACTACATGCTGGGAGGGGAGAGAGTGTCTTAAACGTATTAAAACATTAATCATAATTAAGAATTCATACGATTAAACGCATTTATATCGATTATTGGTGAAGCAAAAATGATTCATTCTATTTATTTATTTTAGCAGATCGATTTAGATGAATCTATAAGACTGACAATCGATTCATCGATTAATCAAATGAATCGTTTCACGTCTACATACAAATCTACAAACCCCTCTCATGAGGTTTGAAGCTTTTACATGTTGCTAACGAGCGATACATGTATTTATTTTATGTTTTATAATATAATATATACAACATTGCCACGAATAGTTGTTAAGTATAAAATGTGATGTATATAATACGTCTAGTGTAACAGTTGTCTGCGTTGTGTTGTTTAGTTGCAAGAAGGACCGACACTCTCGTAGCTTCAGGACCGAACTTTTATTGCCTGGACAATGATACGGAAATGACAGCTCACGGTCAAGCACAGCACTCGTTCGGCACAGCATGGGCTCAATCCTCGCATACTGGCCTTATTCGTGTACATCATTAATTCAAAATAAATATATAAACAAAAAACACATGTACCTGGACAATGATACGGAAATGACAGCTCACGGTCAAGCACAGCACTCGTTCGGCACAGCTTTATGGAGGAAAATTAGCAAGTTAGCTTAGCCTTCGAGCTAAGGTCGCTAGTTATAAACATTAAACAAAATAAACCCCCTGTAACACATTTAGTTACATGTAAAACTGTCGCCAGCTTCCTGAACATAATATCATGATAACTGCATTATCACATTACATTGTTTACACAGTATTAGTAGGCTATAACGCTGTGCTTCGTGTAACAAACCTACCATGGGCTCAATCCTCGCATACTGGCACCGTGTTTACGTCACAGCCCATATTTATGTGCTGAGGAGAGCCCTGCTAACCAGTGAGCGTCCGTGATACATGAATAAAGATAAATATGATTGGCTGTCACTGTGGAAGTGGAATCAACACCAAAACTCTGTTACACATGCATCTGGACGTCTTATAAACATAAGACTCACACCTGTTTTAACAGACAATCAGAGGCTGCATTCAAAACATCAACATTCAACAACACACAGAAGATTTAAATGCAAAAGCGATTGTATTTATTTCATTGTTTATTCAACAGCGACTAATCCGATGTGTATATAAGACGTCTAGCTTCAGCTAATTTGCCGTCTTTGTCCCTGGCCGCAGGCTTTTAAATGCAATAAAACAATAAAATGGATACAATAAAACAATACAATGAATACAGTTAAAACAATTTAGACACAAAACAGATAAAAAATAAAGTGCAATTTACATTTAATGAAATTAAGATGTTTTTGCAAACTACTCATGCACCAAAGTCCCTTTATTGTAACGAGACTTCATTAAAAGGATGTTAATTTGTGAAGATTATCTAACAAAATGTATCATTGACTTGCTTCTTCTCATCCTCGTTATATGCTGGTTGCACCTTTCAGCATATTTGTTGTTAATTGTTGTGTTTCTTATTTACCAGATGAGTTTTGGGATCCGGACTCGGGCCGAAGCGTCAGACTGGGCTCAGAACCGGTCCGGACCCTGTTGGTGTTGGACGACTCGGTGTGGGCGAGCTGTGGGAACTCTGTCACGGTCATGGACGCCTCCAGCCTCGCCACTCAGGTAAACCACTTCAACCCTTCTTGGCACCCGTATGAATGAATTCGTTTTCATTAAAGTAAAAAGGCTTCATTCAGCACCCGTTGTCAGACTTACAAAGGTCAAAGCAACAAACAGAACTTCAAGTGGTTGTTGAGAAATGTATCATTTATATTAAAGTGTGCGTCATTTGTGTATCAATGACTCGCCCGAAGAATCCAACAAACCCTTTTAGAAACACATTCAAGAACGTCAAGGCCGAATGAAAACATCCCTTTACAAATCGCTGTCCTCTTATGCTCACAACTTCCAAAACACAAATACTGAATACTAGCTGTTTAAAAAGCTTGTTTGGTTAAATGGATTTTCTAAGCACTTGTAAATGAGTTACATGCTTTTTTTATGTTCCTTCCATCCCTGTTTACATTTACATTTCAGGCATTTAGAAGGCGCTTTTATCCAGCGACTTACAATAAGTACATTCGTTGGAAGAAAGTACAAAAGTATATAAATAAGAAATTATATCGCTATCAGTGTTTACAAGTTGATGTCCTTGTTACACTCTGTTTCCGACGTCGCCTCCACTCTGAATGATTTACATGCTGGGGGGGATTTTGATTGTTAACCAATCACGAGAGACGGACATATTCGTCTGTTAAGGGGGGGGGGGGGGGGGGGGGGCGGTTGTTGCCATGACAACATGCTTTGTGTCTGTGCTTTTAAAAGTTAATTGAGAGAGTTTATAAAAATAAAATAAAACTAGCCTACGATGTCAGGAGATATTATATAGAAGACGTGCTGCATATGAAAAATTAATTTGTTAATCGCAATTATTCAGCCGCCCCGGTGAGAGGTCCCATTAACTGAATATATTCAGTCTTTTTTACTGATTAAAAATGACCTAAAAAATCTGCAGACTGTACTTAACTTTGACGGGCCGGAGACCTTCAATGTGTGCTGTAGCCGGGGCTCAAAAAAGTGTAAAAAAAAATAAATGAATTAAATAAAAGTCAAGATTTCTGCAACTCACAACATGTTTGATCCAATTAAATATCCTTAATTTGTTGGCGTTTAACCTTTTCCAAGAACTTTTTTTCACTCACACATCTGTATTAACAGACAATCTGGAGTTACATTCAATAACATCAAAAGAATAAAAAAAGAAAAATGGCAACCTAGTGGTTCGGTCTGATAATCTGATAATAATGTGCTGTGTTTTTTAAAAATATTCAAAATGATAAGGTAATAACAGCATGTCGAACCTCCTGATCCAGCGTCTGTTCTGGGAGGATTTCCTGTAAAAGTTTCGAGATCACTTGTTTGGCAGTTGGAGCTTAAAGACGTAGCAGAACAGGAAGAAGTCTCAACCGGGCGTTGACGTAAAAAGTGGATTTCAAAGTAATCGGTATCTTTAATCGCCTTGATCGCAGCGTCAACGTCACCTCTGGTGGTCTCCATTGTTGTGCTTATTACTCTTTGGTTCAGGTGCTGACGATGCTCATTCCTGCCCTCGTTACTGATTGGCTCATTGTTGTCGCTTATTGGCTTGATGGCTTCTTAATCGAAAAACCACTGTTTCATGTCAGGATGCCAGACACATCTGTCGACTGGAACTCGATGGCGTTGGCGGATTCAAAGATCTAACTGAAAACACGGGTAGAAGACCTGAATGAATGAGTTCATTAGTGAAGCCGCCCAACAAGAGGCTTTATTTATGTGTTTTGTTGTTTTTCTGCCGCATTTGAGAAAAGAAAAAAAAGAAATCCTCTCTTTTTTTACATTTATTTTCTGAAAAGATTCATGCACAGAGACCTCGGAGAGCCGACTTTGTAATCTGTGATGCCACGGAGATTTAGTGCCGGGAGCTGCCGCACGGACAACCAATCAAACGCTTCGTAGAATGCGTACGATGTTTGGTGGAGGCTCCCGCGCACATATAAGCTTCATTTGAGTTATGTTTGGGTTATGTTGTCCCATTATCATCCGGAGAATCATCCGGGTTGTCGTCCCCGTCACGCTTTCCACTTTCCGTTGCGTGGTCGTCCTCCGAGGTGTTCGTCATCAGAGGCCGATAATCAACCAACTCTTCTGGGTAACGCTAATATGGTATTCAGATACCGGAGTGCAAAACCATTACCATTTAATTAGAGTTCCCAGATGTGTGTGTGTGTGTGTGTGTGTGTGTGTGTGTGTGTGTGTGTGTGTGGCGACCACGTAGAAAAATCTGACGCTTGATTTGAACCGCCAGACAAACGAATAGATGTAAAATAAACCCAAATATATATATATCCATTTGGGTTTATTTTACATCTATTATATTTAATAGATGTAAAATATATATATATGTATATATATATGTAACTTATAGCACTAGGCTGCACGACACATTATTATTGACCGGTTTGAAAAGCAATAGAATATTCTAGGATATTTAAAGGGGTCCCTCCACCGTGTCATTATCGGCCTCAGGGGGGTCCTCTGCCTGGAATTGATTGATTGGTTGATTGATTTCTGGATCAAAAACACATAAAACGGAAATCCAAAAGGATAACATGCAAACGTATAACACTTATTTCCAGTATGGTCCTTGGTGTTACACAAAACAATTAGACAAGGCAGACACAACACAGAACACAAAGAAATAAGAAAAAATCTAAAATATCCGTACCTATCCACCTTGTTCCATAAAATCTTTCCTCACTTGTCTTTTAAAAATTCCACTAGATGATACGAGTTGAGTAGCAGTAGGTTAGCTAATCCACGCCATGATACCAGTGTAAAAGTGGACCTCACAAATATATTAATTACATGTTTTCTTTTCCTCTTAAAAGTTGCAATAAGAGGAAAAGTGGCTGACAAATCCGTACGATCAATACGGCGACAGAAACTAGTGAAGTTCTTCCTTTTTTATCCCCGCACCTCTTTTTCCTCTGAGCCCGGTCCACTAGAGACCCGGGTTTAATCAGCTGAACGGCCACCGTTCTGGTTCAGCATATCTCCCACAGAGCCGCAGGTCGGCCCGGTTACCTCTTCGCTAACCTCGTCTTCCTCACTAATATGGACTCAGGAGGGCTGACTTCACAGGGGCCGCGGTGCATATCCAGGATCTGTAGAAGTAGTGCTTGGCACCTGTGGCAAGAGATATATATGTACGACTCGGAGCGAGACTAGAGGGGGGGGGTTCCCTTTTTCCCCCGTTGTTTTTTGCCCTCGCGGATGTTCACCACTTTGTCAGATTTGCGAGCACTTTTGAATCATTTATCCGTGACTTTGCTGGACGCTGCAGCCTCGTCTTGTTCGACAGCAGCCGGCTCGTTGCACCGTTGGCTGGATTCAGCCTCACACAGTCAAGGTTTCCATGACACGGTGTTATTTAAATATAACCTTTCCAGTCTGTAAACACGGCCGTATACCAACAATGCAACACAAACCCAAAGGGATCATCTTCACTGAAAAATGCATGTGGATACTCAGCTTTGTACACTTTCTCAGCTTTGTACACTTTGATCATTTACCCCCCCCCCCCTGCCCAGGGGGAGATGCATGAATATCATATTGTTGCTGAAAAAACCTTAGTCATAGAATCGCTAAGAAAAGAGCTGGATAAAGATCGACCTGCTAACATGCTGATGGTTCCGTGTTTATTATGATAACTGTCTTGGTTAGTTAAGTTAAAATGTACTAATTATCACACAAAATACTACTTGAGCCTGATGGGAATGTAATTACTTGTGCATGTATTTGTCCATAAAAAAACACCTTTTACCTTTTATGATGGTGCTCGATGAAAAGTCATCGGATCACTAAAGTTTATTACGATTCATCCTGAATGTGCTCATCCAATAGTGGGTAGGCGCTCTCATTGCGATACATCCCCTGGGAACCATGAATGTAAGCACCAATCTATCGTGAGACTTTTCACTAAATCCAGTTTCCATCAGTAAATTGCAGAATGATGAACCTTTTTTTTGTTACATTCCCATCAGGCCAACTAAAGGAGCTCCAGTCGGTAGCAGCAGGAATCACGGCACTCAGTGGAAATTTGAAACAACTTAATTGGGGAACCAATCAAATTATAATGTTTATTTTTGAGGGTAGTCACGCAGCAGGGACTGATTTGAATCCGGCGGTAATGCCATTTTTTTTCCACATAATTTTAGAAATCTGATTTCAGACATATCTCTGCTTCATTCGTGAGTTTTCTCCACACTCTGTGGAGGGTCTGGGTCCTAAACCAAACCCCCCTCCAACAAAGTAGGACCTTTGATCAATACTGACTGGCAGGCCTTGTTCCTTCCTCTTCCCATTACTCCCTTCTACCTGCTTTCACTCGCGTGCCCACTCGACTCCCTCGCCATCGCTGCCGGAGAGGTGACGTGGACAGACAAAGACACCTTGTCACCCCGCATAACGGACGGACTAATGAGCTGTTTCTAACCAGCTGCAGCGTTTGTGGCTTTCCACTGTTATTTGAGGGATGATGCTGCTGTTGGTGCGCCGCCACCGCCAAGTTAAGTGTAAAGGGCACATTACTGCTGTCAAGCTTCGCTGACCAGCTCATCTCTGCAAGCCGCGCTGGATTCAGCAGACTAACCAGGTTGCTGTTCGGGGCCAACAGTTGTGGCTCGTACTTATCCCCGTATTTGACACAGAGCGACAAGCGTATATTTCAATTTTTTTACATACTTCTATTTTGCAATATTGGTGTAATCATTCAAGTGTGAAATCACTGATTTACATGCATGTTTAAACATGTTTGTATCGGCTCCTCCAGTCCAGCATGCCAAAGTGTCCTCGGGCAAGGTATTGAACCCCAAATTGCCCCCCGAAGGCTGTGTGTGAATGAGATTAGATCCTGATGGGCAGGGTATGAATGTGTGAACACACACATATACGTGGCTTCCCAGAGTGCCTTCCAGGTGGTTTCAAACATATTGTAGGCAAGAGAGCGTGCACCAATTACAGCATGTCAGCCATTGATTAGCTGGAAGTCCCTTTTTTAGAGCCACCACACTTGATCATGATTAATGTGATAATAGTACCGGCTATACGCCGCAGTATGACGGCGTGTTTCCTTTACTTGTCAACATATATAAATTGCAATGGGTTGTTGAAGATGAAATGTGCCTTTTTATTATGGATATCAAGTTATGTTTTTTGATGGCTGCACTTGGAAAAAAGGGAAACTGCGTATCCGTCCCCATGCGGAGCAGGAACCCACCAGCCGAGGAGTCAATTAAAAAAATAGCACACATCAAAGACTCCTCCTAAATCTCAAACAAAGGAGGACCCACTGGCAAGGTCACACAAACAGGTGGTAATCCCAGTCCGCCGGTGCACTCGGGTCGGGTTGGGGGGGGTGTAGTCATTCTGCGTTCCCCCCCTGCTCTTCACCGACTAATCGCCCGGCCTCGTGCATCGACAGCGATATGAGTTCCAAGACGACGCCCGAACCAACCCCTCGTCACGCCTCGGACCGCGGGGGGCGCGTGTGTCGCCACGATAAGGCTCATTGCATTTATTTCAAGCTACTCATTAAGACTGTGTGCCTGAAACTCTTTTTTTCCATTGTTGCTCTTAAAAAGATGGAAGCCAGGGGAGCGGTGCAGAAATATAGTCCCAGTGTGTCGGGGACTCGGTGAATTACAAAATTAGGAAGTTAGACTTTATTTACAGAAACCTCATATCCACCTTGTTTAGGCCGGTAGGAGCGAAACCCTGGAGGGTTTTAACCCCCCTTTGTTGCAGTTTGTTTGGGTAGGTGTGAACCAAAGAACCTCTCTATGGTCCACCTCGAAGGGGCCGGTCTCATGTGGACTCTGGTCCATTTCTGGTGTCAACAAATCTGTAGAAAAAAAGACTCGACAAAGTATGTTTCAGTGATTAATAAAACAGTAGCTCTTCCTGTTTTGGTGGCTTGTGGACCGTTGCATGTTTGTAATCACTGAATTTAATGAGTTTAGTGTTCATCGGACCACAAATGAGACAAGTATTAGCTAGCTGCCTCTCCCCGCGGCTAGGAGACAAGTCCACCAGTAGGAGACTAGTCCACCAGTAGGAGACTAGTCCACTGGTAGGAGACTGGTCCAGCAGTAGGCGACAAGTCAACTGGTAGGAGACTGGTCCAGCAGTAGGAGACAAGTCCACCGGTAGGAGACAAGTCCACCAGTAGGAGACTAGTCCACCAGTAGGAGACTAGTCCACCGGTAGCAGACAAGTCCACCGGTAGGAGACTAGTCCACTGGTAGGAGACTAGTCCAGCAGTAGGAGACAAGTCCACCAGTAGGAGACAAGTCCACCAGTAGGAGACTAGTCCACCAGTAGGAGACAAGTCCGCCGGTAGGAGACTAGTCCACCAGTAGGAGACAAGTCCACCAGTAGGAGACTAGTCCACCAGTAGGAGACTAGTCCACTGGTAGGAGACTAGTCCAGCAGTAGGAGACTAGTCCACCAGTAGGAGACTAGTCCACCAGTAGGAGACTAGTCCACTGGTAGGAGACTAGTCCAGCAGTAGGAGACTAGTCCACCAGTAGGAGACTAGTCCACCGGTAGCAGACAAGTCCACCAGTAGGAGACTAGTCCACTGGTAGGAGACTAGTCCAGCAGTAGGAGACAAGTCCACCGGTAGGAGACTAGTCCACCAGTAGGAGACAAGTCCACTGGTAGGAGACAAGTCCACCAGTAGGAGACAAGTCCACCAGTAGGAGACTAGTCCACCGGTAGGAGACAAGTCCACTGGTAGGAGACTAGTCCACTAGTAGCAGACTAGTCCACCACTAGGAGACAAGTCCACCCGTAGGAGACTAGTCCACCAGTAGGAGACTAGACCCCCAGTAGGAGACAAGTCCACCACTAGGAGACAAGTCCACTGGTAGCAGACTAGTCCACCACTAGGAGACAAGTCCACCAGTAGCAGACAAGTCCACCGGTAGGTCACTAGTCCACCGTGAAGAGACTAGTCCACCGGTAGCAGACTAATCCGCCGGTAGCAGACTAGTCCCCCAGTAGGAGACAAGTCCACCAGTAGCAGACTAGTCCACCGCTAGGAGACTGGTCCACCAGTAGGAGACAAGTCCACCAGTAGGAGACTAGTCCACCGCTAGGAGACTAGTCCACTGGTTGATTCCCGACTCCTCCAGTCCGCAGAGTGGGCCAGATACTGAACCCCAGATTTGGAGAATGTGCTCTATAAATGCAGGTGTAGAACATCTCATATAGGAGAGAACATCACAAGCAACTGTCTAGTCGTACCAGGAGACAACTGTACAACCAGTTTACATTTCTGGATCGTTTGGTTTTGCCTTGGTGAACGCGACCTGGACCTGGTGAAATATGTGTTGGCTTCAGGAACCAGACCTTCAGGTGTGAAGCCCATCCTTAGATGCAGGGAGGGTCTACTGAGCTTATCATGTTGTGGTCTAATCAACACTAATGTGGCTCCTTGTCAGTTTTTACCCCCCGAGACCACAATAGTAGTTTGCTTCATTTTCCATGATGGAAATAATATAATTTGTGGATGATGCGGGTCATTACATCTTCGTATTTGTAATAAGGTAGCAGCTATAATGGGGGTTAACCACACGAGGCTCGCCGGCAGACATGTCGACATCAGTTATGGATTTGGATACCCGACGTGAACGCAAGCAGGCTGACGGGAAAAAGAAGATATTTATAGAAACAAATGACTGGCTCTTTGTCCAGAGACGTGTGCACATTGTTCTCTAACTGTGGGTTTGGTGAAGCATCGCTCAATAACAAAACAGCTCCGCGTTTGTTTGTGCAGATAATCTGTGTTTGCTGGGTCTAAGGAAGAAAGGTGAGCTGTTGACATCTGGACTAAACTGTTGATGTGTCCTTCAGGGTGATAAAATATGAACATGTCACTGAGAATTCTGTATTTAAAGAGCAAATATCCTTACGTGCCCCGGCTTAGATCTTACTGTTGAACCTGGATGGTAGAAAGTAGAAGAAGTGCTGTTTGACTGATACAGGGAATTGGTTAAAGTGTTTTTTTGTTCAGAAATAGATATTGATTTCGTAAATATGGATGATGCTCAATGATTGAATCCACATCCAGACATTTAGCTTCTCTGGTGACTTGATCAGAGCCTCTGGGACGATAGAAAACATCTATCTGGATAAACTGGAGTGTGTAGCGGTTCTTTTCAGTGTGCGGTCAATTTGAAAGACATAGAAGCACTTTACAGCGTGGTGATATTCATTTATTCCTCCGGTGGAGAGCCGTGGCCCAAAGGTAGGATGTTTTTTAGGTTGTCTGTCCGTCCTAGAAGCAATACCAATAGGGAGAACTTTCAATTGGGACTCAAGGATTAACTGATTGGATTGGAAAACTTATATTGAGGGATTGAAGGATGCATTTTGTAATGATTGCATAAACTTTTTTTTATTATTACCAACATGGAATTATTATGAAACTCATGCTTCGAATGCTGCTCATCCTGGACGATGAGCAATAACACAGCACTGACCCCCCAACAAACCTTCTGCTGCTGCTCTAAAAAAAGCTATAATTGGACCCATCCTCCTCCTCCACTGTTCCCTCTGTTTCTTCACAACAATGACTGCCCAGGAACAGATTCCCACTTATCACACACAAGTTCTCACGAAGTAGCAAAGGCCCCCAGCTCACCCCTCAAGATACCCTTCACACTGCTTCCATCTGATGGTAGATACACATCTGTGGCCTGTGAGTTTTTGTCCCCTCTGCTTGGAAAAAGGACAATAACGAATGTATCTGCTTCTAAAAGCGTCCTGTAATCCCCACGTGGGACGGGCCAGATGTTTTGGGGCGTGACGTAGAAATAAAGGACAAACTATAATGGCGTTGTTGTCTTGGTTGCAGACGTTTGAGGTCCACCCAGACCCGATGATCAGCGTGGCCCACATGGCGTGCGCCGGCGGAGGCGTGTGGATGGCGTTCTCCGAGGGTTCCTCCATTCGTCTCTTTCACACCGAAACACTGGAGCTCCTGCAGGAAATCAACGTCTCGACACGCTCCACGCTGCTGAACACAGGTACACACATGTCGAGGTCGGCGTCTGTCCTGCAGACTGAATGAAACACACACAAAAAAATGTCTGCATTTGCACCGGTCACATTTTGTGTTTGTTCTGTCGGAGCGATCAGAGGAGGGAGCTCCCCCTCCCCAGAATGGTATTCTTGTCTTGTCCCGAGTCTCTCCTTTGGGTCTCGCACTCCGGAGACTGACCTGAATAAATATCCATCTCAGGCCTTCACAAAGCCATAATACATCCACAGGGTGAGAGATAGGGATTAATAAAAAAAAAGAAATAAAGTCATTTAGGAGCAGTTTATATGGCAGCCTTAAAGATTTTCATCCTATGGGTTCCCATGGAAACGCTCTTTAAACGTCCCGTATTTCCCTCTTTTTCTCTCCCCACGTTCCCCCCTTTTTGAGTTAATATTTTTCTTTTTCTCCCTCTTTCACTCTCATCCGCTCTGCTTTAAAAATCCTCTCACGCTCCCGTCTAGTTTCCCTGCTCGGTTCGCTTCTATCCGCAGATATATCCCTTTACTCCCTGATGGATGAAATATTTATCATTGTTGTTGTAAAAGGTAAACAAATCAGAAATCAATGAGGCATACCTCCAAGTGTCTTTAACAACTGCATTACAGATCAGACATGTCCGAGCTCTGAGTACGTGTGACGGATCGGTTTGAGCTTCGGGGATCGCTAGGAATGCATTTTGTCCTTTTACGTCGAGTCAAACCAGACTGTGATTGATGTATTTAGAGCAATACTCAAAAGCTGTGTTAGAAAGGAGGAAAAAAAATAGATTTTCTCTTGCGAGTTGAATAGAAATAATAATAAAAAAATGTGGAATGTGTTTCATACTTGGAAGTTTGTCACTTTTAGATGAAAGTTCCTTTTTCACTCTTTGTTTAAGATACTTAAAGGGTGAGGAGGGAGGAGACTCCTAAGGCCAAGGTGTCTGGAGAAAACTAGTGACCTCGAGGTCACTCTCGAGGTCACCCTTCCCTTTTGAAATATGCAGCAGATTTGAGGGGAGGGAGGCAGCCTGGAGGCTGGGCCCGGGGGGGAGTTACGGGGCGAAGAAGGAAGAAGAGTTGCTCGGCTCATGTCTTCAGGGTCCACGAAAGGAAAAGGATCTTTGACTCAAGTTGTGATTTGTTGAGCTCACAAGAAAAGAAAAGAAAAAAAGACACTCAACCACGAGATACTGCACATGAAATACCGATGGTTTCTCTCCATCACCGGGTCTCCGCTCCCCTTAGGTTTCTCCTTGACTTATGCTAGGACATGCAGTAATGATATACCCCCCCACTAATCCCTTCCCCTTAATGTGATTTATAGACAACAGGGGAATTCCAGTTGCAGTAAACAACAGAGAAGTTTCCGAGGCGGAGGGGAAAGTGCTGATCTCTTCTCTACTAATGCCTTTAATAGTTTACATCCTTAGGGGTGAGAAAATAATATTCCAAAATAAAGTCCTCGGTGACATATCACAGAAACATTTATCTTGGGAGACATCGTCCTTTAAAGGCAAATACAGGCAAAGGCAAAATCAGTATGTGTGTGTGTGCAATCGCTGCAGAAATTTAAGGTGCAAGATTGCTCGAGGTTAAACTATACCGCCTTAATCTCGAGTGCCTTTATCATTATCCCTCTTTTATCGCTGCTCTTGAAGACAATGCGCCCGGCGCCCACATCTTTTTCTCCGACTGAGCCTCGCCGTCTTCGCAGGCGAACGCTGGAGTGGGTGTTTTTCACTTAAACTCTCTAACCGCCGTACAAATCGACTCTGAGGCGGTGTTGAGCAGGTGGCAGACAGTTTGGAGATAAAGGGGCTGCTTTTTTTTATTTTTATTTTTATCGTCGATGACGCCCAACCCTCTCCCGTGACTCTCCCAAGGTCTCCACCCCGAAGACGCTGCCGCGCTCTCTCCGTCTCGCTTCCCCGTGATTCATCTCACAGTCAAATGTATTAATTAATGACACCGTCGAGCCACTCATGCAAATCACCTCTAATGCGAGCATGACACAGAACAAACATGTAAATACCGCCACCCGTGTAAACGAGCGCTCTCGTAGCTGCGATCACATAAGTGCTGCTCGTAATTCAATTACGGTTGCCGTGGATATTATGGTAAATTGTTCCATAGATAACTAGGCCACGACGGGAGCCAAGAGCTGAGGGACCACAGAAGGAATGCAAAAATAAATCCATAACAAACAGTGTTTTTCACCCCTTTTTGTTAAGTAGAAAAACAAAGGGTGTGCGTGTATAATGAGCCTTTCCCTGACGCTAACGCCGTTCTACGAAACAAGACATTTCCAACACAAAACTTCAGGTTTAGGCGGAAAAAAATCCACCTTTATCCACAGAAAATGATCAACACTGTCAAAGGAAAATCACCTTGAAGTACTTCATTTCTCTCGGACAATACGAACCCAAACTTACTTCCTCTATCCCATCGGATTGCTACGATGGCCCTGGAAGGAGCTCGGGTTTAGCCTTCTCAGGGCGGTAACACTACATGTCTCTTCTCCCTCACTCTTTTCAGTGAAAATATTGCTTTTGATTAGATTTTTTTTCTTCTTTAGTACTTAAGTAGTTATTGTCGGAAACAATCCTACGCAGCCGCCACTGGAGTCTAATTCTACTGATAATATCAGTGGAGCCTCATCGTTGTTTAAACAGAATCAATAGACCATCAAAACACATTTTTAAAAGCACTAATCGATGATGTAGAGTCGAATGTCATGGTTGAATGAATTTTTGGTACATTCCTAAAATAAAAGTTGCATAACATTTGTGGAATTCTGGGGAAATGGGGGTCTGACCCGGTCAGGGTTCTGGAGAATATAAACGGCCACCCAGGCGTGTGTGTGTGTGTGTGTGTGTGTGTGTGTGTGTGTGTGTGTGTTACTCATTCAGAAGGATTATGACGTCTGTAACCTCCAGGATATCTCGTCCCTTCACCAATAAAAACACAACCCCTCTGCACAGCAGATTGTTCTTACAATCCGAGGGGAAAACCTTGAAGCTCCTGTAGCACCAACCAAACCTCTGAAGTCTTCAGAGTCTTGTTTCCTCCACTTTGTGCTGCTATGAGTCTTTTCTTTCAACTGGGTCAGCAGCGAGTAGACAAATCCCATGTTTTTCTTTTTTTCCTTTCTTAATGTTATGTAAGCCGGAGCCCTGGGTGGCTGTGTGCTGTGTTAAGCTTGTCAAATACACATTGATCACAGAACTTAAACCGTACCCTAAAGCTCTCACTGATAACCAACAACCCAAAGTACTTTTCTTTTTTTTTTTACATCCTTCCCATCACGTTGGGACTGAAGAAAATACTTCTTCAATGGATGGAAGTTCATGTTTCACCTTCTACCAGCGAGACCGTCCCGTCAGAATACGTTGGATCATTAAGTCTACTACTCTTTCAAAAGGAGCCTACAATCCATCATGTCATAAAAGCCGTTGGAGATGAAAACTCATGTCAGTCTGGTGGATGTTTTTTTCTGTCTGCAGGTCAGAAGAGCATTCGAGTCACGAGTCTGCTCATTTGCCAGGGGCTGCTGTGGGTGGGCACGGCCCAAGGCCTCATCATCACTCTCCCAGTCCCCAAACTGGAGGGCATCCCTAAAATAACAGGTACACGAACCGCCTATTGAGAAGTTTTTTATTCGTTTTTTTCATGATGGAAAATCACTCTCGACTGCCCATTATTCAGGTCGCACTTCACACATCACATTTTTCCTTGTGGCTCAGGGAATCTGCAAATACATGCGTGTATATTTATATATATATATTGTTGCAGGGTGATTAACAAAACTGCCTGCAGGCGTTTTGTTAATTACACCATGTGAATGAGGTCGTTAGTTTCCCACTTGCACAAACCTCATGTACCTCGTGGCCTTCTTATTCCATCTAGTTCAACGCTATGTAAACACGACAGTATCACTGTCACAGCAGCAGAACAGCTGACATACACTACTCAAGTCATAATGAGATGATTTTTATTTTCCTCAAATACAAAGTACAATATGTACATGACATAAAATACATCATACTGAAAAAGACAACAAAATAAATTAATAAATTCATTCAAGTTCGAGGAGGGCTCCTTCTTTACATAATCATGTTTAATTTACATAGAATTTACATAAAGCTCATATATCTGTGTGAAGTACTCATCATGCAAATCTGAATATGATATATCTATCCAACACAACATAATAACAAAACTAAAAAGCAAAAACAAAACATAATACTTATGAGTACAAAAAAAAACGATGTGGACTCGGGGAGTCGATGATAATAATTAGGATTTCTTATCTCCTGCGTGACCAGTGCTCGTCTCTAGCAGTATTTATTGTCACATTGAAATATTCTGTCCTACAGGAAAGGGGATGGTCTCTCTGAACGCCCATTGCGGTCCCGTGGACTTCCTGGTAGCCGCCACCAGCACGCTGTCCCCCAACCTGCTGAAGAGGGACTCGGTCGGCGACGGGCCGGACTCCGCCTTCGGAGGCGAGGACCGCAGCGACACCTCGTCCCAGGAGTCCCTGCAGCAGCAGTCCTACCAGGGCGGAGAGGGGCGGGGCAAAGGGCGCGGCGTCCTGCTGCAGTACAAGCTGCGCTCCACGTCGGGGCTGCCCGGCCGCCCGCTGACGGCGCAGGGCGGCGACGAGGCGTCCGACTCCTCCCTGGAGTCGCTGGAGCACAGCGTGGAGGACGGCTCCATCTACGAGCTCAGCGACGACCCGGAGATGTGGGTCAGGGGTCGCCCCTGCGAGAGGGACGGGGGGCGCAGGGACAGGGTGACCTCCGCGGCGGTCATCTCCGGAGGCCGGGGCTTCCGGAGGGTGAAGGAGGGGGCGGCGGCGGCGGCGGGTACTCGGACAAGTGGCGAGGGTTTGGAGAACACTCTCATGGTGTGGCAGCTCCCACTCACAGTGTGAGAGGGGAAATCACACGGCGAGCTGAAGGGTATTTATAGACGTCTGCCCGGGCTTAGCCTCCAATCAACCCAGAAATTCAAGGGATTTTAATAAACATGTATGATGTGAAGGCGTTGCCACAGCGACGGAGCTTGACAAGCTATGATTTAGCTTTGAGAATAAAAGAAGTTTCCATAGAGGAGCCGTCAAGCCCACAGACGCTTTGAATGTTCACCATCGCACGTCATCGGCTCCCCGGCGGCGTCGGAGGCCGCCACAGACTCCTTCGCCTCAATTTCACCTCATGGTCGCGGCGTGCTCATCTCTTTTATGAAGGACTGTGTGAGCAGCGTTGGACGCTCTGGAGGAGGAGGAGGCCTTTGTTAGAGTTAGAGACGGACATCTTTTATGTGATCCTGTGGGAGAGAGAGATCCCATCCGTTTGGCGCCGAGAGCCGGGGACTTCCACCGCATCATAAAGCACATTAGCATCACTTTATTAGCGTCGCCAGCCTTTCACTCATCCCATACAATGTGAACGTACGGTACCAACTGTTGTGTCTCGGAAATTGAATCTGTGCTCTCTTAAAAAGCAGGATTTTTTTTGCTGCTGCACAAAACAGAAAATGTGCTGCTTCCAAGAGCTCACGCCTTTTTAACGAGAAGGTGTCAAACCTGGCTGCACATCTTTTGTATGAACCGACTCGGACAAGAAAGAAAGCCAAAAGAGTCAACGGTGTTATTGCATAATCTACATTTGCACAGTAGAAATCCTGTAATTCTTACAGATTCATTCGAGGAAAAAGACACTTCTTGGTGCCACGTTTGATTTTTCGTTTTTTTTTTTAAGTATTATCTCGCCCAAGTACTGTAAATTCTCAGCGATATCTTCCATTATTCAACGTCATCCATCAGCCAGATGAAACAAATGTGCACAGATGAAACACGGCTCCACGTCAGCTGCAAAACCTCAGTGACACATCAAAAGCAAAACTCTCTAAAACGGATGATGAAATAAAAAAAAAAAAAGGCTGCAGCCGTCCAAACGGAGCTGAGAGAGCGTGTTTACATGCATGTTCATTTTTCAATAACAAACCATATGATTCTAAGCAAAGATGGTGCCTACGTCCGTACGTTAACTCTGATACCAGCCGGGACACGTCAGCCTGAGTCCCATCACCGCTTGGTTTTCATGCTAATATCTGGGAAATAGCTGGTGTGTCATGCAAACATTAATATTTCACCACCGTGATACGAGGATGTAAACAACTTGTCGTTGGGGGAAAAATCACATCTCCGTTTGTTTGTGATTATTCTGACTTCAGACGGCGTGTTAGGGCCGTGTAGGGAAAAAAATAAACGGAGACGGGGGTGCAATATTCCAGAGAAAAAATCTCAAATTTGCAAGTTTATAAAGCAGAAAATTTGCGATTTTATAAAGTCACAGATTTGCTACTTTATTACAGTGCTATTAACCGGCATTTTTGCTAGCTAACTTCCCTTGAATGTACGCATTTATTTTTCTAATTAATACATCACAATGTGTGACAACGCCTACTTTATAAAGTTGCAAATGTGCTACTTTAAACAGATGTTTGCCGTTGCTATGACAACAAGTGAAAAATACCGCTAGCATGTTAGCCCAACCACCCGATCATTAAACACCCATAAAATGACAGTTTGTCCTCATATGAATAAAAGCAGCAATAAGCATCAACATCATCACCCTAAGGACCTTAACGAGGCGTTGTCACACGTTGGGATGATTCATTAGAAACATAAATACGTACATTCATGGGAAGTTAGCTAGCATAAATGCCGGTTGTTAGCATAAAGTAGCAAATTTGCGACTTTCTTTTCTTGAATTGCCCACCTCTCTCTGCTCCATTTTTTTTTTTTTTTTCTACAGTGACCCTAATACACCGTCGAAGGTTTGTCTCTAACCTTCTAAAAAAAAAAAAGAACTTTTAACCACTTTTAAATCTTAAAACAGATGCATTGTCAGTAGGCTCTGCACAAGCTTGTCTCTTTTGTTTTTACTTTAATTTCTCCTCCATGAATTCTTAATTAAACGTGTGGTAGCATTGGCAGGCTTGTAACATAGACTGTTGACGTTGGCAGATGTCTTGGAGACAAACACCAGGAAGTTAAAGACTCGCAGTCGAGCGAGTAGGCGGAGGCGGTTGCAAAAAAAAGAGCATGAGAGTATGAACATCTTTGTGGACCATCAATAAAACGGAGCAACGGTTGTGAAGGTTGCGGTGGATCTGTCTCTCCACTTAGCCCCTCCGCCGCACACCGAATATCATCTTATCCTTTTCATCGCAGGCGAAGCATAAAAGTTCATGTTTTCTACGTCCCTGAGGCACATCGGAGGTTTATTTGTCCTTTTCTCTACCCCCCCCCCTTCAAAAAGCATTTAAAACATCCTGCCAGAAAAAAAAAGAAAGATATGAGGATGATAACTGTCCTCTAAATGTAAATGTAAATGTCAATGTCGCGTCAGAAATGTAAGAATAAATAATCCTAATTCACGTGAGATCCGATGCGGAGGTTGTTCACTCGAGCTCAGCCGCCGTTTCACAAACTCCCGAGATTTGATCTCCGGGCGCCGCGGCGTCGTTTGACGGACATCGACTCACACGTGACTTCTGCTTCCATGCGTACAGGTCTCATCCATGCACTGAATATTAATGAATACTTATGAATGAACTGTACTGTACTACTAATTTAAATTGTTACTGTACTAATTAAGCCTGCATGTAAAGAGGACTCTGTAACAGTGTTGATGTTTTAGATGAGAATGGAATTACAATTTATCCAGTTTTTTTTTTTTTTTGCAAATTGTACTGGATTTTTTTTGATTGGCCATCGGGTTATTTCCTGAGACGAGAGATGCAAAAATAAACACACTATGGTAAAGGTTTTAAACAAAGGGAGAAAAGAAATATCTCGACTTTCGGCCGTAAACATCAGTCACAGCTTACAGACCGACCTCGGAGGTTTTTTTTCCTGTGCAGCGAGGCATTATCACCGATATGATGGGTGCATTGACCTTTTAGTTTTACCACCTGTTGCCGTGTTCACAACCTGCGTGATCGTCTGACTGCTCCTTTCCTGACCCGTCGCCGTGGCGATATTTCACCGATCACCGATCGAGCGGATGGCCGGACCTTCAACAGTGAGGTTGCAACAGAAAAAGCCCGAAACGAGAGTGGAAAACACAGCACCCTTCGGTACAAATGCTTGTAACATGTTTCCTGTCTGAACATCGTCCAACAAGCTAATGCTAAATAAAAAAAAATTGTGTTTAAACTTGATTCAGAGTGATGTCGGTTGGTATTGTCCAAGTTGCAGTAGCAGCAGCTTAATTATGCTAATGTTGTTACGCTTCTGTTATTTCTGAAAATCCTGTCTCTGATGCATCATTTGGATTATCCTCTCACTTTTTTGGTGTTTGGCATTTAAATAACCATAAGCTCACCGCTACATCAGGAAGCCAGTGCTTAAAAACAACAGCTAATCTCTTTGTTGTAAGACGACAGATTGAAGAGAAAACAAAATACTATTAACCCATTTTGTTACGACAGCAGAAATAGTGGAAAAGTAGCTCACACATCCTTAAAATTGACATTTCCTGTCAAACTGCTATTTGAGTCTCAGTTAAAGGTCGATTCCATCTCCAAAATGTTACAACGAACTTCTGTGAACTGAAATGTCAAGTGATCAATCCCAGATCAGACAATGACATGGTAGCGACCTGTCAATCACACGGTAGCCCCGCCCCTAAAGTATTATGGTCTGGTGGACTCTAAATGGACCATAATGTACTAAATGAACATCATGCTGGATTGAAGAAGACTTGAAACTAGAGATTGAGACCATAAACTCATGTTTACAATGTTTACTGAGATAATACATCAACAAAGTAGGAGGGTCATTTTCTCATAGACTTCCATACAATCAGAGAGGAGTCGCCCCCTCATGGCTATTAGAGACAAGGCATTTCCGCCTTGGCTTCACTTTTTAACGCCCGAACCAGAACCCTTGTCCTCCACCTCTGCCTTCATCAGCTTGTTTGTCTTATTGTGCGACTTCTGTATCCGAACTAACGTCCACGGCTACCGTCAGGTGGGAAAATGTTTCCCAGAGGCCTTTGTGCCTCTTCGCCTTCATCCCAGGTTTCCATCCTCACGTTGTCGTCAACGGCAACCACACCTCAGGGAGACAAGTGTCGTTGAGTGTTACATGCGAGCAGGAGAAACCTCTGCGGGGAACCCCCCCATCCACGCCTCCTCCTCCCCCTCTTACTCTCCCTCGTCGTGTTCCTTCATCCCCCTCTCTTCCTCACCGAATACAAATCCACCGTCCATCACGGTAGGAATTGAAGCGGCGTGCTATTTCTTCATGACCAGTCATCAGGTCAATGTGTGCCGTTGCCCTTTGACCTGAAAGTTACATTAATAGCCTCCTCACCCCCCCTCCCTCCCTACTAACTCCACATGGAGCAGTCAGGCTGCATTAAGCCCCCCCCCCTTCGGGTGCTGACAATGTCATATAAAGTGACAGAGGGCGGGTGGAGCAGGGCTACATCCACTGGGATCAGCCTCGGCAGTTACCGAGGTAACCAGCAGGATGATGGGCTGCATCGGTCAGATGGAGGTTCAGGTGTGGAGAGAACCAGCGGAGGTTTTCACAAACGTACTTTCGCTTTAAATCGACCTGAGGCCATGGTTGAAAAAGAAACCAATGTTTTTGAGTTTTTGCTTCATCACTGTTTGCGATGTTTTCTCCGGTCTTTCGGTCCGATATGAATAATGCAGAACGGTCGGGCGGCCGTTAATGTGCCTCCTCGTAAAATCTAGGCTTTGTTTACTTGTACTGATTTCCCGCAAGCTCTCATTTACCCAAACTTCTTGGCTCGTAGACGATGCCCAGGGGGGTGCCCGATACTGCAAAACCAGCACCCCCGGCAACACAATGAGGATCCCACCGTGATAGGAAGCTCCACGAAAGGGTCTACAAAACCCTCATACCCCCTAGTGAGGATTGAGACTGTAATACTGATCTGATAAAGTACCTGGGTCAGCATTAGACCACATCCCCGCCTGCAGGCAAAATGACAAAAACGGAGGCCAGAATGATGCGCAAGCGTTTTAACGGCGGAGCCTCAAACAGCATGGGGGCCGCACATTTATGGGATTTTTTTTTTTTTGCTGGTGGGGCTTCAGCAAAACCTTTTTCTAAACCTTTTTTTTTTAAGAGATATTTTCTGCCAATTAACCCTGCTTCGGGAGAGATTCGCCTATCTCCGGCCCCAGCTTTTTTTTTTGCGCCTGTGCAGCTCGCGGCGTCACGTCTCAGGTATAATTTGCATGCCTCGGTCAAGTCTAAACTGGAGCGGATGAAGCGTCGTGGGTTTGAAGGTCTCCCTCCTCCTCCTCCCTCCCCGCTTTATCTAGGCAACTCCGAAAGAAAACCCGGCGTATTTGCATTGCTTTTCATTTCCGCAAGCCTTGGCGAGCGCCGGGGCGATAAAGGAAGGAAGAGCACACTGGACGAACCTGGCTTAACAAAAGGAAGCAGCGACTAATGATTTGCATACAGGGAATGCGAGGATCTCGGGTCTTATTATCGTCCGTCAACGCTCAGAGCTGATGCCTGTCAACAAAACGGTGGCCGAGGTCACGGCTCGGTGTCAGATGTACTCGTCTACCCCGAAGAAAAGAAAATATCTATATTTCAATAGAGGATAGTTCCAGATCCGAGGACTAAATCCTCACTCCTCCATCTCACGTTGCTTTGTCTTCTAATGTGCTCACACATGATTTATTTACTATTTTAATCATGCAAAGACTCAATGAAAATTTGATCATTGTACATTATTCATTGTGGAGAAGGGGGTCTGCTTAATGGCATGACACCGCACCTGTATTGAGTAGTCACACAATCTCACACATTTATCCATTCGTCCATCTCTTTGTATCGGGGGAGGTGCCCTGGAAAAAATAAAACAAATGCGCCGCTCTTGGAACTGTGGCATCTCCGTAATGCTTTCTTATTCCGCGCCTTCCTTTGGCAAAGACATCACCATTTATTTTTTTTCCCGCAGTCCGTAAAATCGTAATAGGTGAAGTGCAGCTGAGGAGCTTTTATAGGCAATTTCCTCAAAACACATTTATATAATGTCTCCGTGGCCGATCCCCAATCTTATTTACTGTTATATGTATAAACATGCCGGTTTTACATGCGCTGCACTTCCTTCTGTCCTGCAGTGTTTTATTTTCTCACACTGTTTGGGCCTTTGAAGGGTGACCTTCAATTCATATATCTATTGCAATAACTCTCTGCTACTATCTCGGCCTCTGTGGAGAAGATACATTTTTTTTTATGTTTGGCACTATATCAAGTCACTTTATGCCAACATTGTTCTGACTATTCAAACAAAAAAGAAACAAGAATGTTAGCTTTCTCCTTTTTTTGTTTTGCATCCCTGTTGAATCTGGCTGCCGGCCAGGAAACATCAGGAGGTAAATAACACGTTGGACGTGGCTATAACTTGGCTGTGCTTGCAGGACAAAATAAACATTTTACACATCAAACGCAAAAATGGACCAGAGGACCGGCCCTATAACTGACTCTGTAGCTAAGTAAGTAAGGAAATAGTGAGTGATCAAGTTGCCACCATTGGTCAGTCGAGTGACGTTGTCACCATGACGTCCTCTCGTCACCATGATGCTGCGATCACAGTCGTTTTGAGGGAATCAGAGCTAGCAGGTACAGTCGCATGCAAAATATGGTGAATCTAAACGCTAAAGAGTTTATCAGAGCCTGGAAGCTAAATCCCCCACAGCAGCCATTAGTAGCATTAGCACAGCAGCCAAAGCTACCTTAAGCACAGCAGCTGTAGCTACCTTTAGCACAGCAGTCGTAGCTACCTTTAGCAGAGCAGCTGTAGCTAACGTTGGCACAGCAGCCAAAGCTATTTTTAGCACAGCAGCCATAGCTACATTTAGCACAGCAGCTGCTCTACCTTAAGCACAGCAGCCGTAGCTAGTGTTAGCCAACGTTAGCACAGCAGCTGCACGTAACGTTAGCACATCTGCAGCCAGCATCTACACAATGTAACTCCACCCCTAGGCAGCAAAACTTTAAGTGAACTTCGTCAACTTGTTCACGTGATTAATTGGCTCATTGGATCCGTTGTCATTGGAGATAACTGGGCTGTTTACCGCGATAACGGTCTTGGTTAGCTTAGCATTTTTACTAGCATTAGCCACCACTGTGCCTGAAACTATTCACCAACATAATTTCAAGTATGAACATCAAAGTATGAACCCGTATTCGTTAATGGGGAAATATTGCACGTCACAATAACAAAGACAGGAATTCAACAACAGGGTTGCCATGGTGACTGACTGAAAAGCTGCAGGTTGTAGAGATGCATTAAGTCGAGAGAGAGAGATGGATTTTATTTCATGTGGCTTTAACGAGATAATCGTTGAGGTTGAGAAGTTTAGCTTATCTGCACTTAAGCACATTGACCAACAAACAATCCAGATACGAGGTTTCACCTGCTCCTGTTGACTCAGCGGTTTGTTCTTTTCTCAATACTTTTCTGACTCGCTTCATCTCCATCCCTCTCTTTGTTTCCTCTCTTCTCTCCCGGGAGAAGAGATGTACAGCACAGAAACCTTTTTAGTTGGCTTTTTTTCTCTCCGGCTGACAGATGGAGGCCATTAAAACACATATTCACTATATTACGGTAAATAACGGCAGCCGTGTTTTGGAAATGATTGCCGTTCCCGAAAAACGATGCTCGGATACGAGAGGACGTCAGGTCTCGTCGTGTATCCAGTGTTATATCTCTGATTATTTACATTTCGTTGTTGTTTTGATTGCATGTGTCAGTCAGTGAACTGTGAAAAAAAAAAAAAAAAAACCCCGACACCAGCTCATCAAGCTTGATTTTTCAAAAAAGAAAAAAATGGACTGCGTAATGGACCGGCAACCACACACACACACACACACACACACACACACACACACACACACACACACACACACACAGCAGTTAAGATGCTTAGTTTTTCAAAAAAGGTATCGAAAATCAATATGAGTGGTGGCAGGTGGGATATTTATTCAAAATGCACTCCCCCCCACCTCCCTATTCTTTGTAAAAAGACGGAGAGGAGGAGGTTCGGCTTTGCAGGGAGCTTGGCAGCTTAGACGCTGTCGGTTTTATAGGCTGGACATTCACAGTAACCAACGATGACAGTTTCTATTTTTATACCGCTCACTCCTCGGAGAGAGATCCTGAAATCCAACATTGTCACAGCAGCAGCAGTCAGCTGGCACGAGGAGGACTTCTTTAGTTTAAAAACAAAAAAGTATCTGAAAATTACCAGATGTTGTGATGTTTAACATTTTTGGTGCCCGATGTTGTAAAATAAATAACCAAAAGTAGTTTTCTATTAGCAGATTTCGAGCGGGGACTGTATTCATTACGTTAAATTACACATTACGAACTGAAATGATGTCATCATTCACCTTGCTTCCAGTAACATTTAGGAAGTTATACGATGAGTAATGGTTTGAAATGTATATAAAATGAACAATAGAATCACTTTGAAACCTCATGTGAACTCATCTGTGATTGGACCACGTCCAAGAAAAACGTAATCCAGGACCTTCAAAACGGTTGCTTTGCATGGATACGTCGTTTTAGGAGGCAAGGCTGGGCGTGGATTAAAAAAAAATGTCCTTGAAACCAACTTATGTGTTAAAAAAATAGACTGTATATAAGTAGTTGACGTATTCAATTGATTTGATTCCAGCATCTTGAAATTTTTGCAACCAGTGTAAGGAAGTGACCATATTTGGACTGCAGAGGAGCGACGGGTGGATCAGAGCAGCAACCCTCATACATTTCCCGTATGATTGAGACCATAAACTCTTTTACTGAGATAATACACAAAAAGAGAAATTGGCTCATGTTCTCATAGACTTTTATACAATCAGACTTCTTTTTCCAACCAGAGGAGTTAAAAGCATTATTGGATTGAATTCATCAACTACTCTTCACACGAATGCTCAGATTTCTGGTTTTTAGGCCCTTCATTTGAACGATTCTTTTTAAAAACCCAATATGAATTATTATCACACCAGCTGTCGGTTCCAGTTTTTTGCTTTGGAGACACAATAGATACAAATAGCAGCGCGTATCTGAGGAACGTTATTTGATGCTCTTGTTTAGAAACAGATGGTCCGGCTGGCTCTCTGTCATCACTCCGTGTAGTTGTCATCGTCGTCGTGGCATTTGTTTTGTGAGCTGAACTAAACCAGTTAGAGAATTAACAAACAGCCACAGAGATCCAGAAAAACAGGTCCTGAGGGGCTTTTATTGTGACATAAACAAAAGCAGGTGGCAGTAGGTATAGACAGTATGAATGTGGAAGGGGGAAATATGTATATGGCTTCAGATGGGTTGTGTGAGGTTTAATGCTCATGCGAGATGAAAAGCTCAGCGAGAGGCTGTCAGGAGGCGTTAGAGGCGGTTCGGGAACATGACTTAAGGCTCTCCGCCGACAGGAAGCCAATTCTGCAGACGGGAAAGTTTTACATGCCGGACGAGCTCGAGAGAGAAACCGTCTTTACTTTCCATCAGCCGGTGTTAAAGTTGGGAGATATGTTTCCTGTGAGGGTTGAGAAAGATGGCTCGATTAGCATTTTTATGGGAGAAACTAGTATAGTGTACACACACACACACACACAAAAAAAAATGGAAAATAACTTCCAATAGTTTAAAAAATTAACAAACCAACTTTTATTTTAAGAATTATACTAATAATAGAAAACAACATTAATGTCTAATTTTTGTACAGTATTACTATATTTATCCAGTATTTTTCTGCTTGCCTTAATTACATACAAATTCATGTAAAATTACAATAATTACCTGTAATTAAATATGTAGCTCATTATATACAGGTTTGTGTCCATACTAACAATTTAACATTTTTCTTTGTAGTTTTAAGGTAAAATTATTATTATTATTTTTTTAATTCCAACACAAATTTAACATTAAACATTTTTCATTACATCACCACCATCAACAACATAATGAACTTTTTTTTAAATAAGAGCTTATTATATAAAAGTTTATGCTTTTAGTTTTAAAGTCAATTTAAAGACTTGATGATCCGATGAGTTTCATTTTTGTGAGATATCTCCATATTTTCTGGATAAATTAGCAGAACATTTGTGCAGACATTCATAGTTTCCAGACCATTAATCCAATCCGGTTTCAGGGTGAAATGTGGTCAAGACCTCGGCGTCTCCTCGGGATGATGGGTCATAACTTTGGTGTTCAACTGGCCTTTTCCTCCACTGTGTCCAAAGTTTGGTGCCAATTAAGCGAATGTTAACGAGCTAAGAAGCAACATCTCTTTTTTAGGGCACAAATAGTGTCTTTTGAATATTTTGTTTGTAGTTTTTTTTTTTTTTATCCTTAAAAAAAGGAAGAAGAAAAGAAGCGCTCCTCTCGGCGTCGGCAGCCATGTTTGACTGACAGCAGCTGGTCGGCTGCCAGACTGTCTGTAAACACACGTGTGACAGACAGGAGAGACAGACAGCACGCTGTTAGTGATGCTGAAGAGATGAGACGCACACAGACAGCTGCAGGTGTGTTCACTCTGAAGGGGTTTAGCATCGCGGCGTGTCGGCGTGTCGGGAACGAGGCCAAATATCACTCTGAAGTCAGGCGTTCGTTAGGCAAGGGGAACCAGGTTTGACCTTTCACCTCCAGATATACGAGTGAACTTCTAAACTGCTTTTTTATTACAAACTTTATGCTACTCCTCCACAGCTTGGAGCAAAAAAATAAGTGCGTTTTTTTTGCATGCAGTATAAAATATGGTATTTATGCCAATTCTAAAAATAAATGGTGTCTTTTTGTTTCTATTACTGCATATTGGGGTCATGAAAATGCATAAAATGATGAGACTCCTGTGGATCATCCCAATTGTGAATCCACGTGTGATGATATTAGTCCCCTCAGTAGCGTTGACCATATTTGGACATTTGACATCACTGTGTGAAGTGACCCCTCGTGACCTCAAGGAGCAGTTGAATGAAACTTTACGACCACAAACGTAGAGACGGAGACACACAGTGTCCTTGAGTGTCCATAAATTAATAAAATGTATTATTCGAATTAAAAGGACTGTTCATGTTCATTAAATGAGATGCGTCTTCTTCACTGACCAGTTTTTCCAGTTATGCTTTCTGTACAAACATTTTTGTCTCTAGTGTCAATATTGTCTTCTCTGCTGCTAAATAAGTGTTTCGAATACATCTGTTGCCATGAGGTCACAAATAACGACCCACTGGATGAAGCTTTACCTCGTTGGAGGAGAAAAAGGAAATAGGCTATTACCCTAAAGGTGCTCCTGACTCAAATACCTGATTTACTACAGGCAGTATTTTATGTTAGATATCGTATCACATCCTCACTAGGGCTTGTGGACCTTTAATTAATAGCCCCTGAAGTGTGAATCCACCATGAAAGAAAGGTCTTTTTTATATGGTATAATAATAATAAAAAAAGGAATAATAATGAAACAAAAGACAAAGAAAACCCAGAAATGTCCTGAATATCAGGATCACGGTTTTCTGACGTGTTGGAGCTCATACTGTACGGGGCTAATGTGCACATAACGGTCGTTATGACAATAATACGCTTGACCTTTCATTATTCCCTGCAAAAGAGGGGTATTTTTTTAATACACTGTTGCCCATAATAGTCGGAATATTTCGTTTTCAGACATAATCGTCTGTTTATTCCTATTTAAATGCAGCAGTCATCACTTTTGACCACTTTTCACAATCACAAAATGAAATTAATTCATGGTTTTGGCGCTATAAAAGACATTTACAAATGATTCCACCTTTATGTACATGTTATCCTTGACATCTTCTAGGTGTCGTATATCAGTTTCTCTCTTTATAAACCTGGAATTACTTCCGTTTATTCGTCAAGGACAAACTGTTGCTGTTGAATGTGACCTTTTCAACTCCAACATTTATTTCACAATAATTTATCTTTTAATTTGAAGTCGGTCTTTTTACTAAGAAAAGATGTTTATTCAGAAAATAACCGTTGTCCCACGTCTAAACAGGACGTCGTGGCCTACAGACCAAAGAAGAAAATGCCCTTTGGTGATTCACAGCATCCTAGCAAGACAAATCCACATAGTAATAATAATGAAACCCACTGGAATCTTCATAGCAACCGTAACCTTGTCTTTAGCATCAAAGTGCCAGATGACACATCACTTTGGTTTTGTTTTATTTTCTGAAGCTTCTCGGGTGAAATCGGTTTCGGTTGCAAGATTTATCTTGTTTTTAAAAAAAAAAAATATTTTCCCCTTTCATCTCAAGGTTCCGGCTCGGTTTCACGCTGATAATTCCTGACCGACCTTGCCTCGTACCGGCTTTGTTGATCTTGTGATTTAAATGTTTAAGTGATTGCTATCCGACTCGACGCAAACATCTCCTTCTGCCCCGTCTCCATGCCGACCGCTGATGTCCGCCTACGTTCCACACGGAACCGTGATGAATTATCAATCTGTGTTCTTGTGTCCTTGACGTGGAGAATATCTGTGCAGTAATTAAAAAAACACGGTAGGCCGATACATATCACACGCATTCGGGTCACGTCTCTGATGAACCTAAGTATAGGCTACGCATAGCAAGTCAGAGTGAGTGCATATTTTATATAATGCAGAATATATCTCTAATGACCCAAGGCTGTGGACGAGAACGGGAGGCACACCGGAACCAGGAGTGGTTTTGGTGGTTGTGGGGGACCTGGGTTTAGACCCGAGTCCTGATCCAGCAGGCTTGCCTCACTCCTGTTATGTTTATGAACCGCAGTTGTCTCTGAAATGAGATATTATCTCGTGTCAGATCTCTATCAGGAGCTTATCCAAAAAGGATCTTGGTGTTTAAGTTACATTTTTTAGGGAGGCGATTTATTTTGGAAGCTATATTTGTTGAAGTCCTTTACATCTCTACTGCAATTAATAAATGGGGAGAAAAAAATTAGACAAAAACCTGGTGCATCCTTCCTGCAGTCGAGTTTGAGCAAATAATTCTCACTTAAATATCTACATGAGCTTTTAGGTAATATTGGGCTAAGTTGAGTAGATTTTATTTTAACTAACCTGCCCACGAATGAGCCGAATAATGAGCCGCCTGGCTCAGATCCACCCGACATCACTAGACACAGGATTTACAGCGTCAGACTGATCACAACCTTCAGGACAAAGGGAACGGCTGCAGGTTCAGATCTTCATTCAGGATTTACTCTGACAGGCTGCAGACTATTATCACGACCTCCGGGACAATATCAATCATCACCAGCATCTTCTATCATACAGGAGCTACACAACGTGATGGCAACAATATCAACGCAGCCTACAGTAGATCTACTGACACACACACACACACCTTTATATCGTATCTACTTATCGACCTCCATCCTGGCATTGAGAACTAACCTTATATCGCTGGATAACATTGTTGAAACAGTTCATGATCCATCAGACCGCACGCTGCCAGGCATGTCATCCCTATCATCGTTTGAGATCTCTCTTTGGGTGGATTTGAGTTTGCTGTCTGTATTTGGGTCCCCATGTTGTGTAGGGGGAGGAGCTTCCCGAATCTGCACCCAAAATGCCATCAAAACATCCATTTGTCATTTCCAACAGAGCCTCCATAAAAAAAAAAAAACGACCCCGAATTACTGAGATGTTGATTTGCCAACTAGTGTTATCAGATGATACAAATGGTTAGTGGGAGATTATATATCAAAAAGTCCTGTTAAAAACTAAAATACTTTTGCACCAACTCAGTTTGTTGCATTTTAAATCTCAACAAGATATCAGACTTTTAAAAAGAAAAAGAAAAAAGTTTTGTCCTAAACTTTAGCTCTAAAAACAGCTAAGCAGCTGACACTCAAACCCCCTAATGGCACATTAGACAGTAGGCAGGAACGAAGCTGTTTCTTTTTCTTTTTCTGTCTGCACCTGTTCTGAGATCTGTGCGAGCAATCAAAGCGCATTCAAACATCCTTTTGATATACGAGATGGCGCCGAGGACTTGGGAGTTCGTTCCCACAGGCAGAGTAAAGCACCTTTTGAGCCCTAATGATGTAAACCGGTGGGAAAGAAGTACAGTCTGCGGCTCGGCAGTGGCATCCACACTTAATTGCTCTCTCGCTCTCAACGAGGCTGCGTTGTAAAGCCTCCGGGGGGCTTAACGAGAGACGGCTATACCAACACACTGATATCACCTCTTCACGTGTTACCGTGACGATGCTTGATGTTTGTGGTTGTTGCAGCGATGGAGAGAGGCGAGAACCCGCGGTGAAGTGGGCGAAACATCACTTCAAGGACATGTACACATGACGCTGGTATGCATAAATCTGTGTCCCTCTCCTCGAACCTCCTGCCCACTCAGACTCACCGCCGACGTTTGTGCACAATATCGACAGGCGGCAACCACAATTTCACACAAGTCTCTGAGCAAATTAAACTGTGGTGGTCTCACAGGGTGGTTGCCACAGTTACTTCTTTTCCTCCTCCAGTGCAGAAGGAAAAACTAGTAGGAAGTTGGGATTTCTGAGCTCCGAGTTGGAACTTTCAACTGGAACGAGCCCTGAGGTCGGGTTTCTGACTCGGAAAGTCGGACGATCCACACAAGCCCGAGTTGACATTTAAAGATGGCTGCCCCGGTTGTAAACATAAACGTTACTGATGACCGATCAAACGGCGATTGATACTTTTTGTAAACAATGAAATACGTAGAAATAAAAGATAGGCTACCTTCTGCACCTTTGTGTTTTCTCTTCATCCACCGTGTTTGCAGGTTGAGGAAGGACCGCATATTTGTCCAGAAGGTGTTCATATTCAGACAAGGCAAGCGCAAGAATAACTTTGTAGATGTAGCCATCTTGTTCCCTCTTCCGTTTTTGGCCGGAATAAACACACGACTTTCAGCCAGGAGACCGCTGTTCGTGTTGCATTCAGTTTTTATGCACCGCATACCTGGAACAAACTTCCAGTTCATTTATGTATTGCTTATACTGCACAGTCATTTCTAATCCTTTGATATTCTTGTTTTTCTTTCTTTTTTTTCAATGTATTATATGTGTTACTTTCCAGTGCTTTTCATGTTTTATGTAAAACACTTTGAATTACCTTGTTGAATGGTGCAATACAAATAAAATTGCCTTGCCTTCCCTTTGAAACGTTCAGAGTTGTCACGTAATGACCTTGGTTCGTATCAGAGGCACCCTGGGAGTATCCTCCCCCCGCTGCTGGCTGGCCCTGTAGTAGACCTGAACGGCCCTGGGTGAAGGTGGCTACCCCGGACCTCGCTGCTTCCCAGGACCGTGGACTAAATGTGCCCTGTCCTCAGTCCCAGAGGGTCTTGTGGCGTTGCACTTTTAAAATGTCTATGTAGGGGGAGGCTTTTTCAAAAAAGAAAACTTATTTTCCTGTATTTTTTTCAGCTTCCAAAAACAAACCCGTCTGCAACTGTTATGTAAGCGCGAAGGCGGACGACGACTTACAAAAGCACCTCTGTCAAACGCTGTAAAGCCCAGCGCTTACACTGTATTAACGGGATTAGGAAGCAGCGATCCACAGGGCTGCAGGAAGCAGTACTGTCGTCTGAACATAATGTCATATATAAACTTTAATAGAGGTTTAATGGAGTGTTGCTTTGAACAGCTTTTTAATGTAATAGATGGACAGAAGATTCTCAGTGCATTGTTGTTCTTTTATGTTGTGTAAAAAAGCATGAGAAAAGTCCCCTTAGCTTCTGCACTTTTACTTTTACCTTTTTAGATGTTCTTTTATATAGTTCTGTTATTACTACCTACATACCTACCACTATACTTATCCACCTACCTACCTACCTACCTACCTACCTACCTACCTACCTACCTACCTACCTACCTACCTACCTACCTACCTACCCACCTACCTACCTACCTACCTACCTACCTACCTACCTACCACTATACTTATCCACCTACCTACCTACCTACCTACCTACCTACCTACCTACCTACCTACCTACCTACCTACCTACCTACCAACCTATCATTATACTTATCCACCTACCTACCTACCTACCTACCTACCTACCTACCTACCTACCTACCTACCTACCTACCTACCTACCTACCTACCTACCTACCTACCAACCTATCATTATACTTATCCACCTACCTACCTACCTACCTACCTACCTACCTACCTACCTACCTACCTACCTACCTACCTACCTACCAACCTATCATTATACTTATCCACCTACCTACCTACCTACCTACCTACCTACCTACCTACCTACCTACCTACCTACCTACCTATCATTGTACTTTTCCACCTACCTACCTCCCTACCTACCTACCTACTTACCTTCCAACCAACCAACCAACCAACCTACCTACCTACCAACCAACCAACCAACCAACCTACCTACCTACCAACCAACCATTCTACCTACCTACCTACCTACCTACCTTTCTAACAGTCAAGATAATTGGTATCACCATAAGTGGCGGTTGGTCGACATTGATCCAAAAAAGGTGCAACGGGGCAATTCCCCCCGAGTCTCATCATCAATTAATAACTTTTCATTAGGTTTTGATGTGATCACTCAGAGAGCGAGCAAACGGGCAACAAAAGCCGTCATTTATCCTTCAGAACGTCGAGCCTCTTCAGCGTCTCCTCTCTCTTCAGATCTCGGCAGCAGATTGGTGTGAAGCCCCTCCATCCGCCGGTGTACTGTCAAAACACAGTCACTTCACTGATGTGCTTTGTGGGATTTACACTGGAGAATTTATCACCTGACTAGCCGGCGTTGAATTATTCATGGCACGGGGGAAGAGTTGAGACCGTAATCTGAATGCAGACGCCGTCGTGGTTCACAGTCGGAGCCGTTACAGTATGACAGCGTTGTCTTCACAATGCCCTTGTTAAAAACTCCCGTTTTGTGTAACGGGAGGCCAAAAGACGAACCCCCGAGCCTCATTACAGTCCTTCGCTGCATTTGTCCAACGCTTAAAAAAAGTGGAGAGAAAAAATGTGAACTGTCAAATTAAGAGAGTTTCCCCTTTGTTTACCACGAGAATATGATCTGTTGCTAAAAAGGGGCCGCGAACAAAACTGGGCAACTCGCAGCTAAAAAAATAAACGATAAATTCACGATAGGTTTGAGGGAACGTTGGTGTTTTTGATTTCACAGCTCATAACATGGTTGTGGTACCTAATGTGTAAAAAATGATTCAGGCAACAAAAGGATTTTGGTTTGGAACCAAGTTAAATATATAAACCCTGCACAATAACTCAAAGACACTTGAGGACACAAACTAAAGTCCTGTGTTCCTCCGCCATGAATAGTTGCATATTCACGTAGCTGCATTTAAAAGGATCCTAATTTACTTTCCAGCGGCGTTGTTTCCATCTCGCTGACATGTAATTTTAAACGCGTTCCACCACCACGTTGTGCAAAGTCAAAGTCAAATGAAAAATACAATCACATTGAGATGTCTGCCTTCTGTAATAATATAGTATTATTGTATTGATACGTACTGTTTGAGGCACATTTTGATCAATTCAAATCCAAAAACGATGTAAATGAAAAACAGAAATAATAATAATTTTTTTTACAGACTTTGGCGGGAGAGACAAACAAGGAGTGGGAGAAAAATGGGTCAGGCAGTGAATACAGAGTCGAGGAGAGAAATCAACCAAACGGATGTTAAAGGCAGAGAGACATGACGATGGGAGAGAGAGGGAGAAAGCCATTGAAAGCAAAGAGAAAGACTTTCCTCTACAGTTTTTGATCGTTGTTTATCGACCCCTGAACCCTCCAGGTGGACTCGATTCTTGGACCTCTGCATTTCTAAAAACCCTCCATACAGCTGTATAAAGGCCTGGGACCAGAATCACAGCCGACAGCATCTCATCACTGAATCTTTCATATTGTTCGATTCGCCTTAATTTTGTTGACCGAATTTCCAGGGAAGGCTTTGGAAACGTTATTGGAGCACTTGTACAAAGATGGGAAATCCTCACACCGACCAGCATCATATCACTCCATCAATCCTCCCCACGCCGGGCCAATAAATGGCAGCTTTGATACCTGAACTCTCTACCTTTGCACCTATTACCGATCCCTTCCCGATGACTTGGATATACACACCGAGTGGGGCTCCACATCTTAGATGCACCGTCATCCCCGGTGTAACTTTGCCCAGGGCAAAATACTACACATCAATGTCAAATGTCAAATGCGGCTACCTGGACAACCTAGTGCATGTTCAAACTCTCCTGGTGATACATGGAATTCTGGTCTGGTATGCCAGTTTGCAAGTTTAGGATCTAAATTGCTGGTCTCAGCAATTTAAGGAAGGGACCAATAGGTATCAGCAGATCAGGATTTTGCAGCTGGTAATGCTTGATGCATGCTTTGATGGCATAGTGGAGAGACGACCAAACGGGCTCTGCAGAATCCTGGTGCACTGCAGTGATCTACATCAGTGCTTCAGGATCAGGACCAGTAAAACATGCTTTTAATGCTGGAGGAAACCGTCTTCCCACCTTGACCTTCAACACTATCCTCCATAGACTCTGTAAGACTGCTGCCATACCAGGTCTCTACATTTGGCCTCGAGCTGTTTCTCACTCGTACACCCTTTGACTCGCCTTCTTTGATGAGGCATCATGCTAACGTACCTGCACCGCGTGGGAGGCGTCGGTCAGCGAGGCAACCACACGCCATGTTAACCGTTATCTGTATATTCTTCATCTGCCTCTTTGAAAGATAATGCATCCTCATAACGGGCCGAGAGTCCAGCCTGTCTCTCTGCTCCGCTACTCATATTATACTTGTGCTCCAAGCACTTTAGGTGCAGATTTGCCTTTGGGCACCCAAATTAAGTGAATACCACCCAGGTGATGAATGTCACAAAGATCACTTTTATTGCACTTGCCTTAGTAAATATTAATATGTGATGTGCTCTATACTACTTATTATAACTAGGCTACACCAGTGTTGGGTGGACCCGAGACCCTTGGGGGGCTCCTGGGGCTTGCGGCCAACATTTTGTACATTCACAAAAAGTTAACTGCATTAATCTGGAGTTAAAAGGTTGAAAAAAGACCGGGACTGTGTTTCAAAATAGGAATGTGGAAATGCATGCTGAACTGAGGGAGTGATCGCATATAAAAACATGATCTGAGGGTTTCTTTACACTTCTACCTGCTCTGTTATCTGAAGTCGTCTCTGTCATTTCATATGTTTGAAAGGTTTAACTGCATCTCTCAATACCGTTCATGCAGGGAGAACATACAGCTTACAACGTGACCTGCACTTCAACGAGTTGACTTGCTTGACTTTGTTTGACCCGTGTAGCTGTTCACGCCATTATTCATCGCCAGAAGAATAACTCAGACGTGCCATCCAAGCATACAGTAAGTCTTCTTACCTCCACCCACTTCTTCCTCATTCCTATTTATAAATCACTCATGTGGTATTCCACCTCCACCTTTGATTGTGATTCCTCTTGACCACCGAATGTAACTGAAAGGCTGAACCGCTGGTCATAAACTGGCTCTCTAATTTGTTGTTGCATTCCCTTGCAATATATCCTTCTAGCTTGCTTCTTAAAGAGACAGGCGCCCCTGACTTGTATCGCTTATCTTCGAGAACCCTTCTAGAGTATTTGGCACCTTTCCAACAGCCTGACCCTGACCAGGCTAGTTTAGACAGGTGAGGATGGAAAACCTCGAGTCACTGTGTCTAAAATGAAGTCTCAGAAGTTAACCCACAAACGAGGGAATGTATTTTCCTCCTGGATTATATTTGTTTTGAAGTTATTACAAATATTTTAATCAAAAGGAGGTTGGGGGAAGGATGGGTCAGAGACTTTCACCCAGGAGACCAATGTTTGTGTCCTGTGTGAAACGCTATGTATGTATTTTAACCCAATCCATGATCTTTTACTAAACCTAACCAAGTAGTTTTTTTGCCGAACGTCATTGAGAAGGCAAAGAAGAAAAAGCACCATCAGCAGATAAAACGCTAACGTTGATACACATAAGAAGAAGTGTTGGTATGAAAGATATTTTACATTTTATTCCCGAGCATCAGCAAGAAATGTCTTTCAATGTGCTTGTAAGCATCCATTTGATATTTCATTAAGGGGAAAATTACAGATTTTATCTGATGATTTCTATCTTTCGAACTGTCCGTGTGATCGTCAGTGCTGCGAGGAACAAAATGGCCTCCCGTTTTGCCCTCAGGAATGACAAACAGAGACAGCGCCTTCTGGTGGTGTTAGCAGGAACTACAGCCATCTCCCATTCAACGTGCCGACTTTTCATGTGACAACTGCAATATGTTGGGTGAATCCTTGGGCCAACATGGTGTTTTTACTGAGCAGCTGGCTGCACCAGGAAGCGGCGTGAACGTGTCCGTTGAAGCATCTGTTGTGCCGTCTTCGTGTCTTCTCACCAAACTTCCTCTGCAGATTCAGGGGGAATAAAAACCTACATGCTGTGCTTCCGTACCCCTCCACTCAGCCCTATGTGAATCACAGTCTTTGTAATGGCTGCGCCTCTGTCGAGAGAGACGATGTACCTGTCAAATCATTTAAATTACTACAACCGTCGCGGAGATGGAAGCGCTCGCATCAACGCTTTGACGTTGTGGAACTCGCGACGGCTCTGGAAGCACGCCTCGCCGAGTTCTGGCGTCTCTGCAAAAACAGTTGTGTTTGAAAAATGTTTCTGTCCGGACTCGTGGAATCGAATCAAAATCAACAAAGTGAAGTTGAGCCCGGCTGTGTTTAATGCTTCCTCTCCCTCTCAAACACACACACACACACACTCACACACACACACACACACACACACACACACTCTCACACACACACACACACACACACACACACACACACACACACACACACACACACGTATAATCAGTGCACATACAGTACATTAACATACTGGATGCTGCATTTTCCTAATTTATGCCGTAACCATGAATACACAATGACTATATTGCATGTAGGCGACATTATACACGTCGTGGCAAAATAATGACTTTTTGTAATGTACCCTGCGATCTAAGATTCCCCCAAGCCCGGAATAGTCCTCATAACCTTCCCGACAGTGAACCCCAGATATTACAGAGAGTTATAATCCTGGATTTGAACTTAATTTATATATGTCCCACTACTTCATGTTCTCTATGGTTAATGGCTTCTTGTAGACCCATGAAGGTTCATAAATCAGAGGTTCAGCTCCGGCACTATTACAAATTGAGTGATCTCGCAAAAGCCGCCGCATCCATGAATCTTCTGGGTCGGAGCGTAGGAGGAGGAGAGTCGGAAACACAAACAAGAGAGCCGACGGTACTTCCGCAGTCATTATTCCATGTCGGTTTGCCCCCCACACACGTGGAATAAAGAAGGTCTACAGAGTCCGCCGGTCCTACGGGGTCTCCTGGCAGCTGGTCCCATCTTGAGCCTGAGGCATGACGAGTCCATCTCTTGTTCAGCACATTTATAAGGAGACAACTACATTTATCTAATAACTTCAGTTATTGTCAGTTTACAGAGTCATACAAGACAAATAGATCCAGATGCATTGAGATCAAACCGGATCCCACCAGCTACCCAGCAGTACACATTAGTTGATTTCATTTCAAACCTTTATTTATTCTCCAAATAATGGAGCCTTCCCTCATTTGCAAAGATGTCCAGATTACAGATAAGCATACAAATACACATAGACACACAATTAAAACAGTTGCATTTGGACAACAGCGGTACTGTTTCCAAGCACCAGATCCATTCTTTTAGAAAAGACAGTCTGAGGTTTGTGTCCCGATTGCAAAGCCTCTCTGACTTTTGCGATTACAAATGATTCTGTTGCAGAGTCTAAAGGGATTGTCAAGTTACCAAAATAGCATGTTCTCCAACAAATTGTTATTCCATAATTACAATCCTGCAGGATTACCCAACGTTGAACAAAACAAAACAAAAAAGGTTCACTTTGTCAAATTTGAATCGCTGTATCGAGGTTAGAACAGAGTCTTTGCTTCACAGTGGAGGAGAACATTTTAATGATTGTTGTAACATTAAAGGCACGTCTGGCTCCAGCGATGCTGAGGGGAAATGTTTCTAAACGTTGTGGGAAGTACACAGCGTTGTCATGCACCGGGTTCCTGAAGTACTCTCCGAGTCCTGCCCCCGCAGGGAAAACCTATTGCACCTTTTTTTTTAAAAGAAGTGCCGGTGCAAACGCTGTGAAGGAGACATACGAGGCTGTGGACGTCCAAATTGATTTTCAGTCAACACATCCCTCACGTAGTCTTTTATGTGTTAAATTATTTAAGCGCCGCAGCTTGAGGGGGTTTATATCCTCCCAGAGGAGCGGGGGGTAACTTACCTGTATCACTAAGTGTTTTTTACACATCAGGTATTTCAAACAGATTCCACTTTCTTAGTTAAATAGGTTTTCTGGAACGGCATTTTCACCAATGAAAAAAAAGGTCTTAATCAGGCGCCTCAGGGCACCACACATCATCATCATCATCATCATGGCAGGGAAGGCCTCATCACCATGCATTAGTAAGCGGTCGGGTCCAGCTCACCTCTCCGAGCGCCGTTTCATCATCACACAATGGACTTCCCCCCGCAGCGCTCTCTGGTAAACGGCCCGCATTCATTATTCATCAAGGATTAGTGTCATAATCGATTTTTGTCCAAACCGGTCCACAATGTGTTCTTAATCCCGCCCCCAAGAGATGCTGAACTTTGTCACATCCAATTACGTTGCGGGAGTCGGCTAACGACGAGACAGCTCGTACGACTTCTCCATTCCACGCCAGATAACCGGGGGCCCGGTCTAGATCTCAATGCGGTCCAAGGATTTGACGTGTGTTTGGTATGACAGCGTGAGACCACCCAAGTCACACATCAAAAACATCAGCCAAACATCCTTCTTCATCCTAAAACATTGCACGTCTTCGTCTTCAGACTGGACGACTGCAACAGCATCATACGGCCTCCAAAAACTACCAGATCATTAAAACATCAGACTCGTCCTTCAACACCGTCACTGGATCAGGATCCTGATCATAGCCTACAAAATCCTCAAGAACCCCTCATAACCCACAGACCACCTGCAGACCATCTGGCCCCCATCACCAAGACCAAGCACCGAACCTTGGGACGACAGAACCTTTGGAACCTTCTGGAAAACCCTCCATCCAAACATCCACAGCTCTGACCTGAACTTTCAAACCCCTAAAAGTTGTTGTTTTTTGGGATCTATCTGGTGTCTTTTCCAATATTTTATTTTTGTATTCTGTATTTGTCCAGCATCCCATAAAAAAGCAATGATAAGTCTAATGAAACCAGTATGGGCTTCTCTAGCATGTATGCAACAACGGTTATAACTGTGTGTTTGATTGAACTACGTCCCAGGAAACGGATGGTTGCATCTCCCCTTTCAAGTCATCTGTATCTGTTGTTTTATTTTGGCGAGGCGGCCCCGTATCTCCCTCCTCAGCCCTCTGGTGATGTCCCGTCCTCTCTTCTCAGCAGGATGGCCCCGTGGTGCATGTGACATCTGTATCTGCCAATGGACGTGCTAAGCCCGTCAGCTGCACGGCGCCCGACCCGTCACTCAGCCTCACCACGGACCGCCCGGGACCACAGCTGTCATAACGATCCCACAATAGAAAAGAACAATCTGGTGATCTTCTCTCAGCCCGACTGGAACCATCGGTGCTCCGGAGAACAGACGGCTTGTCTTTTTGCAAACAGATAGAAACCAGAAACACAACAGGGCTTCTTTTACTGCGCTCCCAATTTATCCTCACCTACTTCTATTTATAATGATGCTCATGAATACAGGAACTATTTAAAGTCCAGCCCAATATATTAGAGAAAGAAAACATAATTTTGATTAATATATATATATATATATATATATATATATATATATATTCAAAATACTGTCTTTTTTCTTCCTGGAAGACCAAATATGAAGCACCCTTAAATCAGCGAGCAACCAATTTCAATCAATGATAACATGACATCAATCAATCAATCAATAGCTAGGCTCTGCACAGAGCTATAGAAGGTTGCGAGCTAATCTTTACAATGATCAAATTAAAGTCAGTCTTTTTTTCATATAAAGTAATTTTGAATGCTTGTTCTCGACTTGCTTCTTGTTTATTCTTTGTAATTATTGTGTGCACCGATCAAGGCAAATTCATTGTATGTGAAAACTTAATTGGCAATAAACTAAAATACGGACGTTAGATTCTCACGAAATGCAATTTCAACTGGACTTAATGGATTAGCGTCTCCAGCACACTGAAATATTCACTTCTATAATCTTTTTTTCTCTTTTAACCTATTTTAGAATTTACTTAGACGCTGATTTATTCTCGACAGCCCCGAAAAAGCACTTGTCTCAACATTTACAAAAGTGCTGTCAAACTACAACAAACAAAGCGTCAACGGTTTGCCGTGATACATCGAGGACTTGCGCTTTTTTAAACCCATTTCCTGGAAAAGGTGGCTCTTTGACAGTCATTCATTACCAACAATCCTGCTTTACTTTCACTTACAGCCAAATGGGTTTTTAGGAGTTTCCTTGTAATTAAAATACAACACTTAGTCAGTGGCTTCTGTTTAAGAGACGTTTTGCGGTGCGGTTATTAACTGTTCTGGGTACCAAGAGGGATTTATCGGCTCCGAGCGTCTCACAATGATATCAGACACACAGATAGATTTACTAAGTGACTCCTTCAGATGTTTTGATCTTTTGCCATTTAGAGACAACTGTGGAAAAGGTTCGTGTGTCAAAAATCATAATCATAAAAAAGCCAATTATATTTTAACAAGACTGCTGTACTTCATTGATGTATACAGGTCTAAAGCCTCCGATCCCGCAGGAATATCATAAAAAAGGTATATAACAAGCCGTTACAAGCCGTCACTGTTGATAAAACTTGATGACTCATCTCGTCTTGTAGCTTTACTTGTATATTATTATGATTATGACCAGTTTCTCAGTGTGCTGTTGATGGAGATCAGAGGGGACAGTGCATCCAAATCCTGATCTTTAAAAAATGCCTCTAAAAAGCAGAAAATGACTGAACGATGGCATTAAAAATGTACTTTCCTAATCTCAAGCACCACATAGGTTTTTGTTGCAACTCTTTATTGTTGCTTATATTTTACGGTTCTGCAAATTAAAAATGCTTGTCAGCAGAATATTCTAAAAGAATTATAATCCCATAAATAATCTACACACACGTTCATCACTAACACCTCCACTACGGTGCAGCCCTCCCCCAATAATATCATTTCAAAGTATTTAAGGAAGAATTAGCTCCAAATATCATCTGTATTTTAGTTCAAAGTGATGAATCCACAGGAAGAGATCTGTGTTAGAAGTGTGATGGTGTTGATGGGTGGAGGAACAGAGCTTCTGCTTTTATAGCGGCTGGCAGGATTCGGCTCAGGTGCTCCCACTATCGGGATCAGGCCTGCTGACACACCCAATCAGCAGAGGGGGGGAGGAGCCTAAACGACAGGAAGTTACCACACCTGTAGAGAAGGTTTCCATTTTTTTTTTTTTTGAAGATGCAACCTTGTAATCCTGCAAGATGTCTTCATATGAATCTAGTTTGGAACACATCATTTTCATCGTTAAATATTTCGACTGAGCGTATCTGCAAAATGTTTACTGTCAAAGTTTTGAATTAGTCTTAGATAGTGCTGTTAAATATTAGCTCGCAGTAACTGCAGAATCATTTTTAATGCTTGGCACCGGCAGCACTTGCTGAGCTGGGGAAAGATCAACATGTGCAGTCTATGGAGTAAACACAATCACCGAGCTCTTATGACCTCCCTGCAAGAGATGTCATTAAAAGGAATGTCAATAGGGAAGCTATTGATTACAATATTAACATGATTAGTAGGGGAGAGGGTCTGTGGAGGCGGTCTCCAGGTCTAAACCCTCACCAGTTGGAAGAAGGATATCTGGTGGGTCGAGTTGCGTTTCAGGACACGGTCCCCAGAAGGTCCGCAGAGGTAATCTCTGGTCTTGTATTGTTCCTGGTCCCAGGGGAGCTGTCTCTGATTTGATCCGGTCTGGACCAGAGGGAAGGAGGAGGGAGTGACGGACTCGTGATTCAAAGCCAAATATGAAGTCCTTCATGGTCTGATGGAAGCGAGTTATAGTTGCTATCAGCCGCAATATGAGTGCTACGGTCAGCTTAACAGCTCGTATATATGGTGCTTCTTTTATTTACTGTAATATGGACCTTCCATTGTGTCCGGAATAAAGTTTATTATTATTATTATTATTATTATTATTATTATTATTATTATTATTAATAATAATAAACATCTTAACTGAAATCTCAAGAATGGCACTAATGTATTTCCTGATTTCTGTTCAGAGCATAGTAACTACATTGTGTCATAATCTACATTTTTCATGACTTTCTCAATTTTGTTTTCTAGTGTTTATAGTGGGTTTTTTTTTTAAGTCAAAATCACCCTGTGTCATTTTAATAGATACAGTATAATAGATGGTTTGCCATGGGTCCTAATTTAAAGTCAAACATGCCCTTTTAACCCCTTTTTCACCACACCCCGCTGGTCATATTGTGGCCTATTTAACAATGTATGAAGAAGAAGAAAAAAAAAATCTATGTCTTTATATTTCTATATCAAATCTTCTTCTTCCTGGACAGCAAACCAGCTAACAACCAATTATAACGTGACATCTATCGATAATTGCACGGAGAAGGATCTTAGCTGATATTTCCTGAGGACATTTACATGCAAATATGTCCTCATGCACCAATTCTTACACTTTAGGTCATCATTGCATCATCAGTAGACTTCCTGTTTCATTGAGCAGAGTCTCCTGGTGTCTTGCCCCTGATTCGTTCATTCTGGGGTCCCCCAGGGACCCATCTTGGTACGCCTTATATACGTTAAATATGAGGGTTGTTGGACTGTCTCCCAGACTGATGACTATCTGCTTCTGTATTCTTTAGAAAGGCTGCGAGTGATTTCAAAGTCGATGTAATTCCTTCTTCCCATCACAGTTATCACTTCAACAGAATACCGAGTCATCGCCCCGCATTCAATTTTCTTCATTAATGCGCAATAGTTTTCTGATGTTTGGGATAATATTCACTTTCATCGTGTTTATCTCAAGCTGTGTGACATTTACATCGTCAGCAACAAAGCTGGCTTTCATCCTTCTGTTTGACGCTCCCGCAAAAGGAGACGTCAAGAGGCGTCGTCCCGCTTTACTGCACGTTTGTTTCATCAAAATACTGGTTTCTGTTTCCTGAGCTGGAGAAATCCTCGCGGCACTCGTTAACGAGCCGAAAACACAATGCTGCATTATTGTATGTAAATACAGAGGGAGGGAGGGGAGGGGGGGGATGACAAAGTGGGCCGTTGCAGCCTGAGCTGTGATTATTGATTCTTCGGTGTTGAGTCAAGAGCTTATAAACACATCATCACCTCGGGGTGCAAATTAATATTTTCAGCTTTACTCGAGTGGGAAGTCATGCACAACTCACTTAAGATATTGTCTGATGTCACTTACACATCCACTTACATAATTGTGTGTGTGTGTGTGTTTGTGTGTGTGTGTGTGTGTGTGTGTGTGTACAGCAGCCTCAGCGCCACAAAAGACCAGGATGTGAAATGTTTGTCGAACTGCGTTGACCTCCAGATGTAAACCGATCTATAAACGCTCCCGCTTAAACAACCCATGAATATTTAAAATACTGTCGCGTGTAGAATCATGAAATGAGGCGTATGTTTGAATTATGCATCCTTGAGTGGTGAGCTCATTAGCCCCCGGGAGGTCCCTCCAATAGACCACGGGCCTCATCCAGGCCTCTTTTTTAGAGACTTACAGCGAGGAAATAGCGGTTCACCACCGGGTTAAAAGAGCTGAACTCCGACGGTGACACAATAGTCACATAATGAAATCAAATCAGAGGCGCCTCCTTCCTCATATCAAACACAGTCCACTTCCCAACCGGCGGGGCTGAGCATCCGTCTGTAAGTGATTCATAACAGCTCTTTATGAGTCAGCCCTCCCCCCGAAAGATTGTGTAATAAAGACGGCTGAGGAAGAATACAAGTGTTTGATGACGCATCCGTCCGGTGGCGTGACAGTCTAATCCAATAACGGCTCTTTTTTAAAAAAAGGAGGTCACGCTGGAAGAAAAAAAAAACTTTGGGGGAGGCCTGTAGTCACAAGAAGACAAATTAGGAATCGGTTATTTCCCACATTCACCGTTAAAGTGGAGTAATGGTGTGATGGATATGTCATTCTGAGACTTCTGCTGAACAAAACTGCATGATGTAATAAGGAGGCAAGAATCCTCAGTCTACCCCCAATAAATGCTCATTGTGGGTTATTGTACAGCGCCGCGAGGACCGCACGCCACGGAAAGAGGCCGGCGCTCGACGGAGGTGTCAAAGTCCCCCGTGGGAACCGCCATTACTCCTAGCAACGCCACCACCCCGGCATCACCGGGCTGATATACGCCTCCACATTAGCCGCTGACAAGAAAGCGTTGGGTTTTTTTGATGAAGTGCGGTTCTTCCGCTGACAGACTCCTCTCTCCTGAAGAATATTTACACAGCCATGAGTGGAGGGCTGTAAATAAATTGCCTCGTCACCACCAACACACTTTTATTTTATTTTTTATTTCCTCAGGAGGGAAGTTGACAATCCACCCTCTCTCTTGTCCGTCTCTGCATCCGACCGACGGATAAATTCCATTCGACGTCCTGAATAAAAGCGATTGCAGTTCAGCATATTTATGGCTCGCTCAGCTCGTCTCTTGCACTTGTTGCCAGAGTCCGGTTTAATAAAACGGAACAACCTCACGCTGTGTTGCCGAGTCTTTTCCAATAAAAGAAAGCTACTGGAGAGGGGGAAAGTTTCTGCTGCTTGTCAGGTGTCATATTCGACATATTGTGAAGAGTTATGAGGGGAAGGAACTGCTGCGATCAGCAAGTCGTGCGCCGCCGTGACGCTTCGGTGAAATGACAAACATCACTGCAGGTTTTTTTAAATACCATGAAATGTTTAAATGTTGCAAGTTTTTTTTTTTGCATTTTCCAACAAATCATGCCTGCTGTTGAGCAATATCTTATCAGCTGGATAGTTGTGTCATGCTTGTTTTTTAATGAATGTGAACAGTATTGGGATCAGCTGTGATACTCTATATAATGAGCAGTCTGGTCACACATCTGTATAAGATGCTGAGGGAAGGAAACTCCAATGCAACTCCATTTGCATCATAATCACAGCAGATGTTTTAGTCCTCCAACAGTGGATCGTCAAACACAGGACTTTCACCCAGGCGACCAGTTCTGTGTCCTGTGTGAAACCAAATGTCATTTTTATTGATGACTATATGTGACATGCCTGAGTCACATGACGTTATGCCAATAGCCTAATATCTGTAACAAAGTACTTACTTTCAGCCAAACCACAATGGTTTTCTTCGTTCGTCGACGAATCTGCCGTTTTTGGTCTTTGCTTAATGAAGAAAACTTAATTTTGCCACACTGAATGAATTAATCCCAAGACATTTATGAGCTCAACTCTGGCAAACACAAGATTCAAAGTGGTCATTTGTGTGATTCCTACTGGAGAAATTCAGCTTTAACAGCTCAACTTATCGCTGAGTCGGCCAAGTGGGCCGAGAATGTCTTTGGTTTAGGACATCCCTTGTTTTTTCTAACCCCTAAGCAAGTAATTGCAAGCAATTGTTTGCTCCCGGCAATACGACGACGGGGATGAGATCACATTGCAATGTACGGACGACAAAACAATCTTGAACAAAGTGCCGTTTCAGAGAAAGCAGGATTCCTAAATGGGGCGAGAACAATTTGAGGAATTAAACATCTGAACTTGCATTTACAACCGAGTGAGCGTAACTTGAGTTGAGATTGTTTCCCTAACTGCTTTTTCCAAAGGGGCAGTTGATTTACCTTGATCCATAAAATGCAGAATACCAAAGTAAAACTATAGTGGATGATTCTGAACCGCTGGATTTGACGTCCAATCACAACACAGGACGTAATATTTGAACGACATTGCTGTTTAAACTGGATTAATAAATGAATGTTTGCATATAGACACGTGTGTTAGCCTGTTAGCCTAATATTGCTGTATCGCCACCTTACTGAAGAAAATGCAGCTGATTGACCTGCAGTCACAGCTTCTCCTCTAAATAATAATAATACATCAGAATTCGATCTTTGACTGACAGACTCTTGATATATTATTGTTTTTTTGCCCCAAAGTTGCATGTATAATTTTACCTATTATATTACTTATTTATAAGGAACCTATAAGAAAACACACAGATTACAGATTTTTGTTTACAATCTCCTTTTAAAAAAAGTGTTTTTGACCTTGCATATTTTATAGTCCTAGAATTTTCATTTTGTTTAGACACTACAATTAATAATGTATGACAGCAATTTGAATCCCTCGCTGCCGTGGCATTCCAATAACATAAGCTTCATATTGCCAAAACTGGGAGGATTTAAAAAAAAAAAAACCCAGAAAAAAACAGGTGCTTGCAGCATTCTGAGTCTACTGCATTACATCCACCCGCCACGTTGAGGATGCTTCTGCCCAGTTACATAGTTTGAGAGCTCTCGGCTTGCTGCCATAAAATATGCAGGAGGTGCATGACACATAATGCTGAACGGCCTAAGTCAGGCACCATGCTGTCAAGAGGATCCCAAAAGCCTGTTCTGCCTTCCTCATGTGATTTCCTGTTCATGTTTGTGCATTTGCGTAATCTGTGATTGTTTTTTTTCATAAATAAATATAATTAAAAAGATGATTCACTGATTGTCCAAAATGGGCATCGACACATTTTATGTGGTTTAGACACAGAATCCTCGACTTTTGATCTCCACAATGATAGTGTGTGTGTGTGTGTGTGTGTGTGTGTGTGTGTGTGTGTGTGTGTGTGTGTGTGTGGCGGATTAAGCCATAGCCAGCTAACTCTTAAATAATCAGACGCCACATTTCCCTACAAGACGTTTTTGTTTATTTTGGTTTGCTGTAGGCCTTTCTGTGTCAGTGCAATCATTTTAATAGACTGCTCTATCTCACATATAAATTCAAACACACGACACTCCACTCAGCTGAAAGGACTTGGAGAGTCCAGATAAAAAACAGCGGGAGAAAAATCACGATGGAGGCCGACTGGAGTTTTTTTTTGTCTTTTTTTTACGATGTGATGGGAAACACACTTTGTCTTTGTGCTCACCACAAAAAACAGCGGACCACATTTCGCAGCGACTTGACATAAGTGTTTTGGCAGTTTTGCCCTCAAGCTTCAAGCACATTTTCATGGCAGGTGGTATTTGGTGATATCAAGGAAGAAAAAAAACATCTTGCAGAAATGGCAAAGAGTATTGCATTTTTATACTGTCTTCAGCTTATAAATTGAAGGGGAATAATTACAGCGTTTACGTTAACGTGATTCGTCGAGCTGTTTTTTCCCCTCTCTCTTTCAGCCATCCCTCCTGCCTGTCATGGCCGCCGCGGTTGTCACGGACACTTAAAGTGGTCACACAGAAAGTCCACCCTTAAATGAAACGCTCCGTCGTCTGTCTGGAAAGTGTCCGCGGCTCACTCGGCAGACAGCGACGCCGCCTCGAGTGAAGCACATCTTCCCAACACAAAGTCCCTAATTAAACACAAAGTAATACGCTGACAATCACACGCTGTTTACTTCAATCAAGGCGGCTTCACTCGTGCTACTGTGCACATTGTAATTAAACTCTGGACTCTGTGGAGGAGCGTGATGTAGACGTCTGTTCGTTTAGTTACACTGGTGTAAAGATTCATATAGTTCACAATCAATGTATTGGTTTTGGAGGGGAAACTGACATCACCGGTCAATCTCTTTGTCGTAGCGAATACCTCAGATTTAGTTAACAAGCAAATATTTTTATCGCGTCAGAGAAAATATATTTTTAGTGAAAAAATCGAATCTTAAATAAGGTCTCCCTGTATTATGACGGCATATTAGGGCCACTGTAAGGAGAAAAAAAAACGGAGCTGAGAGAGGGGGGCAATATTCCACGAAAAAGGGGCAAATTTGCAAGTTTATTACGATGCTAACAACCAAGCATCTATGCTAGCTAACTTCCCATGAATGTACGTATTTACGTTTGTAATGAATCATCCCAACGTGTGACAACGCCTCGTTAAGGTCCTTAGGGTGATGATGTCGATGCTTATTGTTGCTTTTATATGAGGACAAGCTGTCATTTTATGGGTGTTTATTGATCCGGGTGGTTGGGCTAAGATTCTAGCGGTAGCTTTCACTTGTTGTCATAGCAACGGCAAACATCCGGTGTAAGCAATTTGATAATCATTTTCTCTCAAAATAAACAATGATCAACTTGTTTTCCGACTTTATAAACTCGCACTCAAATTTTGCCCCACTCTCTCAACTCTACTCTTTTTAAATATTTTTTTTGTAACTATCTTTAGCCCTAATACGTTGTAAAAAATACTAATCTAAATAATGTCTCCATGTCTTAATAAAACATAAGTAAATGATCAAAAACAATGTTTTGAATAGGTTTCTATTGTGCACTTCCCTACAGTGATAGTGAGCTTTTTCAAGTCTTTGTTATGCTATTTACCGATTAAATTGAAAATAGACCACAATCAACTCATCGTGAGGGTTTTTTTATACCACATTCATAAAATCCTTCATCGTCCCATTCCAAGTAGCTAACTGACGATGCAGTCAAAGAAATGAGGAAATATATCATCTGGAATAAACATCGGACAGTGAGGCGATGCATCTGTGGGAAATAAAAGAGCCACAAAACAAACTTTGATTTTAGTTGCTACATATTCACCGGCCATGTGTCGTGAGAGTGGAGGAAGCATCATCCAGCAGCCCAATTGAAGAATAATACCACATATGTATTCATGAGCCACCAGATAAACACACACATCTGGTCCAGAGTGGGTCCGAGGATGATGCGACCACATGGAGAGCCGGTCTTCATCTGGCCCAGCAGGGGTGCTGCCGGTCATCCTCCCTCGTTCTCTGAACGCCTTGTCAGAGCGCCACTTATCTGTTCGCCCAGAACGCCGGCTGGCTGCCGTCGAGGTTCATCCTCTCCGTCCTCTCGCGCTACTCCGCGGCATTCCTTTGTGAGCATGGAAGCAGGGGGGCAGGCTAATACCTGTGCTATTTAGCAGTGCTCGGGAGCATCTTATCGCGTTCAGGCAAAAAGGTCCCCGTTGGCCTGGACAAGGAGGGGTGTGGGGGCAACGAGCCCAGTTATACTGGGAGGGAGCTGAGAGCTGTGGTAACCAGTGGCGGGGAAGGAAGGCCGCCTTATCTCGGTGTGAGCAGCCGTGGCTCCCCACTCAACTCCACACACAAGCCTCTCAGATTAACAACACCCCCCCCACCAACACGTGGACCCCTTATCCACCTCCCCATAGCTCCCCGGCGCCCTTGAACACACATCATTACTGTGATTATTACTGTTTATCGGGGCTGATGAACACGGAACAAAAGCATCGGCCTGTTTTGTCTCCGAGTCGCTTTGTTCTGGGTTTTTGTGTTTTCGTCGGTTCACGGCTTTGTGGTAGGGAGGAAGGCCTATCACACGTGTGTGTGTGTGTGTGTGTACAAGGCCTTCTGGGGGGGGGGGTTTCTATTGGACGCTGAGCAGGAAGTGGGTTTTGAATACAATATCCTTGATTTAGTACAGCTTACTGTTTTACCTTCATCCCCGATGTGTGAGTCATCGCTTTATCTCGTGTTCCTCCGCGGATCGGTGCAGCCACACACACACACACACACACACACACACACACACACACACACACACACACACACACACACACACACACACACACACACACACACACACTTCTACATAGTCAGTTATTTATTTGAATATTTAAATTGCTCCCCTTTATATTCATGTGCTTTGCTGCTCTGTAAATACTTTTACAGTGACTCTGTTTGTTAAATGCACCTCATAAATATGCCTTGAATTGACTTGATATGCTTACAGCTCACACACACACACACACACACACACAGCAGGAAAAATCCCCTTTTTTATTTTTGAGAAATCAAATTTAGGTTTTCATTACTCGATTATTCTTCAGTGAAACGTAACTTAAGGGCGGTCTGTCATCAGAATGCGCTCTCCTCTCCTGGCAGCGTGACACACTGCCAAACATCAGGTTTCCCTCGTTCCAAGTACTCCTAAAAGTCATTCTGTGGACCGTTTACCACCACTTATTCTTGTTCCCCAACATCTGTTTATTGCATATCAACATGATTGTATCGTATCGCCTTTCCGTGCTTAAGCTGTGGAGCCACATAGAACAAAAGAGCAGACAGACTAGATCAAATACGATAAAAGCAGTGTGAAGGGTACAATAATACGACGGTGTATTAGTGTGTTCTGAGTAAAAAAAATGGCAAATTTGCAAGTTCATAAAGTCCTAAATTTGCGAGTTTATAAAAAACAGCACATATAGCCGATATAAACAAGTTGCTTGGTTCCGCCAACATCGGATGTTTGCTGTTGATAGTGAAAGCTACTGCTAGCATCTTAGCTTATATGCTCGCATATTTGCGACTTTATAAACTCATAAAAAAACGAATGCGTACATTCATGGGAAGTTAGCTAGCACAAATGCCGGTTGTAAGCACTGTAATAAAGTATTTTTCTTTTTTCTCTGAATATTGCCCCCCTCTCTTGACTCCATTTTGCCCCCCCCCCCACAGTGGCCCGTCGTACAATAAGTTCATAGAAAATACATTAGAAGAAAAAATAAATAATTTAAGCAGGACTCGATTCACATGTGATGAAAATTGCCGCCATCAGCGTTTTCAGGATCCAACTGTTGCCATCTCGATCCCAAAGCGATATGTTGCATGTGTTTATTACATTTCAGGGCAATATGAATAATGGCCTCATTTATATAGCGCTTTTATCCAAAGCGCTTTACAGTAATGACTGACATTCACCCATTCACACACACATTGACTCACACATTCACACACCGACGGCGGAGTCAACCACGCAGGGCGACAGCCAGCTCTTCAGGAGCAATTAGGGTGAGGCGTCTTGCTCAGGGACACCAGACACTCAGCCAGCAGGAGCCGGGGCTCGAACCGGCAATCTTGCGGTTACCAGCCAACCCGCTCTACCTCCTGAGCTAAAGTCCCCCAATATGAGTTGTTTTAAGATTCAGATATCATGTGAAAAGTTATTCGTTGAACAACTTTGTTGTTGAACAACTTAATTTAATTAAAGCCTCCAAACATAAAGAAGCTAAAAAGAAAAAGAAAACATCTGAAGAAAACCTAATAGAAAGTAGAATAAACAATGTAATTGTTTTAATCAACTTTGATTGCAGAGGTTAACTGAACTCAAATAAGTTAATTGGTTGAATAAATTCAAACCGAACTCAAAAAACTGATGGAAACTGAGCTGAAACATTTGTTTTTTTTCTTCTAGAGTCGGAAATATGCAATTATGTATTTATTGCTGAGAAGGAAAAAGATTAAAGATGCATATTTCATAGTGAGCCGACACCTTCTTAGCTGCAGACTTTGTAATCCACGGAGACCCGGCTCCCCTTTTGTTCGCTGGCGAAAACACATTCTGAACTAAGACCGGGGTATCTGTTGATTCGGGAAGACAAACGGGCGTCTTAATTAAATTCAGAGTGTTTTTACGGGAAAAGCATTATTCAAATGGTAGCGTGTGTGAAATTAAGTCGGAATGCGTTTGAAACGTGCGGTCGAACACACTGGAATCGTTTAATTAAATCCCTATAGTCGTCATTAGCATACTGGCGGAGCACCCGGTCACAGATTACATGTGATGTGCTAAAAACGCTGACGAGCACTTTTATTCAAAAGTTATTAACTTTTTAAGCACCCAATTACGCCTGCTGGATTGCGAGCTCACAAGTTATAATCTTCTAAGGCAACTTTGGCTCAGGATGATTGTCCCTGTGAAGTACGGCCAATTAAGTCCCGTTGAGGCCGATGGAGGAAACGGAGACCATGTGATGTCGAGACCACGCTACTTTTTTAACAACTATTTAAACGGAATTTGTTTTTATGAGATTAGTCATTTCCTGGATGCATTTTAACATGGCTTGATACTTAGCATTAAAAAAAAAGATATGGGCACATTTTCTTGAGTGATCCACGGATCATTTATTGAAAATATTTTAAAAAGTACAGAAACCCATGCATGCAATTGCAATTTCTGTTATTGTTATCAAATCAATGAGTTAAGTGCATAACTGTAGCAGAGTACATTCTCCAATAAATTACATTTCCCCCTCATGGATTATTCCTTATGTATTATATTCTCTCCTGTTGATAATAATGTGTCCTAACAACGTGAGCTGAGCTTCTATTAAAGCTCATTTTCTCATTAATTATTATTAACTGCAGCACATGTTGAGGACCAGTTACACTTGTTTCTATCTAAACAGGAACCTCATTACAAACTCATTTTACACTGAAATTAACAGAAAGTGAAAAGAGCGCCAAGTGGATGGAAATATGCGCTGATTGTGACATGGTAAAAGTGGGCGGGTCCAAAGTAACGGAAAAAAGGTAACTTTTGGGGATTCCACAAATAGCAAAATTCACTCATCTGGATGTTTGTTTTGTTTTTTTTCAACGTGGATGTTTTTGTATTTGGGCAGAAAAAGAGCAAGAGGGTGATGGATAGACTTTCACCCAGGAGACCACTGTTCGTGACGATATATATCACGATATAGTCTGTTATGTGGTAATTCAGTAAATTGAGTACACTGTTCTGCAAAGAATCGAGTATTTCTTAATTTAATTAAAAACCTTGGTGCAAAATGATCTATTATCTTGTTATTATGAACTTAGATTTCATTGTGTATCAGGATATCTTGATGTATGATTTCTGTTTTCTACAAGCTGATAATAAATGTATTCATGAAACACACTTTTTGGTTCAGAGACGCCGGCGTTTTCATCCGGCGCCTGCTGTGTTTACATATCACAGCTGAAAACTGTCGAGGTGATTTCCTCAGACTATCAGAAAGGGAAAGTTGCTTTTTGATTTAGCTCCACGTCAGACTCTCATATCCGTCCCAGTATTTATCTTTTTGACTACACTTTTATTTACTCACCCCCCTTTCAGAGCGTTTTAGCACTTTTCTCTTTTTCACCGAAGCCCTTTTAGAAAACCGAATATCTGTTTGTTGTTTTTCCAAGAGGAATCACCTGACTTATGGCAAAAGAGTGATTTTGTTTTTTCCTCCTCAGCGAGCACCGATGTATACAAAGCTTTCAAAGATAAACAAGAAAAGGAAGTCATTCTCAGAGGCACCGACTCCAACATCATTTTACCTGACGGCATTAACAAAGTGAAAACGCCATCATGCTGCTTCTCACCTAAAACAACTGTAATTTTGTTAGCGTGTTTCTAGAGGTCATTGGGATTCTGGGTGTGAAATTGCCATTGCAGCGACTGCAGGGGAGGACTTGAGGGACTTGAGGGATCAGCTGACAACCAAAATGACAGGGTATAGTCGGATCCTGGCTTCCCTGCCGGGAGACGGCGTCTTCACAGACGTCCTGAGCTGTCGTGGCCTGCATTGAGATCCCGGTCGCAGTCACGCAAACGTCCAAAGGCCCCTCACGTTGATCGCACTTTTTCAAGTGGATAAAGACAGCGCTGCAGCTGTGCTAGACGCACGGACGTAGCATGCAGACCATCAGACAGGTCACAATGAATTACTCTTAGCTACCGGCGAAACAAAAAGATAGAGATCATGCCGACTGGATTTGCATCCTTAAGATCACAGCTGGTTTAATGAGAACAAAAAGAGACAAGTTTTTAAGTGAAGATTTGGTTATTCTGTACGCTGCCTTTCTTTCTGGCTGAATTATTGAACACATTTTAAATCTGTGGTTGAAAGTACTGGTTGGTGTGAATGTAACCATAGGGCAGAGCAATATATTGAGATATTGAGACGAGATATCTCCTTCGATTTTTAATATTCTAAGTGTTGTCTTTTCCTGGTTTTAAAGGCCAGGAACCTTAACCCTCTTAGTCATTAGAACCACGTTAGGAACTCTTATGAGGCGATTTTCCAACGACAAATAAGACAGATGGACAAAGAGCTGTGACACTGTATATGCCTCATCCTTCCAAAACCTCCTCACCAGCCTCTATTCACCACAGCCTTCAACCTTCGTTTGTTGTCTGTTTGAATAGGAATATATTGACATGATTTTCTCGTCAAACAGCCTCTATTGTATCGTAGCTACAGTCCTCACAACTTTTCCTCACGCTTTAGCGTCGATTTGAAATAACACTTAAAAAAGGCCACTTAAATCCCCCCCAATAAGCCACAGTAGCAGCCGGGCCTGACAGCAAATCTGTGACTTAAAGCTGACGTGAAACTGAATAGCTTTTCACCCGCGCCCCCTGGTCTGACAAAAAACTATATTTGCTTTTAATCTTCTTATTGAGTCCAAACGCCCCCCCCCCTCTTTTGAAAAGACCAATTGAAAAAATGTAAATCACATACAAATGAGGAGTAATTCTGCCCCCCCTCCCCTCTTGTCTGACCAGATCCAATTTTCAGACTTATATTATCAGGGCTCGGTGAAGTGGTCAGCTAATATCTGCCGGACCAGCTGCTCTTTCTCAGAGAGAAAGCTCTGAATCACACTCGGCTCCGTTCTCCCCGTTTAAACGGACAGACCGCAGCTAATTTTAAATAAAGTCTCATTACGGACATGCTTTTTGAAATGAGGAGAAACATAAGCCGGGTCTACCGTCGAGCAGCAATTATTCAGCGGCGTCTTAGAAACACACTGCAACACATTAATCTGTCTTTTTAAACATTCTTTGGATGAGGTCAAAGGTCGCGGGTCATGTAATATTTATTTTTAAATATATTTTTCCTTTTTTTTAAAGTTTTATCTTGACTGTGAAACAATGATTTTCAAAGTAAAGCGCATGTCCTCCATCATAAAAGCGCCGTCGAGGGATAAACCAACCACTCTGCCAAGCCCCCCCAATTAAATATTGAACCACCGAAATGGGAATAACTCAAATGTATATGATTTATATAATACATTCTGCTCAGTGAATGAGACCGGCATACGGATGGCTGATTACTTTCATCTTCACCGGTGCTGATTGGACGTCGAGGGCTGGAAGAGACCGAGAGGAAGGGCGAACGGACGGAGAAAATACTGAGCTTAGATTATATTTATGACATTTGATTGAGTTTTTCAGAAAAGATCCTTGTTTATATACCCTGACCTTCCACCTTGCAGTTGTTTCTTTGAGGCATGTCAGTCCTTCAGCTCACTGAAGCAGGATGCGGGGGCGGCATTGTTATCCTCGTTGCTCTCACATTGAAATCCTTGGCTCCCCTCAAGGCTGTTTGAGTCTTACGGGCGAGCAATAAAAAAAAGTATTGACCACCGTAAAAAAAAAACCACGAGGAGTAGCGAGCCCGGCCGTACAATCCATGTATTATAATGTACTCACAGTAATGAAGGTTATTAATCGCCGGATTTCTGTCTAAAAGTCTGTATAAAAACATTTGTATCATATTTGCTACCTGAATTTCTGATCAACATGATCAATACTTTCCTTAGAAACCAACCTGATACATGTATTCTGGCCTCTAGTGGATTATCATTCCACTGTTTAAGGGCTTTTTTTAACCTCTTCTAATTTTCAAGAAGTTACAAAATATTTATATTGTTACTTAAATATATACTGTATTGAAACCATGCATAATTACTTAATAATTCATTCTTTATATTACAGTTAAATCGTATTAAATGTACCACATTTGATACTGCAGGTATACATGGTGCGTTATCATTGAACTTTTTTTTAAAAATGCAAAACATTTTGAAGTGAATTTTTTTTTAGAAGGTTAATTAAACATCTCATTTCGAAATAATTAGAAATATCTGGCTATTTTTTGGTGAAGATGCTTAAAGTGCTGCCAGTCATTCATGCTGAGTATTTTAAAATCCACATACGAGTTGCTCTCCAGTTTCTAGCCGTCTGGTATACGACAGAGACACTGGTCGGGATTAAGTGCAGCAGAGCTGGAGATGATCGCCGCCTACATCATCCTGACCACCCGGCGAGACCCGCCAGACCAAACACCCGTCCCCCCCCCCTGGAGGACAGGGAGCAGAGCCAGGAAAGGAGCTAAGCTAATCCGGCTCTCGCTACTCCACTACCCAGCATGCTCTGGGCCATTTGATGTTTGGTTGCAAGACAATAAGATGGATGAAAAAAAGACTTATATCTAACAAAATAAAAAAGGGAGGTCGGTTGCACCTGCATCTTTACGGAGATCTGGAACCCCGTATCAGGCTTTTGTTGCTGTTTTTTATATTCTCCCCAAAAATCACCACAGGAATGAACCGTACTACGGCATGTTTGCTGCAACCATACGTATCCACGCAGTAAATCCCAGAGCTGTGACCTCTGTTGAGAGGAAAGGTCACAATCCCCCCAAACAGGCATCCCTGTCAGCTGCCATCACAAACAGCATTAACCCGGCTCGGTGGCGACTCCTGCACAAATCCCACCAGCAATTTCCCCCATCTAAATGAACTGTCATTCTCCTCGTCATAGTTAACTCTAACTGATTCTCAGCCACTAATCTCCTTAGCAGATGTCCCGAAAGGACAGAGATAGAAGAAAAATAAAAATAAATCTCGTGGAATCGTTTCATGACAAACTCCAACACATTTAGGTCACTTGACCGACATTGTAGTTCATCTGCGAAGGGTTGAGACTGCCGACGGCCGTTAATGTTATTCATCACTCTGCACTGTGTTCAATGGACATGTTGGCATAATCTGCATTTTACCAGGGATTTTAAAGGCGGTTAAGTGGCGGAGAGTGACGGCCACATTCCTCCGGGCATTCAAACTGCCATTCAACTTTAATGCGGGGGTCCACTCTACTGTGTTGCTCCTTACCAACTTACTTTAACAGTTTAAAATGTCCAATTACACAGTTGGGTGACCATTATGAGGACGAAGGCGAGCGACATGACGGAGCCCATTGAAATTGGTTTTTGCACTTAAATAAAAAAATCAGAAATCCAAATGGTGTTATGCAAATGGTGATAAATATTAAGACAAAGAAAAAGTGATTCCGATGTGCTTGTGGGCATCACTTCGCTGCTGAATACTTAACTGTGAAAAGAAATGCATGAGATAAATAAAAAATCCCTCCGGAGGAGCGAGGACGTTCAGAACTGCAGCTGGGAACAAAAAAAACAAACGTTCTTGTTTCCCCATCCGGCTGTCACAATCGTTCAACTTCTTTTTTGTCAAGCTTATTTTCATCGCCGCGTCTTGTCAGGAGTCTATTCGTCACGCTCCACGTCGACGCCGACGCGTGATTGATGCTTGTGTTTGATGGCAGCCGACTGCAAAAATACCTCCAAAGTGAGGGTGAGCTCTTCACAGATCGTCTTCTACTCTCCGTCCCGTCCGTGTTTGGCATCGACCGTATTATTTCTTCTGTAATCTGAGTTCTGATTTTTTTGCATCGCTACCAACGGCCGTCAGCTGTCTTCGTGTTCAGCCTCTAGAGCTGCATGTTTCAGATGCATGATGGTCCGCATCCAGGAGGGAACTGAAGCCAAATTTACACATATTAGGTATTCAATTACAGGTAGGGTATTCAATAATAATAGTAATAATAATGATAATATTAATAATAACTGGTATTTATATAGTCAAAGACCCCAAGCATGCTTTACAGAGTGAAAGGTGGGACATACAACCAAACAGTCAAACACACACAGAACACAAATATCTAGGGGCCATAGATTAATAACGTCGTACACACCAGATCGTTTTCAAAAAGTTTTCCTTTACATGAACACACATAAATACATCATATCATATCCATGACATCATATCCATGACATCATATCCATCATATCCATTCCATCATATCCATGACATCATATCCATGACATCATATCCATGTTATCATATCCATGACATCATATCCATGCTATCATATCCATGACATCATATCCATGCTATCATATCCATGACATCATATCCATGCCATCATATCCATGACATCATATCCATGACATCATATCCATGACATCATATCCATGCCATCACATCCATGACATCATATCCATGACATCATATCCATGACATCATATCCATTCCATCATATCCATGACATCATATCCATGACATCATATCCATGACATCATATCCATTCCATCATATCCATTCCATCATATCCATGACATCATATCCATGCCATCACATCCATGACATCATATCCATGACATCATATCCATGACATCATATCCATGCCATCACATCCATGACATCATATCCATGACATCATATCCATGACATCATATCCATTCCATCATATCCATGACATCATATCCATGACATCATATCCATGCCAAACCTGTAATGTGAAGGATAAAGCCTTGCCAGCCAATCAGAATCCTCAGAATCAACAACAACAACAATGAATGACACAAGTGACTTTCTCTACTCTTTATTTACCTTTTTGGAGAAAATAAAAAATAAATAAATAAATAAAAAGAATTGTGATGACATTTACTTCAATGCATACATATTATAAATAAATAAAAACACATGAGTGACTTGCGGTTCCTTTCCAAAAATTTCTGAAATTATCTTTTTTTTGCGTGATAAAACCTCCGTTTTCATGTAAATGAAAGGCCAAACCGCATGGAAATAAATGTGTTTTCCGTCCGTGGAAACGGGGTCTGAAATACAAGATGCAGAGAACACGACTGTGCAGACACATTTAAATGAGAGTTTTTTTCCAGTTCTGTTTTGCCAATGCAAAAAAGAAAAAATAGTTGCTAAGAAACACAATTCACATGAGATAAGGTTTGCCGCCTTCTGCTATGTATTTCATTTTGACTCCATTTGAAGAGGTTCATTCTGAGTTCTTTGAACTTCAAGGTGTTTTATCCGGCAGGTGGAGGAAAAAATAAGGTCATCGTGTCCCGACACATGTAAAAGCACAAATATAGATATCAGAGGCCTGCATCTCGTGGTCCGTCCTATAGAGATGTGTGGAGATGGTGACGCCTGGTGCAGGTGCTGATAAGAAGCTGCTACAGGTGCAATAAATCTGTTTTTTTACAGCTCCACCACACAAAATGATCCCGAAAACATCCCAGGTGGTTTTGACTGGGCCTGTTAATCAATACCAATGACACAATGATTGCTCTGCTGGTTACCGAGGTTACTCAGGATTTCAGGACACACTTTTCCCCCGACACAGACTTTTTTTGAGAGGAAAAGTCAATGCTGGCTCAACTTTGCTGGTGCTGGCAAACAGGCAGCCATATTTGATTGATTTCTGCTCTAATTAGCACACTTTGCTTCGTCTCCGTCGTGAAAAATGCAGGTTTGTTAGTGCCGATTGTGGTGAATTACGGCATCTTTGCTGCCATTCCGACGAGGTCGACGATGTGTGATCACTTTTAAATACAAACATTCGTTTTCTGCTGCCTTTCAGTAAACAATACAATGTATTATTGCTCATACTGCACTGTAATTTCTATTCCTTTGATATTCTTGTTTTTATTTGATTTTTATAATTATTTCTTATATCTCTGCCCAATGTTTTATGTAAAGCACTTTGAATTACCTTGTTGTTGAAAGGTGCTATCGAAATAAAATTGCCTTGCCTTACAGCGCGTATTGTTATTCTATTTATTATTTATTTGGACCCTCTCACCGGAGACAGCTGGATTAATTCTGCCACATTTTCACCTCCAGAGCAGCTCGTTTCCAGCCGGCGTGACTCCGCTCACCTATCCTCGGCATCGGGTGACATTGGGGAGCAGACATGTGCTATTAGCCAGCGATACAAGTGTTCCTCAATTAAGGATCTCATTAAACTAAAGACATTTGATAAGCCTCCCCCGTCCCTCGGGGATATCAAGAAACTGGCTAAATCCCAAGCTCCAATAAAAATCCCCCCCGACATCCACTGTCACAGCGGCGGAGTCTGACGGATCTGAGGGTTGTTTGTATATCTGGGGAGGCGGCGGCGGATAAAGCTGTGGTTATTAGTCTCCACAGTGCAGGATTTATTAGTGTGGCTGCAGATTTTCTGCATCGCGCGGTCCGCTCACCCTCCTTGACCTTCTACCAACAGCGGCGCTCGACTAAAACAAATGATCTGCTCTGGAGTCAGTGTCGGGTTGGCGGAGAGGTACAAACTCATCGGGTTTCCTGGATCGGCGGCATATTTTTACTCCAGGGTGCGATCCTCACCAGACCCCTCGGCGCCCGTCCTGATCCATAAGATAAAAAAGGAAAAAAGCAGTCTGACCTTGGTTGGATGATTCTCTGGTGACTGTAGAAATATCGAGGGGAACACACAAAGTAGGGCAAGGCCAAAACCATAATCATCTACTGTTTATCACGTTTCCTTTCTTCACTAAATGAACAAACAAACCTTCAATTAGAAGGCACACAAATACTATAGGATGACCTCCAAAATATATTTCCTTTCTTATCCGTCACAGTCCCAGGTGTCCGTGGTATTTACTTTTATTGCATTAAGCAATATTGCAGCATTTATTTCCAACAGCGAGAAGCTAAAAACATTATTTTGCCATAATAACTCCGAAGGCCAGAATTTCACACATTTATGGATCCATGACTTCATCCAAAGAATAAAAAAAGACTCCGTAGGACTCTCTTAATTTATTTACCGGGAAAGAAAACCGCTGATTCTTCCCGCCGATCGCCGACCGACCGAACGCAGCGAGGATCGCTGTGAATAATTCTGCCTGTTGGAAGATAGTCCCATTATTTTTCCATCGAGAACCGGATGGCTGCCGGTTTCATCACCAAACATCTGCGGGATTCTCTGAATACAGTTCACATTGTGTGTAACTTTTACCAAATTGCCAAAGGCATAATAATATGAGATGATATGAGATGAGATAAAAAGAGCCGGAGATGAAATGTCAGACTCTAGAGGTCAAACTTACCACTTATTATAAAAAAAATACTTCAAATGTACTGTTTATAACTCAAGATGGAGATCTTTTAAAAAGGCGGTGACATTCCTGCCGCTCAACGTACGTTTAAATCACGCCGCCATAAAACCTGGGATTCCAGGGAGGACACTGTGGCCCCGAAGCTTTCCCCCTTAAAACATAAAAGTACATTTAGTTTTGACAAGAGGAAAATGTTACATTACATCCCAAACCGTATATTTTACGAAGACAGCTGGACGGCTATATTGAAAAGGTCAGCAGCGACTTCCGAGATTCTTCATGCAAGAAACGCTTCGCCAAAGACCTTAATGAACGACTCTACATCTTGTGTCGACAGACAACTAGATACTAATCAACTGGATTCACCCTCTGGGGACCAGGAATCTCCTCAGAACGTGTTTTGGCACTGCAGCCAATAGAAATGTTGTGTAGTCAGTAAAAATTTGGCAACCTTTGGTCTCTTACCTTGACAGGGAAACTAAGCAAGAAAGTCCATAGCAATGCACTCCTGGGGAGGGAGGGGTTGACATGGGTACTGGGCAGGTTGGATAGGGGGAGGGTGGGGTTGACATGGGTACTGGGCAGGTTGGATAGGGGGAGGGTGGGGTTGACATGGGTACTGGGCAGGTTGGATAGGGGGAGGGTGGGGTTGACATGGGTACTGGGCAGGTTGGGCTAGGGGGAGGGTGGGGTTGACATGGGTACTGGGCAGGTTGGGCTAGGGGGAGGGTGGGGTAAATTGTGTATGTTATGCCTTTTTGGGTTTGTAGTTTTTCTGTTGTAATTTCTGTCTTTGTCTTTGCTTCTTATTTGTCTGTAACAGTATTCTAACATGTAATGCTACACAAAGTGCCATTTTCAAAGAAATGTTTCACAATAAATTTGAAACGAAATGTTGTGTACTCACGATTTCACCCGTTGGTGCTACAAGAGAAAACATGGAGAGGGTTAATCCCCTGGGGAGCATGACTGCAAGTGACTAGTTACTCAATGTCAGACTGTTTACAATGTTATTGTGCCGTGCTGTATACTTTACAAAGTAGTATATTTCTTACGTAAGTAATTGGCCTGTTGGTACAGCAGCTCTAAAGAAAAAAACATTTTTGAAACTGTTGGGGAATATACACTTTGTGTTCATCGATGGAAGGAAGAAGAAAGAAGGAAATATTTTGTGCCAAATAGTGCAGAATCTTCTCAAATAATTCAGTATCATCTTTTTAGAAGAGCTATATTTTCTGACACAACACAGTTAAATAGAATAAAAAAGTCCTAAACAGATCTTTTCAACACACAATCACACCTCCTTTGCTCCCACTTCGTCTCCCACAATGCATTTTGCTTCGAGCGATTTGAGGAAAGTTTGAAATGCAAATTTGAATCTAAAAAACACCTTCGCTTCATTATTCACCTTCCGGCGAATGCATTGTGTGGCTTAGTTCAAGGCTACGTTCAAAAGAAGCCCACAGACAGAGACTTTAAGCAACAGATAATAAAGGATTAGACATATGTAATTATAATTGTAACGCCACAGTGAATGAGCACATTCATGAATATGAAAACGCCTCAACAAAGCGGTTATTGTGTCGGAGCCGCGGTATGGAGTCGCTATTGTGTGATTCTTGTAACCTGTTTTTTTTTAAGCTGCGGGGAAGAAAAAAAAAAGAAGTTCACACACAAACAGAAAGCTGAGATGTAGCAGGTGTTGCTTGTAGTATGAAAACACAATCAGATCCAATTACAGTGGAGAGAGATTCCACCAGCTTTTACAGTCCCGTTACTGCTGTTTTATACACTATCGGATGTGTTGGGCTGATTGAGGGGAGTCATAAGCAATCGGTTGAGTCCATTTAGACAAGTAGGTCAAAGGCACGTTAACGAAAGATGTTCAGCTCGACTTTGTTGGTTTAATTAGTCGTTTAATGCCTCTAATGCTATCGAGCGGCTCTTTAACGTGTAGCTCTGCCGCTACTTAACATCAAACAATGTGATATAAAAGCAACAGGACTGCAGAGACGCCGCCAGGTCAATGAATCTCACCCCGGCTGAGTGAGTGGAAGTGTAATCACCACTTTGTTGGTCGTTTTGCCAGCAGGCGGGGACGTCAATCTAGCTTTCAAATACAAATTCCATGTCCCTTCATTTCAGGTTTGGTGGAGAGCCTTCACCATATCCAACCCCATCGAACAGGAAGAGGGGGACATTTCCGCATCATGACTAAGTGTTTTTGGGGGCTTTTTGCATGTCATTATACACCACCGGGTGGCTTTTTGTGTGTTTTTGTAGGTCACCGAGATCGAAAAAGCCCCGCCCCCTTCGTTCAGACTCTGTTCAAAGCCCCGCCTCCAGAACGGACAGACAGGCAGGCCGTCCAATTTTTTTTTCCAGCACAACTTTTTTGATTGGACGGGATTTTACAGTCCTGCCACGTCCACAGATGACATTTCTTAAATGTTTTTACGTCAGAGCATTTCATTTTTTCATTGCCATTGGTCTGATACGAGGATTTCAAGTGAATAGATTCATCTGAACCTTTAACGCCAGGTCATTACCGTGGAATGGTCACTGATCGGCAACAAAAGGAGTAGGATTAGGAAAAGCATTATGGTTGGGCTTAAAATATCTGTCAACTAACAAATACATAAAGAACAGAACATAAGTATGTGAAAAACATCCCTAAAATAATAATACAAAAAAAACAAAAAAAACACTGGTCTCCAGGGCATAAATTCTCTGTTCCACCTTTCCTGCCCATCATGAACTTGGCATTAAAGACTACTTCAGGTGTTGAGAGTGTATCATAGTTACATGTATAGGTTTACACTGCAGCAGACTACAGGGCATAAAATGAAATGTAAAAAGCAAGAAAGGGTTCTTATTGATGACCATTCAAGTCCATTGTGGGGAGGTATGGGTTTACTGTGGACATTGTGGACGCATATCCCTGGTAGGACATCTGTAGCAGAGTCCTGGACCCGCTCCACACAGTCCCTGACTCTGAGTGAGTGAGGGAAGTTGCTGAGTGATAAAATACACCACTGCTCTGCAAAGTGCTGGAGTTTCCCTTTTCATTTTAAAGAGCACCAGTCAGTGTTTTCGCTGGTCACATTCGGCCATTTTTTCCATCTATATACCTGCAAGGTGGAACCAGCTTAACATTTGCCCCCCCATAGGACCTCAAAAGACGGGAGCGGTTGTTTCATTTGAAACTCACCCAACAGGTGAGCAATTGTCACAGAAAATGAAGTTATCCATAAGTCGGGCCGGTATTCAGATTCTCGAGCTCACCTCTTATTGCGGCATACCTCGACTCAACTCTATACGGGCTCCGTCTGCTGCAGCCCCATGCATTTAAATAGGATATTTAACTGAACTGCAGCAGCGTTTTTGGTGTATATATATGGTGGTCACTTGTACAATTCGGGAAAAGTCAACCTCACATTTTCTTTAGCCCCTAGGCTATCACATTTCAATTTATTTATGCCCTGATTTCAAGTGCATATCGTGCGTCAGAGGAAATACTGTATACTGTGTATCTCCTAATGGGGTGGCAAGAGAAAAACCCTATTTATCAGCAGTTTCTAAATCATGCCATATCTAGTTTAAATACTGTAAATGCAGCTCTGTGCTTATTTCTCATCCAATTCAATGTGTGTGTCTCATTCACACTGCTTCAAATTGGCATGATTATGGTGAGAAAAAAAAGGTTAAGTACGAAGCCACAAAATGAATGGGGAGCAAAGTACTCGGGTATTGTTAGTAACAAATTACCTCACATTTGTTGTGTTGTAGAACCGCTTAGGGGCATAAAGGTCATGGTTTGGATACACCATGACAGCTGGAAGGGGGGGGGAGTAGAGGGAATTACTTTTTCACTAATAACCAGCTTGGACAAAGAGCACAGTCTGATTTGGGTACACAATTTATATATACTGTATAAGTGTGTGTGCGTGTGTGTGTGTGTTACAGGTTAACAGGTAGTTAACATGGACGTCTTTCCCCTCTTTACCATCTCTACCATCCATCTCAAGTGATACGATAAGCTGCAGAACTCACAAACGAGGTGTTGTACGCACTAATCAGCTACTGGACGCAGTTGAGGTTGACAAATCTAGGTGTCGGGGAGTTGAAACTGCTAGACATAGTTGTAACATTAAAGCCAAAGGGATCCTTGTTGTTGTACAAATAAAAGCAGCGATCCCCGTGCTGCCCGATATGTAGCCTAACAAGAAGCCTGAGGGGGGACGAGGGTCTATATGCCTTCACACTGGTCTGCTTAAAGCTTAATCAGGCACCCAGCATGACGACCTTAGCCAACACAAATGCTATCACACCAGGAAGGAGGTATCTCTACCCTGGGAAATGATGAGCATCATGGGGAACACCATATTTGGGAAGGTAGTTTAAATACAGCTCCAAATGAACAGAAAGAAACTACGATCAGACGAGTTTTGCCGCCATTATTCTCCATGAAGTTTGCTGAAAGCAAAGCCTGCTGTGTTTGATGTGGAATAGACTCTGCACCTGGCACAATTTGAAAAAAAAAAAAAAAAATACAGAGATTTTAAAGCGACATTGCCTGTTGGCAATCAGTCCTATTGGTATCTTTGGAGGCGATTTAGCTTTGTGTGCTCTCATTCATAATGCGGTTAACACATCAGTCATGATGTTGGTTTTAATGAAAAGCCGACTCCCGGTGTTCTTCACTGCTGTTTTGGAAGTAGGAAATTACAGGAGTAACAGTTGTACTGGCTTTAGAAGTGGCATGTTTTTTCATTTTAAATAAGTGCCTCCTGCGGATCTAATTTTGGGGATGTGAAGAGTGGCGTTTTCGAAAAAGTAATTTAAAGTAATACTTGGAGAAGTCAGGAAGTGTATTCTTAGTCCATTCAAGTCCATTGTTCTTTGAATGGGGGTTACTTGTTCACACCAAACGTGATGCAAATTTTTACATTTTGGTCGCAGGATCAGTTCATTGGCTTATTTGCGTCGCCCAGGGGAGAGGAGGGCTGAACATCACGAAAACACCGACAACGCTTCATCCATCATGGCTGAAATAACCACTATTACTGCTTCGTTCATGCCTGGCACAAATTAACGTGCATTTGTGCCTGGCAAATAATTTGACTCGGTGTGAACACACCTTTACAATGACAATAATATTATGTTGAGGAAAAATATAGATCCCAACACAATAAGTTATCCTGAGAGGCCAACATACAGACGTAATGTGTCACCCAAGGTTTAGCAATTTGATCGCAACAACTATCAGGAGGACCATAGGACATAAAAAAGTCCTTACACAGAAAGAGATCATTGAGCACGGACTCTACAGACCTACTCACCAAAGTACTCATCAAAAGCAGATCAGCATCAGCCCACAGAGAATATAAAAGGTGGATATGTCAGAGGCAATCTGCCACTGATAACCATGAACAGCCGGGACAGAGGAAATCTATTCCAAGGAGAAATAATGAGGAGGCCAGGGCTAAAGCATCATAAGAAAAAAGAAAAAAGAAAAAACGCCATTTTCCAAATATTGGAATCCATCTCAGCTTTGCCGAGACTCCAGCCCTTCTCCTCCCCTTCCTCCAGCCTGTGCAGGCCACCGTTTGGATTACTGGAGGCTGGTAATATAAAGTGTAAACAGGGATTAAAGAACGCCATCTCATGGATTTGGACCAATGTCAACTACCATAGAAGAGTCTGGGCAATGATTCAGCAGAGAAGCAAGGAAACTCTTGATAAACAGAGAGAAGCATCGGTATCATGGAAAAGTCGGGCAAATTTCAAAGTCAAACACGGGCATCATGATGCCAAGTCATGTGATAAGGATCTGAAAAACTTGCCAACAGATTTTGGTTAAAAAAAAGAAGGGCAGCATAACAAATAATATTTTGTGGTATATATGCAAGTTGAGCATTATCAAACATCTACAGTGCAAGAGAAGGAATATGGTATATTTTAGAGTACTAGATGTATTCATAACATATTCTCTGATCAAAATAACACACTGTTGGTAGTAGTTCAGCTTACTGAGGTCTTGCTCATTTGTTTCCTCCCTCATACAGGGACATCTATCAGTGCACATTGTTTTACCTAGGTCTTACGGGTCTTTTTGTTCAGGCTCCAACACTGGGCTCAGAGGAACAGTCAGCCGTCTCACTCATTTAATTACGTCCATGTGATGTACTGGCTGAGAGCTACACCTCGCCTGGCTTCCCTAATCTGATGGCAAATAAGGGCGACATTCATCTCGCCATGTCAGAAATAATAATGGCCACACTCTCTCTTCGCTCTCTTTGGGTTCTACGTTGATGCAAGACAGCCATTCAGCCTCGACTCCCTTCTCATCCTTCCTTCACTCTTATCATTCATCAGAGGAAGTCCCAACAGATGAGATCGTTTAACAGTGGGCGTGAATGGCGATGTGCACTCTCTCCTTTCTGTTAAAGTAGAGCCCCCTGTGAGTTGGAGTCCAGGGCTTGGCTTCAAAAGGAATTAGTCACCGGGACGGACATTTTAATTGGACCATTAACTTTTGGAAAGACTCTTCCAGATATCTTGATGAATTGGGTTTTTCTCCCCTATCCAAAAACTCAAACCCGGTACTTTACACTCACACCTACTGACAACATCTTCATACACATCATTTCAACCTATTACTCTCTGAAACGTTTTTCTCCCAAGTGCATTACACACTAACCCCCTTTCAACTGCAATGGCTCTTACAATGACATGTCTGATCCTATTGTATGGTCTTGAAGAGTTTAGAAAGTGTGAACATAAGAACTAACGGATACAAACCAACTTAACTGAGCAAAAACTGTAGTAAATCACACAGGCTCTGCCCTCTACTGGACTCCAATCAAACGTTTTTCAACTTTGCATAAGAATAGATGGCCAATCAGGACGTGCCTTGCCAAATATGTGCATTCCGCCACAGTATATAAGGCAGCACACATCGCTGCTCGACATCCTTTTCTCTTCAGCAAAAGGCAATTTGCCCACTGACTGCCCGTCTCCACGGATGGAGAGCTGCTTCAAGAACCTTGTCAGCACCCTTTCATGTCCCGGCCTCGTTGACGGGACAAAGCTTCACAACGCCTGCTTCGAGCCACAGATCAAGACTGACTGACCTGTAGACGTGAGCCCCACTCGTCAGGTGATTTTTCTCAAGGTGCAGAGCTCACACGGTTGTCCACGGACCGTGTGATGTTTCTAGCCATCCCAGGATCTCGCCATGGGTAACTGAGACTCCCATCACTTCTGAGGATGGACCTGAATGAACCCCCGTTGTCACGGATGGGCTCTTTGGATCGATTTCATGTGTCACTCAGGAAAAATCTCAGCCCAGCTGTCATCTGCCTCTCACTTACTCTCAGGGGAAAGCTGCGACAAAGCGTAACAACACACCGCTGTGACGGAGTCTGGCTGCCTTCACATCTCGGGACACCTTAGCTGGGCCCCCGGGGCAGACTGTTAACCACTGCCCCCCCTAGGTGGTGATGCTGGGGATGCTAAACATGATATGCTACAAATGCTACAGACCTGTCAGCTAAACATGCTATGCTACAAAGGCTACGCACCTGTCAGGAAGCGCAAGTGAAGCTTGGTTACCATTCCCCCTTCAGTAGAAAACAATCTACACTTTTGGGGATACCCAGAAGTGACCTCCTACATCATGGTCTTCACAGATGCATCCCTAACGGGGTCGGGGATCTGGCTGGGGAGAGTGCTTGGTGGTGTACGGCCTTTGAGTTTTGATCCTCCAGGCCTTCAAATCCATAAAACAGGGGAGGCATGTGATGGTGGGGGCCAATTGGCCTATTTCAACAGGACGGGCGGAGCTCGGACTACTACCCTATTGAAGACATTGAGAACTGGGGTTGTGGCCTCAGGCTTTCCACATTCAGGGGCTGGATGATAGAGGTTCAGACCTTGAGGCAAGGTCTCCATCCCTCAGTTCGAGGGGGCTTTGTCTCAGGAGGCAGGAGGCAATAGGCACCATTGCCCACCCTGGGCCGCCCACACTAGGCTTCTAGACTTGACTCCTAGACTCCTTAGAGGGACAGGCAAGAGCACCGGTTTGTCTGCAAAGGTTGTGCACAAAGACCAGACAGAAGGTAGAGTCTGTCCCCCATTGCCTGTTACAAGGAAATGTGTCCTGTCCTGTGTATTTGGATTTAATCTCCTTTTTGCAGTGTTTGGTGGATAGAAGGCTACTGTTGAAGTGTATGCAGCAGCAATTTCTTCCCGCCAAGAAGGTTTGGCAACAAACCAGTCGTAAGATTGTTGTTGCTGAGGTTCAGCAACTGCCATTGGTGCTTGAGGCCTTAGTGAAGGGTTTCTTTGAGCATCTCTGAAGGTGTTTTGCTGCTTGCACACTCAGCTAAGAGAGTATGTTGCACCTGACCTTGACCATGATACACATTTGATACCACCTAACACAATTGTGGTGCCTGCAATGTTTTCATAGGTGAGGTTTTACTTTCATAACCAGCAAAAACAACTGTTCAACTCTTTAAACGCTGTGCGGTCAACACATTTACCATCACGCTAAAACCCATTTGCGACTTGCTGCCTTCGCTACAATGTTTATCGCAAATGTTTTGATTGCAAATCAGTTTGAGCAAATTCAAGAGGGAACAAAAACTTATGCAGTTGGACTTTAAAACACTTCCACACAGCAAGCAAGTGAAAATAAGGTAGGGGAGTTGGAGAGAGAGGGCCAATTCGAAAAAACCTATCGAAAATTACTCTCGCCAGACGGGTAAGGTGAGAACGAAAATAGAAGCATACAATAGAGGAAAGACTTCTTTCTTCTGTCTGTGATCAGTAATCACTGAGGCAGACAGGACGGTGTAATCTCAGAGAGGGTTCAACAATTCTGCCCATCCTGAGATTACATTATTTTCCCAAATTGCAAGTGAAGCCTCTCAATCCGCCAGCCAATGAATCAACAGCGTGGGCAGGGAGGAGAGAGCAGCACGCCGTGTCATCTAAGACAAGGCGTGTGTGAGGCATCCCATTAAGGAAAGAAAAACAGCTGGGAATACGTTGTGTGGAACATAATGGCAAAGCAGTGCAGCGGCAGCAGCAAATTACTTCAGAGAACACGATTCGAAAAGTTTCCGTGGAGGAATTCTCATCCCTTTCGGAATAAATCACACACAGGGTGAAGGTGGACGGACACATACATCTATATAAATAAGGATTATTCAATAAGGAGTCATTATTAAACAGACATAAACTCACAAACTCATCAACAAAAACCTTTAGTTGATGAGTGTGATTAACATTGTAATTTGTAAATAAATACAGAACTAAGATTTGCTGTGGTCCACACATTTCTTGTCTGTAGATTAGTACTATTAGTAGTAACAGTAGAAAATAAGACCTTTTGACATTTTCTAAAACTTATAATCTTGTGCTGTGTTCACACCAAACACAAAGTGAATTTCTTGCACACCACTGTTGCATACAAAGTCAAAGCAAAGACGTGAATAGATGCAAAGTGACGGGAATTACGCGAAAATCTCGTGACACTGCATCACGATAGCCTACCAGCGTTGAGATTCTCCTCCTGTCGCCCTGAAAAATATCGCAGCATCCAGCTACGATAGAAGCTTCTATTATTCGAGAGACTAGAAACATATGTTTATAAATGTATGTGTATACACTGTAGACTCCCTAACAACACTGTATTGAGTGTATTGAGTGACTGTATGGAGCAGCTGCAGTGTTAGCATACCTCGGATCGAACCAAACTCCATTCAGAAAATCAGCATTTTAAAAGTTGTCCGCTTATCATTTTGCAGACGACCTAACCAACCATGGTTTCAGACTTTTTATTAATTATTGTCGTAATTTAGTTTTGTCTGCCTTCCTTTTTATTTGTTCATTGCAAGTGAATCCCGTTTTTAGTAAACCAGCCAATGTGTGGCTTGCTATTCACACCTCCAGATGATGTCATGAACCCAGTACAGGAAAGCGATTGGTTTCTCAGTGTATCTCAGACTCCATAACATGTACGAAGCAGCAGAAGTGGTTATTTCAGCTGTTTTTTATTTAATGTATCACACGGTGGCTAACTGATGTAATATCAGTTCATGAACACATGCTCTGTATAACACACTGAAAAAATAAAGCAAAACCCACATGTTAGTAACACGGTGATGCTTTATCTGACAATTAGAAGATACATTCTGTTTCCAGGCGTCCATTTTTAGTTCAGTTCCTTCGGGGATAACAGGCTTAAACCAGCATGTTTGGTCGGGCAAATCAATATGTCTGAACCACCAAGGAAAATAATCCACAGCACTATTGATTCTGAAGATCCGTGACACCTTTTCACAATCTCTGGAGAGACCCTTAAGCACATCTCAGAACGAGACCTGTTAAAGACATTCGAAAGATACTGATTTCAGCGGCTCAACCAACATTTCCCGTGGAACTGAGAGCCATTGTGATGATCGCGTCCTTTCGGTAATTAACTCAAGTCAAGGCTCCATGACAAATACATCGTACAACAATCAATAACCAAAGAGACTGGACTCACATGAATAATGTAAAGCAGTGTTGGCCCAACTATGTCGTCGCATCATTCAATTAATTTCTGTTCTTGCAACATAATTTGTCTTTTTTCTATAGAAGCACTCCGATACACTCAGTGGGGATGTTTCATGTGCAGAAGTTCATCACAATCCGTCTCACATTTTCAGAGAGAAGGAAAATAAACTGGGTGTAGTGCAAGTCGAACCTTAGGCTGTTTTTTTTATTAATAAAGCACAATTTTCGATACGTTTGTCATTTTCTCTTTTCATTATTGGTGTTTCTTCGGAATATGAAAATGGCTTGCCTAATTCAGTAAAACATGACCCAAGGCCAAATTCTAGAAAAACTAGCAGACATATTAACTGAAACTTGACAATAGCAATTTACATAAAAAAAGAAGATTGTAGTCTCTACATAAAGGCACATTGGATGATTTTCCCGATGATAAGAATAAGAGTATAAAGAATTTGAATTGTGTCAAGTAAATGGACTCCATTTACCAGAATATCCCCTGATTCTACCCTGAAACCCTCGTTTTCCCTGGGAATCTACTCAATCACATGATTGTGTTTGCTGTCTGATGATATTTTCAGAGAAGAATCCACTTAAAATGTGCTTCAACTTTTTTATTAATTTGTAGTTTTGGAATTAAACAAACCTACATCAACCTACAGAAGCTTAAAGGGAAGAATTGTGGTCCGAAATGATAATCGCCAGTGATTGTAATCATACTCTTCTATGATCCCTTCAACCTCGGCATTAGTGAAATAAAAGGGAAGAAAACATTCAATATTGTTCTTTATGTAATGCTACAATAAAGTAACAACATACAAGCCTGCAAGCTAAAGACCGACTTGGGTTAAAACAATCCATCTATGTAATATCAAGGAGCTATTTATTACATTCCCGAATATTATTATTTATCATATAATCCATTACATAGTGATCTATTTCTTAGCAAATTATTAAATGACTCGTTACTTAATTTATCAGGTAATGAACCATTACTTCTGTGTTCTGTATGGATTATAACAGCAATGATAATATTAACAATTATAGTGTTTTTATAACCCAGATTTTTCAAATTAAAAAAATGAAAACCTATTTTTTCTATAGTGATATTTAACATATTTCTCATATAATTCCACAAATGCAGTGGATGCAAATGTAAAGCCGGACAATAACAAGCTTGAGAATAAATAGAAAAAACAAAAACCACAGCAGGTACAGACCGCCGCTGTGACCTTCACTGTAATTGGAGTTCAGCATCAAGTAAATGGTCTGAAAAAATGGTGTCTAAATGCACAACTGACCACGATACGTCACGCTGATTGCATTTTAATGTTGTGTGGGAGAGAAAAACAACAAAAAACAGCACCGTTAATGGTCCGGTGTTGGCAAACGGCGCCGAGCGTTGACAGAGACTTATCTCGCCCGCTGTGGAGACGAGTCAATCAGTGTGAGCGCCGCTGCCAAGTGCTTGTTGTCGCTTTGTGTCTCTGCTGGAAGGGGGTCACACTCATCACGCCTACCCATGATGCACGGCGTCGCTCACATCCACTGACACCTCGCACCTGGAAGCCTTCGACCGGTCTGCGACTGCGAGAATGCGATCGCTGCCCCGGACTTTTGGATTTAAAATCAGAATAATGAGATACCATTGATCCACCGGCGCCGGATTGATAGAGTTGTCGGGCGACTCCCTCATAAGGTTTGCAGATTTTCAGATTAACGATGCACGGCCGAAGTCAAGACGGGGAGAATCTCTTTACACGAACATCTGGAACGTAATATTTGTGATTTCAGATTTTCTTTTATTTAGGTTATTATTATGTTAATTAGGATGGTCCGTCATGTTGTGTGTTCTTTTTTGTAAGCTGGATCAATAAAGATCAATCTATCCATCCATCCATCCATCCATCCATCCATCCATCCATCCGTCCATCCATCCTCTCTAAACCAACCAGATGTTGCCAAACGTTCTCCCAAAAGCCAGAATCGTGTTCATTGCTGTCAAACTGTATAACCATCACATTGGCGTTTACTAAGTCCATCCTTCAGCTATTCAGCTGACTCCCTTTACAATCATGGGCATTTAGAACATTCCTAAACCAACCAGAGCGCCCTAAATATACGACGTCACGATGGCGTCTCATCACCAATCGCACTATGTATTGTTCCCTCTCTCCTGATTGGACTCATTTTCCAGGTATATTCTGTAATATGTGAAAACCACCTACCACGAAATCTCGTTTATCAGAGGCTTTAGCAAGGAGAGTAAAAAAAAAAAATCTATGTGATTGATGTAGCATAATAAATAAGGAGCAGGTCTACTTAATACCCTTTTAAAGCTAACTGCTCCTACAGGAAACTTAAATGGGTTTTTACTGCCTGTACTGAAACTATTCCCCCGTACAATCATCCAGCAACTTTTTTGGAGTTTGTTTTTCACACAACTTTTCCCCGACCCCCGAGGTCAAAGTACCAATTCGTGCTTCTCAGCTCGCGGAGGTGAATTTTCCAGGAGGTGACGTGAGGTCACGGGGGTTCGGGTTGTAACGGTCGGCCAGAAGCCAGCCTACGCTCCTGAGCGGGACGTGACGGAGCTTTGTTTAAGGCACCTCTAGACGGACGGGAGCTGCACAAGTCATCAGTGCAGAGCTGCAAAAAAGAGCGAGGGGGGGGGGGGGGGGGGGGGGGCGTCCTCGCCATGCTGGGCGGATGGCTTGTTGCTGTAACGCTCTGCCATCTATTAACGTCAGTCCTGCCAAGTGAACCCTGCGGCGTTTGGGGTCCGGTCAGTGTCGCCGTGGAACATTTTGATTTCACAAGCACATTAAAATGATTTCAATCCGCCATAAGAACTTTCTTTGCAATAAAAACGTGCACATAATGTATTATTAAGGCAGTGAGAGAGAGTGATAGAGAGACACACTGGACTCAGCAATTTTTTTTAAAACATCAATAACGCCGTTTTGTGCTGAAATCATGCTGAATGCTGCAGATAAAAATTAAAAAACATTTTTTCTATTATGATTTGTTATGTGGTATGACATCTTTTGCTGGAAATCTGAACTAACTATCATTTAGACCCCGTTTGGAGCAGCAAATACATTTTTTTCAGAAATGATAGTAAATTAGATAATATTTCTTATTATATCAGAAAGATTAAATAGAGTCCATTTTAATTAATTTAAGCTCATTATGACTCATCTTTCCAGTGAATCTACACGAAATAGCATTTTTTTTACATTATTTAATGTATTTTGTGCTGATATTATTTACTGTATTTCCTAGCTATGACTTTTATTTGATGTCATAAATATTTTGTTCTCATTGATCTTTCTTTGTGTCTTCATTCCTTTATACGCTCCTTGTTTTTTTTTTCTTGCTTTGAAAGCAATATATAAAAATAAATTAAATGTTTTTTCCCAGCAAAGATTGTGCAACACAAGCAAAAGTCATTTAGGCTGTAATTCATACTTTATCACACCCACGTGCACAGACACAACGTGCACTTTTACAGGCACGGTCATACTCTGAGCCGTGAATTATAATGATTCACTTCCTTGGAAACACTATCATGTAGACAGCATCATAGTCTCACTCTAATACTGAGACGACGGCCGAGTGAGTGAGGCAACGTGAAGATGTACGAAGCAAAAACACCCACATTTTCATTTCACATACAGAAGGATGATGATCGTGTAAGTGTGAGAAATGATGATGGTTTATCTGAAAAATGAAAGTGTATATGTGCTATGTACGATGGCGTATTAGGGCCACGGTAAGAAAAAAAAATGGAGCCAAGTGGCAAATCTGCCAGTTTATAAAGTAGCTAGCGGTAGCTTTCGCTTGTCATAGCTGATATAAACAAGTTGCTTGGTTCCACTAAGACCAGATGTTTGCCGTTGCTATGACAACAAATGAACAAATTACTGCTAGCATCTTAGCCTAACCGCCCGATAAATAAACACCCATAAGATGACAATTTGGCCTCATATAAATAAAGCAACAATAAGCATCAACATCATCACCCTAAGGACCTTAACGAGGCGTCGATACATGTTGGGATGATTCATTAGAAAAATAAATGTACATTCATGGGAAGCGAGCTAGCATAAATGCCGGTTGCATCGTAATGAACTTGCAAATTTGAGACTTTTTTTCTCCCCTCTCTCCGCTCTGTTTTTTTTTTTTTCCTACAGTGGCACTAAACGCCGTCTTAGCTTTGTGAAGGAGTATAGTTCTTAAAAGAAAGAAAGAAAATTGACTGAATAGGGAATAAAGAGTTCCTCTTTCCGGGACTGACTTATCGCCTTGACCACAGAAACATGTACCTGCTAAGAGCACCGCTGGCTTGATTGGAGCTAAATTCATGTGAAAACTCAAAATTAGAGTAGGTTACACAAAGGTAGCTGTGTTTAATTCAGGAGCACAAGAACTCGTCATCGTGGTTCAACATTATGAGTCAATTACACACAGTTTGAACCTCGGAAGGAACTGCCAAAAAAGAATAATAGCTGTATGATTTTTTAGCGGCGGCAAACCTCCGGTTCTGAAGGGTGAAGCCATTTTAGAAGAGAAAGCTCAATTCATTTTAACGTTGCAGCGGTTCTGCCGAAATGTAACACATTCATTGGACATTTTAAGGCATGCAAGAATGCAAACATCTGCGATTCTGAAGTTGCTCCACTGCTACGAAGTAACGCCAAACACACACTTCTGCACACATCAAACTAGTTGTATTCCGCCTTTTTTCTTATATCCAGGATGCCTCAGATGACTGAGGCTCATTAATCCTGTGCATCGAGGCATACTTTCTTTTAAAGAGTGGAATTACATCGTCTGTTCTTGACGTGGGTAGCACTCTCGCCTCACAGCAAGAGGGTCCTGGGTTCAATTCCCGGGTCGGCCTGGGTTCCTTCTGTGTGGAGTTTGCATGTTCTCCCCGTGTAAGCGTGGGTTCTCTCCGGGTTCTCCAGCTTCCTCCCACAGTCCAAAGACATGCAGGATGGGGATAGGTTAATTGATGACTCTAAATTGCCCGTATATGTGAATGTGAGTGTGAATGGTTGTTTGTCTCTACATGTTAGCCCTGTGATAGACTGGTGTCCTGTCCCAGGTGTACCCTGCCTTCGCCCAATGACACCTGGGATCGGCTCCAGCCCCCCCGTGACCCTGAATACAGGATAAGCGGTAGAAAATGGATGGATGGATGGATGGATGGATGTTCTTGACGTACATTACAATGCCAACGCTGCTGTGTCACAGCAACTTTATGGTTAACGCAACAACATTTAGACAAAAACAAAATTCACAACTCCAGCAAACAATTGTTTCTGTTATTATTTCCAGTTGTGGTTGAAGTAATTACAGTCATTATAAAAAGTCTTCCATCCAAACAACAGTAATGATTCCCTGAAGAAAGTGTGCCTCCATTTGTTTGCTATTGTTCGCCGTGATTGGCTAATTTCGCTGTATGAGGTTACCATTTGTATGCTTCGGACGGGCCGAACTGCATCCATGAGTTGTGAAAGTCAAACTTAACGTTGAGGCACCCAAACTACTCGGTGAGGGTTAAGGAAAGGACGAGTCACAGAAGTAAAGTGAAAGTGAAGTAAAGCTGGGTGAAAGTCCTGTGTTTGTTTCACCGCCGTCCTCGTCTTCATGTATTCGTGTCGGTGATAAAACATGAAAACAGACGATAAAGGTCCCCTGAACCTTTCCTCGGTGTCCCCTTCTAACAAATCCATCTGACATTTCTGTTGTCGTGACGACAGTTGGAGAATTTTAAAACGCTAAGATAAGTCAGTCAGGATTTAGGTTTTTTTCACACTTGGTCCCCTTTCAGCACAACACACTCCCTCTTTCCGTTGTGGGAATACCGTCAGATTCATTCAGTAAAAATATGAAATCTGAATACTGACTTTGACGCTTTCTAGTCTCCGATACATGTTGTGAACAGTAGATACTATTGGCTAAATATTGGAGCTAACAGCCGATCATGTTCGAGGTTGCACTGAGTGATATATTTAACGTTAACATGATGTGTTCAAATGTAATCTTGTAAAATTAAGTTTGTGGGGAAATGAACCCAGTTGTTTTTCACATGAATATATAATAGTAATTTTAGAGGGAATAAATTAGAATTTTCTCTTCAATCAAACTATTTCCCCATTTTCAAGCAAACTCTCACACAAACCATCATTCCCGATCACATCTCCTATCATTGTGTCTCTACACTATTATTCTGTTTCAAATATATTAGAATTCTGTTTGGCTCCCTGATGCAGGTAAGGATGTTACCTTATTATTATTATTATTTATGGCTCCGCCCCCCTCAGAGTCCGCTAAAAAGTCCCTCGCTATTATTGTTAAAAGAGTATTATATGCTTCTAAAATAAAGTTAGATTGAATATTGCTGTTTGTCGTTGAGTATGAATTATATATACGGGAATATTAAAAGTGTGTGTGTGGTGAAAAGTTTAGTGTATAAGTGTGAATTATTCTCACATAAAAACATTTACAGGCTGTTTGAACATAAAAAATGACACATCTTCCTGTAGCAGCTAAAGCTTTAGCACCAACTCCACCATCAACGCAACCGCTATAAATTCATGCTGACGTCTGGTTAATGATGTAAAAAAAAGAAAGAAGAAAAGCTGCTTTCACTTTTCGCATGGAAATCTAAAATCACAGTTTGTCATGCAACGTGAGTAAATATTATTCACGTTGGACTCAAAAAGCTGTGATGGACGAGGAGGAGAAATCAAAGTGAGGCGGGACGGCGGTGAAATGTCAGCGTTTGTAGGGAAATAAAAGCACGTTATTGTTGCTTAGGAATGAAAATGTTATTTTATTTCTTTCATTATTGAGACTTTTTTTTGTTTCCTGAGGGATGTTTGGGGAGGACTGAGGGAAAATGAAAAATGCTAAATTAAAGTTTATGAGATTTTTTTCATTCAAGTGAAATGAATAAGTAAAACGGCAACAGCATAACAGGGGGAGGGGGGTGGATAACAGAGGTCGGGGCTGTTCTAGTCGCCTCGTCAGAGCTTTGTCAGCGTTGAGGAAAAAGTCTGGCTCCACATATCATCATTCTGGGGGAAAACGGGCTTGTTTGTGTTTATTTAAACCAATTACAGTCGTCTCGGCCTGCCGCTAAACGCAGGATCCACTACCGGTAGAAAAGATAGCGGAGATAGCAGAAAAGGGAGGAGAACGACTGTGAATTAACATGTTTTATACCCACAGTCTGCTTCTGCCTCTCATGGCTGCCAGTTAGAAAATGATTTTCGTGTTATTTCTGCTATATGTCTCGCAGTGCAAAGATTACACATGAATCATTATATTTTTAAAGCACTAGAATGGGCGAGTTTGGTCCCAGCATTCAATGATGACTCAGATGTTTTTACTTCAGCTCGTTCTTTCCCTTCCTGTCTGCATTAAATCCTCCTGTTGCTTCTTTTCTCTTCACATCGTATTCGCGCCGACCCATCCGTCTCACTTTGATTCTCATTGCACTCTTTCGACTCCAATCTCGCAGTTTCATCCTTTTGTTGTCCCGTCACGGACTTTCTGCTTTAATTGTTTCGATTTAAGTGCTTTCTAATTAAACGTACAGCTCCATCTGAGAAAAAAAAGGCATCTTTGATTGTGTAGCAGTGGCCTGTATAATTCGAGGTCCTCAGAAGGCAAATGGATCGTCTGATTGGCCTCCCGCGATCCGTTTCATTCAATATATCTCACCAGAGAGCTGAGGAGAGAATCTAAAGTCATTGAGAAGTAAAATAAAGTTAAATACTGTAGGGTCCCCGGCGTACTTAGCCTTCTTCATATGCAAGCTAAATCTTCAAAATAACACGTTTTCTCTGGGATGTTTGTGGCTCATTACGCTTAAGCCCGGGGACAGTAATCTATGAGATTACAAATAAGTGGGCCCAACTGCTGGAAGGCAGGATCTGTGCCTTTTTTGCGTGGGGAGAGGGAATTTGGCAGGCGGCTGTCAAGCCAGTGGATCAAAGTCCCCCCCCCCCCACTGCAGTGGCTCATCACAACAACAGAGAGAGAGAGAGGGAGGGAGGGAGAGAGAGAGATAAAGGGAGACAGAGATCTTGGAGGAAGACAGCTTACGCCACTCATGGTTGGCTTACTGCGCACACTTGCTTCACATTTTAGACCCAAAGCCACACTGAGCAGAGCTCAATGAAGCACTCATGTCAGCGGGGGAGACTCGACAGGCCGTCAGTGTCGGGACATCCGAATGGATGGCGACGGCAACACGTGAGCGCGTACGGAGGCTAAAACATGAAAAAGGACATCAAATTTATTTGGGGGGGGGGGGATGCAAAAAAAAAACTTAAAAAAATTATTCATCACAGTATTACGATGGCGTATTACGGCCACTGTAGAAAAAACACTTAAAATAAACAAGTTGCTTGGTTCCACTAACACCAGATGTTTGCTGTTGCTATGACAACAAGTGAAAGCTACCGCTAGCATCTTAGCCCAACTGCCCCGATCAATAAACACCCATAAGATGACAGTTTGTCCTCATATAAATAAAACCAACAACAACCATCAACATCATCACCCTAAGGACCACGAGGCGTTGTCACACGTTGGGATGATTCACTACAAACATACATGTACACTCATGGGAAGCTAGCTTGCATAAATGCCGGTTGTTAGCATCGTAAAAAACTTGCAAATTTGTGACTTCTTTTTTTGGAATGTTGTCCACCTCGCGTTAAATCGAAAGGAGGAGAAAGAAAGCGTCCATCACAGAAGCATCAGGGATGCAGCAGGAAGTAATGGTTTCATATCTCAGTTTAAACACTCCTCACACACACACACACACACACACACACACACACACACACACACACACACACACACACACACACAGACCGATACTTGGACATTTAATCGAGTGGCAATCTCCAAGATTTTCATGTGAATAAACGTCCCTTATGTCACTATCTATCGCTGAGGAGGTAATAATGGTGATCGAGCCTATATGGCCCAAGTATTGCAATATTCATGTATTTGCAGTGTTATGAGCTGGGTGTAGGAAAAAAAGGCTCACATCTTCAAGACGGCCACTTTAAGTAACATCTGCAGTGCCTGTCACAGTTAGGGAGATCTCTCTCTCTCTCTCTCTCTCTCTCTCTCTCTCTCTCTCTCTCTCTCTCTCCTCTCTCTCCCCCTGTCACCATTCATTATTAATCAGAGAATGTTCTTTCTGGTTTCATGATCGCTTTGATAATCAAGGTTGCTGATGGGAGAGCACACATTCAAAATTGATGGGACGACTCGGGAGACAAAAGTGTTAATTAATTAAGGAAGGTGAACAGAAAGTGCTCAGGCTGCATTTTAAACTGGAGAACCATCTAACCCCGCCCACTTTTTTTAGGGGTCCAATCAAATATTCCATTTCAGGGGAATACTCAACAGTACGGACGCTAAAGATGCTCTAACGTCTGTTTCACTGCAGCATTTATTTGCATGCTTATAGAAATGTAGAGTTGCATGCCTTTTAAATTTTGACCCGATGACCCGATATCCAGTCCGTTCCCAATGTCACCACTAATCAATTATATACGGCAACCTAAAGGTGGCGCTAGATAACAAGTCAGAGGATCATCATATCAAAGCTCTGAATGTCTCCAAGAATCCCTCGTATATATGTTGAGTTATTTCTTGGTATAATGAATACTTTAACCAGGGGTCACCGTTTCATTGCCTGAACCAAAATACATGGTGATTCATCCATCAGCAGTGGCATAGATACAAAATGTTCTATACTGAACAATCTATGGAAATGAATGAAGGTATGAAAAAAGATATTAGAAAGAAGAAAAAGAGAGAGAACTCAGCAATCATAGCAGAAGACATACTTTCTACTATTCAGTTGGAATTCAAGGCCCCCTTCAATGAAATACATTGAGATCACAAAAAGATACAAACTGCTCTTTGGGAGTTGCTTTAATGATGAATCTGATCGATCTGAGTGGTAAAAGCAGCATGACCATACATGAGGCATAAAAAATAATTTAATTCAAAAAGTGAGACGGCAGCAAGATGATAGGCCGGCAGTGTCAGTGTGCCGCTCTGCCATTGGTTGGATGTGAGGAAAGACATCGTGATTGACAGCCCCTGAAACTACAACAGCGAGGAGACTGTGAGTGAATGGCAGGAATGCTTGAGAAATATGTTCTTCCTGACTGAACTTACTTTTCATCCTCGACTGACACACTAAAAACATCTTAAAACGTGACACGAGCGTCCGTATACTCCTGTTCTCTTGGTGTTCTGGCGTCTAGGTGTAAATCACGCTCGACTAATGGGGCACGGCTTCAGACGAGAAACCAAATCTGCAGATCGTAAACACAGAAGTTGATGTATTTCATGAAGAGTGTGGAGACGTGGGGACGAGCAGATAAAAGAAAAAAATGTGAGATTGCACCAAAACTGTGATTGATGTAGAAGCCAATTTCATGGGTGCCACGCACGCCTGGCAAAGTGTGTGCCGTGAAGCCATTTTATGAATAAAAAGAAAATAGAAAAAAGAAGCTGGGAGCATGATTTTGATGGAGGTTGGTGAATGTGAGAGCTCAGTATGGTATGAACATTAAATACAATGTAAAACACACCAGGGTCACCGGATATTGGTGGATTTGACTGAAGGAAAAACACTATTTTTCAGTCAGTGCGCTCAAACACACTCAAGGACACCGGCAACAAGTCTGCAATTTGTTAGGCAGTTAGGGTGCAGGATGCGGCTTCACCAGCAGGGTTTAAAAGGTCGGGGAACTCTCCAGCTGGATTCTTTTTGTTTACAGGTTACCAACACCGAGGTCTTGTTGGGAGGAAAACAGTGTAGTTGTGAGAAAAATGAAATCTGAGACTGGAGAAGTACAAAAAAAGAGATGTGTTTTTAGAAAAAATATTTATTTTTCTAAGATGTTCAGTGAAAGAGGGGGTAAAAAAAAACCATGTCTGTGTTGCCGCTCCTCAGATTGTTTGAGGTGAATGATAAAAGATATCTAGTATTCCCCGTGTGCATGTGTTTTAATAATAAAAGATAACAGGTGCCGCCGCTGTTCTGGCAACATCGAGTTCTCTCTTTGCCTAAGAGAACAAACTCGTAAACTGCAAGAAAAAAACGGGTAAACCCCGAGAGAAGAGGTCCAGACCAAAAAGGTTCCAGCAGGATTTGCGCCACAGGGTCTGAGGATCCACACAGTCCTCCCAGGCTGGTCCTCTAGGCAAACCATGGGAAGGCGGTTCGCAGCTTTTCTTGAAGCAGGATTCCAAACATGCAACGAGAGGACCAGCGAAGTCCGTTTCACCGTGCGTGTACTCTTAACTGATGAAAATGATTGATTACGAGACGTCTCCATGGCGACCATATGGCCGTGAAGTTGGCAAGCTTATTTTGCATACGTCTCTGGGAAATCAGTCCTCCTGCACTCCGAGCAGCGATAAAATAAATCTCTCAGAAAACGTGCCGCAGCCGTTCTGTTTGCATAAACATTTAAGCTGTCCGTCCGGTGCGATGCTTCCTGAGAGCGCGCCCACCGAGGTTGGCAGTAATGTGCTGCCAGATATTCAGCACCGAGACAACAACAACAACAAAAAATGGGTGGTGCCCAGCGGAAGTTCGGGCTGTATGTCAGCTTTAATTAGATGTCAGTCTGTCAATATAGTGGTGAAGAGTGTAATTAGAGGACATTAACTGTAACTCCCAGATTTACTAGTTAGCCTTAGGGGGGGGAGGGGGGGCTTAGACTGCTGATTCCTTGGTAATCGGTAACTAAAAGACGTGAGTGCAGGTAAATGCACACGCAACTCATTGTGATTAGTTTAGTGTACAGGCAGCGTGGAACGTATCTGTATTCATCATCAGTGGAGACGAGGAAGATGAGGGATGAGGGTGTGTAAAGTGAAGCCAAGGTGGAGATGCCTTGAACTTATTCTCTCTGCTGGCCATCAGGGGGCAACTCATTTGGTTGCAAAAATGAGGTCTGATTACATTGAAGTTTCACGAGATTTTGGAATACCGATCCAATTGCATCTAAGAGTACAAATGGTGACAGATGGGTAATTGGTGTTACCGATTATTCGGGGCTACCTTGTGGTTGACAGGTCGCTACCACAGAATTGTCCGTGCGTCTTACAACTTTCACAGTGTTTTTAGTTCTTGGACGTTTATTGTCACCCTAGAAATGCCTCCCTCAGCATTCAGCCCTACTTAGCTTTGGGCTGCAACAATCCAAGATGGTGACAACCAAAAACGACAAACTCAAACGATATTGCTGTGACTTTGTCCACTTCTTATGTATGGCCTATCAGGACATTCGATGCAGAAAGCCAATATTAGAAAGCGTTACCTATATGTTTTGTGGACTTGGCCAAGTTTCTTGAGCAGAGGCTTTGTAAAAAAAAACAAAAAAACACACATCATGGGAAATAATAACTTGTGACAGGATGAGGAAAAGATACAACAAAAGTTAGACGAGGTGGGAGAAAGAAGAGAAAGTTTTCCTCCAGTTGAACCTTCTTGTGCCTGTGTGAACATTCTACATTTCAAGTATTTGTTTGTTTTTCTGCTCTGGCTGGATATATTTGTAACACGTATTGATTCATGAGAAGTATTTCACTTCAACTCATTTTACTCTTTATTATCACCCGGCCACCGGGAGAGAATGTGGTAATGAGCGGATGGTGACGGCCCAGGTGACGGCGCAGTAATAAGATATCTGTAGGTCAACAACCGGCAACCATCCGGACGTCTCGAGGCCTCGTGATTAATTGATGTTCGACTAACAAAGAGCTCCACCACAACTAATGGTGCTGGACGGTGTTTATTCGAATATTTCTGCCCATGGAGGACTGTGACAAGGGGATTCCAGCCGTTGTCACCAGGGGACAGTTTGCTTCTTCTAATATAATTGGGAAGGAATGAAGTGGAGGGTGAATGCACAGGAGGATATATAATAACAGATTTCCAACACACACATCACCAAGCAACGCTATAGTTAACAATCCTGCAAACAATAAACATGAAGGGACTTTCATATCAAACTACACTTTTATTTAAGTCTCTATACGTTTACTTTCTGTAACATTATAAAAACATCTAAAGCACTTTTTAACGTGCAAATGAAAGTTTGTATCAGCTGTTGAAGCCCATTTTCACATTTCCAGCACTCAATTGTCACTATTTACGTGTAAAATGCACAAATCTCTAGATTGTCACAACATATGCAAGCAAATGGTAAAAGCCACCGTCAAGTTGCTGAAACATTACAATTACTCAGTCGGGAAGCCAAGAGGAAATTCAATTCATTTAGGCAGTAGAGAGATACCCGATGTTCATCTCATCTTCCAAAATGCACAATATCTCAGTACGGCTATTTTTACAATCAGCTATTTTTATGGTAATGACTTCCGTGTGTAATAAGAAACTTGTCTGTATGGATTTCAAGCTCACGGCATGCGTCTACACACGCTGTGGCTCTATCTTTGCACTGCAAGTTATTGATTTTTTTTCTCTACGTGGTGGTTCTCAGGCCGCCTCCGTGGTAAAGTTGTTCCAAAAAAGGTCAGACCCCGTTCACGATGCACCGAATCCAGCCGTCTTACCCCCCAGAAAACAAACGGTTTCACGGTTTCACATTCATTGGAAAGTTAACGATATTAGTTTTTATCCTCCAGAAATCTTTATATCATCGTTTTCATGCTTATTTGCTGTTTATTTCACTGAAATAAGAACATTGTTGTAACAACTTAAAAACATTATTTCAATTGGTAACACTATAAAATTAAGTTTACCAAATCAAATGAATAACTTAGATAAACACAATTGCTTTGAGTCAGATGTATTAATTAATCTGATTGCTTTTCAATTAAAAGTTTTCATCAATGCAACATAAATTCAAGGGAAGTCAACTTAAAGTTTCCAATCTTTCCAACTCAATTATTTGCTTTAAACTGAAGTTAAAATCCTGCTTCAAAACACCATAGTTCTCAGAAAGGTTCCCTTAGTGCACAATTTGAGTTTTCCAATATACTTAAAATTTTAAGTATATTGGGTGGGAAGCACGCAATTGCACTCGTGTTTACGACACTATTAACGGTGCTTAGCGACACTGTCGCTCCGTTGATTGCTGTAGTAATGTACCGTATGCTCCCGACACTGACTCAGACTTTATTTTGCAGAGCTCATAAGAAACAGAAAACATCAAACGGAAATGAGCCGAGCGTTTCTGTGCCATCTGCAGCCTCCGAATGAATGACAGAGTCTGCGAGTGGGTGAGGGCGGTGGGAAGAAGAATTGATTTGATGCATGCAAGGCCTCTGCGGGAAAATCAATATGCTCGCCGCAAAAAAACCCCCACGATTGACTCATGCACATGCCAACCACCTCTGAGCGGGAGCTGAGAGCAAATGTCGACACAGTTTGTTATGGACCCTCCGTGTGCCGATATGATCTCGCAGCACTGCCTGTTAGTTCAGCACGCCGCCTGCCCGGAGGACGGTCCCTCAAACTCCTCACCGGTCGCTTTGGAATAATATTATTGAGGTGGGTGGCTGAGACATCACAATCCCCTGCCACTTTATTGCTGTCAGGCTCCGGCATGTCAAACGAGGCTCTTTCTGTGGGCGTTTGGTGAGCGCCGACACACCTACACGCCTGCAGAATGCTTTCCCTTTGTTGTGCATTCATTCATTTTCTGCTTCACCTTGTTTGAGTCTGTCTCGTGTAATTGCACATATTTTTTCATGCACGTTGTTTTATTTAGGGCGCAGCATCGTAGCTACGATAACGGGTGGTTCTCTGCCATCGATGGAAATCTATAATTTAAATATACGGAGGTATCAATCCACACTGTTAAGATGTATCATTTCGTTTTATTTAAACAATGTATTAAACAAGGGTCTGATTTTTCACAAGCAATTCTGATGCTCAGAAAAGCAAGACGACGTGGAAGTGTCAAAAACTGCAGTTCCTCAAATGACCACTTGGCTCTAATAGCGAGGTAATTATATCAGATACAAATGTTTACATTCTGGTACAAGCCACCGTTTTAGCTTTCCAACATTACATACCCCAGCTTTAAAGTTATAATCCAGGCTGCTCTGAATTAAAGGTGCCGCTGCTAGCCGTCTGTTCTGCTGCGTCATCCGGGCCCCGCCTTAGCACCACCTGGGATCCACCTGGGATCCACTGGGGATCCACCCACTGTGAGCCTCACAACGGCTCTTCAGTTGACCTCATGGAGACTTCATCCATATTTTATGCTGTCTGTGTAGTTTGAATGTCACATTGATTTGACTTAAAGAACAACAGCAGCAAAACTTTAGAATCCCAAGCTCAGAAAACATGCTGCACTTTGGTGCTACAGATGTCTAATGCAAATAAATGTGTACGGATTATTTTTTACTGGAGAATCTCGTTGCTTTTTCTTAGCATTTTACTTTTAATTGTTGGACATTTATATGAGTGAGGGAGCTCCCTTTAGATATATGGCATAGTGATAGCTCTCAGATGTTTTTTTTATTCTGTTTTTTATTAAATTGGACCTCAGTTAAAACCTACACACGACCATATCAGTGGACTTCTAAGGGTCCGTATAATAAATTAAAGGAAGTCCACATCACTATATGGAAGTAAAATGATTGATTGCTTTCCCCCTTTGACGAAAAATCCCCATTTCAAAGAGCCTCAGTTTCAGCTGGAAATGAATTATGACGCCGCCCGTTTGGCAATTTGAAAGCGAACCACCGGAAGCACCTGTCAATCTTTGCCCTTAACTGACAGCACTGTTTATCCGAGCATTCGGCTTGTGTCCTCATTGAAATTAAAACCAACCAGGACAAAGTGGCTTAATATCAAATGTCTGCCATAATTGCTTTTTTTTAGGGATGAAGTGAATGCTACATTTTGAGATAAAATGAATCTACTTAGTTATGGCAGCACTTTTAGAATAATGTTAATGGCAATGTTAATAGAAGTTACCTCCAGGTGAGTTAGAGCACATCTGGAAGCCGTCGTCTGCAGCGGAAGTCACGTGCAACACTTGAATGACACTTCGTCACTCATCCATATTCATTTGAACAAGTATTCAGTGACAAAAAGCCCAGATGAACAATTTTGTAAATATGCATCCCATGACCCTGAATACAGGATAAGCGGTAGACAATGGATGGATGGATGGATTAAATATGCGTATTACTCCAAAAAAAAGCTGTGGGAGTTCAAATCTGAAGGTAATGTGTGGATATCCCAATCTCCAAAAGAAAATTCACTTTTCTGTTCCTATATGCTCAGATTAAAATGGTGTAATAATGATAGCAGGAAGGGAAAAAAACAATTTAATGTCTGATTTAATAGGATTTCTCTTCAAGAGCGGAGCGACACCGAGGTGCTAAAACTCCCCCGAACATTTACCTGCAGTCGGTCCGATCCTTTTAAAAAACAAAAGGAAAGAATAGAGTGCCATGTCCTTTCATTACTACACTTCGAAAACATGTGATCATCCGTCTGTTTTCAGAGTGCATAGAAACCTTTTGTGGTATCAGGGAGAGGCTACCTTCATCTCCTCCACCTCCTCCTCCTCATTATGCCGCCATCTGAGCAGATCCTCCATTCCCTTCTTCTTTAAAATTCATGCATTCATTATCTGTTCCATTCCGGCCCCCCAAAAAAACAGCCCATCAACCATTTTGCAGGAGATAAAATCCCCTGAGCCTTGACTGCATTTACTAATTGCTAAGATTAAGGCTAATGATGGGCATTTTTTATGCTCTGGAGCCCGGTCAGAACTATTTTCTTAGTTGCCACGCTGCACTCTGGGAAAAAAAACAGACTTCACAAAGCTGGTACAAGATCATAATCGCCCATATTTAATCCACCTGTGAAGGAAGACATAGTACAAGATGTTGCATATAGAAAAAAAGCATCTGTCTTTTCAGCCTGAATGACAAAGAGTGGATGAGCAGTAAACATCCGTTTGTGTCAGAAACATTTTATAGAAACCACGTCTCACCTTTTACACTGTTTCACTTTACATTTACGTTTACATATGCAGACGGCTTTTGTCCAAAGCGACTTACAATAAGTTAATTTTTCAAAAGTAAGAAACCACAACATATCATTGCCGATAAAGTAAAAGTTAAAAAATAGAAAGTGTTAGGTCCTTGTCTGAGTTTACAACCTTTACAACAGCCCAGCCAGACTTTACCAACCAATTAAGCTGCCTGGTGCAACAGTTAACATGTTGCCAGAAATATTTTTAGTAGTTTTAATAGTTTTCTTTAATTTATTAACTTCTCGCTTGCTTCTGTAAAATGAATGGCATATACATTTGCATACAAGCACAATACATAATGATAACTTTGAATCCAAATTCTCATGTCATGTAAAGCAGAAGTCCTTTAAGGTTCACTTCAGATTGTTAAACAATGTCTGAAAACCACCTTCCCAAATAAATTAATAACACATGCAAACAAATAAAATGGTAAACGAAATATGTGTTTTGCCACACTCAGCTGTTATGATGCAATACGTTTTCTGCTTACCCATCACCGCCTGCCATTCTGAACCCAAATTTAATGTCATCAGAGTCACATTTCTTCAACACAATTTGGAGCTTAACTGGCACCAAGTTGTCGATCGCATCACTTTTTTTTTTTCGTAAACAAATAAGATATTTTTTGTGTCACTGCATCCGACGCCAGCTAGCTAAAAGTGGCAAAACTCTCATGTATCGTGATTTTGTTTTAGTTTGAAATACTAGCCCCACTTTTAAATATATATTCTTTGAATGAATTTATTTTTTTTGCTGTATGATTCTGAAGTGTGAAACGTTGAGCACTTTAAGTCATTTCGATATTAAAGGGAACTATTTACACGGAGCTCTTCAGGGCGAGTGGCCGCTGCTCTTCCAGTGATCGGCTGCCAGTGAATAAGTGGATCCCTTCAAATGCCAACCGGTCAAACCCTGAGTGACCCCCAGCTCTCATCTCTGTGGCGACGGAGGGGCGGGGGCCAGAGAAGGTGGACTGATGCCACCATGATTTGTTGATGGAGCCTGATACAAGTTGATCCAAGGGAAGCCTGACTGCAGGGAGTCTGTTTGACCAGAAGTATTGGATGAGCCTGGACCGGACTGTTGGGGAACACATACGGGTTTACGATTGGTCGAAATGTGTTTGGTGTAATTTATTTTTTTATTTTACATGTGAGGTTTTCCAATTTAATGTTATAGGGTTTTAATTATGTCTGTTTTAACAATACTGCATGTAATCAACAAATTATTGTCGTGGGTGTTTTTAATGAAAACATCTACATTAAAAAAATAATAAATATGCTGTCGTTCCTTCAAGATCACAAATGAGCCTCTGAATCTTATGTATGAGGGTTGCTGCAGTCGAGCAATTAGAAAATCAGACAAACCTACCCAATTACGCTGCTTACCCAATAACTCCTCCAAAGCTAATAATATGACTTTGTCTTTTTTGGTCTCAGCAGGTTTTTTCTCTCATTCCATCACGGGTTAGTACTTCTGAGACATTTTACAATCATTCAATGCTGCAGATTCTCGACGTAAAATCAAATGTACTTTTGCCCCGCAGTCAAATTCTATCATTAAGAAGACGTTTGGTTTGGAATTGTCTTGTCATGCAAATACTGGTGGTAATTGATCTTACATTAAAACAATCATTAGCATTAGCACTGTATAGCTTATTTTTTTATTGTGTTTTTCTGCACAAATCTACAAAACAGAGACATGATAATAAATAACATGTAAAATTAAAAAAGAGAATATATATATACACACACACACACACACACACACACACACACACACACACAAACAAGCATACACTGAAATAGACAAAACGACAATAAACAATAAAAACAAAGAATACAATCAACACAAAGGGCCCTAGTTTCGTAGACCCGGCGCAGTCAGCTCTCAGCGCACCTGCGCCACGCCGACGGGGTGTGTCCGCCTGGACTTTGCAAGTTTCGTGCACCGCGCAGGCTCGCGCAGGCACACCTCCCGTCTCGCCCACCGGCGCAAGTGGGAAAGAGGGAGGAGAAGAAGGCGTGAGTGGGAGACGAGGAGGAGACGAGGCATGGACTGGGATTAGGCTTGTTTCGAATCAAGCATGCGCATGCATTTGCCTCGCAAAACAAGGCATTCTGGGAAAAAAACGTCACAAATGCTGGTGATAACTTCCCTTTGCGACATGTCACATGACTTTAAAAACTTGCGGTATCTCCAGGTACCTCCCTTCGCATGCTTTTCTCTGCAGATGGTCTGAAATAAGTGCAGACATAAGACACTCCCCTCAACGTTGCCCTAGTTGGTTAGAATTTTCTCACGTGGTATTTCCCACGTGAGAAAATTCCTCAGCCTCCGTCAACAACGGGAGTTCAAATGCCTCGGCTCGAGTTCGTCAGCGACGAAGAAAGCCAGCGCCACTGGGCAGGCCATATTCTATGTGCAAAGTCCGTGAAGTTTCCCCTGGAGCGATAGTTTTTGTTATGTATACAATTATTAATAAAGTTTAAAAAAAAAAAAAAAAAAAAAAAAGGTCCGTGAAGTGCACCTGTGTCCGACTTGACGTGGTGAGAACTTGGCGTGTTTATGACGAGTTCCGGCGGATCCTCTCAAGTCTCGTGCATGCATCGGCACAAATGCATGCGATCCGAAACGCGCCCATTAATACAGCCGATTCAGATCTTCACCAATCAAATGAGCTCCTCTCCTCTCCTTTAATGCGTTAGGGGAGGTTCAGTGCAAGTTCAGTCACTTGACAACCCGATGACAGAAGCAGCGCCGCCGCTCCCACCACGCGCATCACGCGCTGTGCGCGCATATCATAATAATAACAATGCCCATATTATAAAAAACAGGAGCGAGAGAGGGAGATGTTTTGGTCCGAGAGGCTGAGTTTCCGTTACGCGTGCCATCCGCCTTTGATCTGACGTCAGATGTGATGGGACAATCTATATAGATATACATTCATGTGTTGATTCAATCAGTTGCATTAAATAGTGTTTGTTGTGATTATTTATTGCATTTAAATGTGCCTGGAACTGTGGAAACCTGCCTGTGAGGTCTCGGTGACGTGTGCGCACTGCGCGCCGTCAGCCAAACTTCCACTCCGCCAGCTGTGATTCGCCTTGAATGAATGGACTTTATTTACGCCTTGCGCCGAAAGTAGACCAGGTTGGAGCTGGCGAGCTTTCAGCGCAGTCTCGGCGAGGCTTTTTGCCACGAAACTTCCGCTACGCCAAGCTGAATCTGTGACACTTCCCCCTGCTGTGCCGCCACACCCATCTTGGCGCAGGCGATCCACCAAACTGCCAAACTGACTGGCTGCGCGGGTCGAAACTTGCATTACGCCGGCTCCGCCGCCCTGCGCCGCCCTGCGCCGCCCTGCGCCGCGCCACGAAACTAGGGGCCATAGCCTTTAAGTCTGAATAAAAAATTAATAAAATTGAATCTTTTTCAGGAATTGTTGAAGAAGTAATTTTCTTTGCATAAACCTAGAAAGAAGAACCTCTGAGTGTACACTGTAGTTTCTCAAGACTAAAATTATATAAAATATATTGTATCTGCAGAGTATAAGATGGTGGCAGCTGCTGCTTCAATGTGCCGAGAATTTGAGCCCACCTGTTGACACTTTGGTGCTCCGCTGCAAAACCAAAGTCGAAGCATCCAACTGTTGATTGACTTGAATTTTAAAATTAGTTTTGTTGTTGTTTTTTCCCTCAACAACAGAAGGCAGAAGCAGAACAATGGACTCTATTTTCCTGCTTCAAGCAGCGACGCAACTCAAGGAGGATGAGATTCACGAGGCGAAATCTGCACACAAAGAACGGTTCTCTTTTAAAAGTTGAAATAAAAGGCAACTTCAGATTTTGATCATTTTCCTCTGAGTTGTGTAAACTCTAAAAAAGCAACGTAACATGGCGTCCATCTGTCCTACGTGCACCTAAATCCTTATTTCTAAGAGGTTTATTTGGATATAAATAGGGAAAGTATTTTTTGCTGAGACAATGTGTTCCCTTCATGCCATCTGTTTTCAGGTTGGTGTCTCTGTTTGTCTCTCCACGATTAGGCTTTGAATGGCTGGATATGCTTTTGATCACGGTGCCAAATGTTTGTCTGTAAGACTGTTTGTTACAGGGCTTTGTTGTGCGTTAGCTGGTGCACAAAGAGAGGAAATCTGTCAAAGAGCAGAGGAAATATTTCCTTGCCACATACATTCATAGCCTACCCAATAAATAATATGAATAAAATGCTGATTTATGTTTTTGTTTTCTGTCGCAGCTAGTTGCATTCTAGTTTTTATTCTAACTGGCAGATTCAGAGAAAGAAAACCTTGTAGTAAATATAGCTTGTTCTATGAAAAGTGATCATTGTTTACTGACTTGAGGGTTTATTGGAATTTATGTATTCAGCGCTGAAACGGTGTCTAGTTTTAGAAACTAAATCACACTGACTTGGGGGTCTGAGAGAGTATTGTTCAATAATTTAGCTGGAAGAGCGTGAACAAAATGTGTTCCAGTTAACAGTTTGGGCACTCGGCGGAAAAACATGGAGGGAAAAAAAAGACAAGAAAGTGAAATTGTGGTTGATGTCAACTGTTATCATGGTTAGAAAATACCTTTAGAAAATACATTTGATCGGCTAGGAAACGTTTCTTAATTACATGAAACAAACCTCTCAGCAAGACAGAATCCTCTGACACTAAATGGACGACTATCACTTTGTTGAATCTCTTCCTTCCGAGCGTTTAACATCCAGACGAGTTTCATTGGGGAGCAGCACTTAGAGCTCTGAACCTGAAAATGTAACTACATCCTGGAAAATGTGGTGCCACATCGTGTACACAGAGCCGATCCTCGCTGCATCCGAGGCTCCGGAGAGGGTATTATTTTTATTTTATTGCCATATTAGATAGTTTCCCTCCAGACTTTAATGTAAAAAAAAGTTGCACATATTTCTGGACTAGTTTGAAATCACCATCACTATCTGATTTCCCTTCGGGGTGAATTATTTCTTTATCGACTTTGGAATACTTATGTTGTACAGCCAGAAATCAAAATCCAAACACTTTGCAGGAACATGAACGCAGCGTGATTTTCTTTGTGTTTATTCGAAATACAGATCTGAAATGGACAAACATCATAGCATTCATAATATTACAATACATTGATTGTGTTTTTAAGGTGACTTGACATAAGTACACATCCCTGATGATTCTTGGATTAAGCACGACTCTAGAAATCAAAGAATGGATCGTATTCGTTAATCAAAAACAGCTATCGTACTGAATTGCGGGTCTTAAGCGGTGTTATTAAAGCTGAGGGGAAACAATCTACACCACAGCATGCATCCAATCTGCAGTTTGTGAAATGAAGTGAGGTATTAGAGATCTGACTGCACGCCGCAGTCTTAACTAACGCTGATGATATGTTACATTTCCCCAAAAAAGGGCTCCATTAAAAAACGAATGATTCCAAATTTTTTTTAAATCAGATTGCTCAGAAAATAACAATGTAGAAATCCGATCAGCCCCGCGTGAGAATATGCCAAATGAATCTTCGGCATCCGTTGAAATCAGCCGTTTTTTGGAGAGATTGGAAGGTTCCATTAACTCCTTTTCCCAGAATTCATGTCTCGACATCAGCTGTAGCTATTACATCAGTCAAGACATTACCAGTAAGGTGATGTGGCGAGAAGAAAATAGATTTTCATATGTGACAGGTCTTATCTGCCCTTCACTAAACACATTTGCAGGTAGGGAAGGGTACGCTAGATTAGCCGGTGCATCGGGAGGAAGATGAGCGACAAGGGCAGGTGCCAATAACCCGGCGCCGGATTGGAAATTGAGAATTTTCTCTCTGCGCCCCCCCCCCCAAACTGACCCGGTAAATATGACACCCCCTGTCCCCAACAGCGGGGTCGGTAAATAAACTGCACTTATTATTGATTTATTTCATTTTTAAAAGAGGGCATAAGCAGTGTGAATGTGTGCGTATACGTGATTTTGGTGCAGCATTTTTAAAGCAAAAAGGTAATTTAGTATTTCTGAAATACTTCATATGATTTGAAGCAACCTCTGGCACTTATATAATCCATGCCAAGAGGAAAGGTATTATGAGAAATAAATTACAAAGCTTTAGAGGGTTGATTTTATTTCACTTTCCTTGCCATTTTATTTGGATTCTTTTTTTTTTGGCTTGTTATTGCACGCATGCAGCAGCACTTCTGTGTGCACTTGCAATATTAAACTAAAACTCACAAAAAAAACAGGCCTGTATGTTGCTGCATATTTTTAAAAATAGGTATATATGTAAATACATGGATAAATTAATCTTTTTTCTTGACTTCCTTTGCACTTACCTGGTTTGCCTCCTGCAGCTGAAGCCAACATGAGAAACTTTAGAAATCTCCCCCTCGCTCACATCATTGAGCTCTGGGGTCCGTTTCATAAAGCAGGTTTAGTGAAAACCTTGAGTTAGTTAACCCTGAGATGAGGGAAACTCTGGTTTTTCGGTTTCACAAAGCCAGTTCAGCATAAATCTGAGTCAGTTACCCGGGTAACATGCTCCGTGAACCTAACCTGCTCGCTAGCAGGTTTGCTTCAACAAACCCTGAGTTTCTCCCTACATGTCTCCGCCTTTTTCCGGAATCTGAACCAACTCTGAAAAAAATGTGCCGTCCTTTCATCGTCAACCTAATCGATATGGAAATAAAAGTGATTCTAGCAGCTTTGCGTTGGGAGACAATTTTGATTACCTTTCCTTCCAATCACATTAGATATTATCTAAACAATATTCTCCGACATTTTCAACATTTCATATCGCGACATAATCGCAACCAGATTCTTTGCGGAGCTAGCGTTTTTGCGAACGGGAGATTTATGAAATGTTTAGGTACATTTCTGTGTTGAAATACCTGCTTATATTTACTGTTTAATATGTGAAATATTATTAAAATCATATGCCTTAGTCAACGTATTTGCGCAATATTCTTATGCTTAATTTTCAACTGACACCACTTTCTTTCTGTGCCTGGGGTGATTACACCCAATGAAAATGGTAATTTATTTGATGCACTACTTTGTGAACTACAGGAGTTGAACCGCTGTCGCCTGCACCGGGGGCGGCGTTGCTAACCATTACACCACAGTGTCGCTCTGCAAGGCTAAAAATAAAGACTAATTACCTTTAGATCAATAGACTGTTTCATTCAGTTATACACATTAGATCGGGCAGTAATTGTCTGCCACGCTAACTATCGCTACTTTGCTGCAGTTACGTTGCTCCGCTTTCTCAGGATGAGCTCGTTTTCTACATAAACACTCAGTAATATCTAATAACGCTCTCCCCGTTGCCATGGTGAATCGTAGTATCGGAGCTCCATTGATGATGGCTTTATAGAGTCGGCAGGCACGCGCGTAACCCAGAGTTTACATACTCAGAATTGACTGAACTAATTCAAAACCGCTGTTCTGAAACTGAAAACTCAGAGTTGCCCATCTCAGACTTGGTCAACTCAGAGTTCAGGGTTAGGTTCGGAGTTTGTTGAACCTGCTTTGTGAAACGGGCCCCTGGAGTTTAATAAACAAGCTGTTCTTTTCTGGAACATACGATACATTTCAGAGAATCCAACTTATTGTGTACATGTAGTCCATCATCATCTCTCTCATCACGGTCTGAGGACCACTATGTATAGAGCTATTTGCAGTTTGGAATCTGACATGTCAACACGTAAGCGCTGTGACCGAAACTAACTATTCAAGGTCATATTGATAACATTTTTAATTAAACGAATATTTAAAAAAAATAACACATCCACAGAGCTTTTCGAAAGGTGCAGAATCAAAAGTATTAATCTTTTTTTTAATGTGAATTAATCATTTGAAAATATTTTGAGGATCCCTAATGAATGTTTTGTTTACCTCTGTGTGGCTTGTGGCTGCGGCTTCTAGCAAGGCGTGTGAGCCAATAGAATAACGGCGTTGATATCACATGGTATCTCTGCGTAGTCGGGGGTCAAGAGTCTTTGGGTTTGCCAGTTAGTGTGGAAAAAACGGGAAAGTTTGACGGTAAGCGGGCGGCATTTCGGTACCGGACCAAAGTGCTAAGTGACAAAAGGAGGAGCGAGACCAGAGTGAACGCTAGTTCAGCGTTTGATCGTCGGAGTCAGCTGAAGCAGTTTCGAGGACTGAAAACGCTGAGGTGGCTACTTTTCTTTTTGACCGCTAAGATATCGTTAAAGAGTGCGACATCTAGTGGCTAGATGCTACCAATGTTGCCAATAGCACCTTTAATATTCTACAAAAAAAAAAAAACATTGTTCCCTGATGCTTTGCACAAAGGCTTAATCACAGTCTATCAGCCGCGATCATTACGTTACTGAATGCTAACATTTACCGACCGCACCTTAATTATACTTGAAGCTCACTTTTCAACCGTATGGGGGGGGGGGATCAAGTTGTTCACATTTATTCATGACCTTTCATGCAGAATCTATCAAATTGTGACCTTATAAACGTCCATAATGACTTTTATTATGACACATCATCATCAATGTGTCATTAAAAGCAGAGAGAAACGCTTATAATATGGGCATCCTATGTCTTCCCTGTTTTTTCCTCCTCTCCGTCTATTTGACTAAAACAATAAGCATTTTTACAGAAAACGATTATGGAGCTATTTCACATCGGAGATCAGCTCCACGTTGTGGCCTGACCTCGTACATTATGAAGTTCAGACAGAGTTGGCCATGACTCGGTGAACTGTCAGTTTTTCCTCTCGTGACCATCGGATGTATAAGAAGTAGACATAGTCATTGTTTTTTTGGACTTGAAGGCAATTTTATTTGAATAGCACCTTTCAACAACAAGGTAATTCAAAGTGCTTTACATAAAACATTAAAAGCATTTGAAAGAAACGCACTGTCGCCTTACAGCAAGAGGGTGCCGGGTTCGGCTCCCGGGTTCGGTTCCCGGGGTCGGGCCCTTCTGTGTGGAGTTTGCATGTTCTGCCCGTGTAAGCGTGGGTTCTCTCCGGGTTCTCCGGCCTCCTCCCACAGTCCAAAGACATGCAGGATGGGGATAGGTTAATTGGTGACTCTAAATTGCCCGTAGGTGTGAATGTGAGCGTGAATGGTTGTCTGTCTCTACATGTTAGCCCTGTGATAGACTGGCGTCCTGTCCAGGTGAACCCTGCCTTCACCCAATGACAGCTGGGATCGGCTCCAGCCCCCCCGTGACCCTGAATACAGGATAAGCGGTAGACAAAGGATGGATGAAAGAAACTCATAGAAAATAATATAAAAACAAGCAAATAAAATAAAAAATAAAGCCAAAGGAAGTGACCATATTTGGGCTTCGGAGGAGCGATGGGTGGATCTGATGAACACATAACACACACAGAACACAATACTCAATTATCATTTTGCACCTTGAATTGGCCCAAGAAGATGATGGTTTATTAATAAAATAAATATTCCTCTTACATCCTCCACTTATATGAAGCACTCTGTAGTTTGGCTTGTTTGAAGCTAGCACACTTCCTTAATTCCAGCTCAGTGGCCTCATGGTTGAATGCACTTATTGGAAGTCGCTTTGGATAAAAGTCGACCATGAACTCATGTTTACAATGCTTACTGAGATAATTAGTCATTTTATAGCAACAAGAGGAGCAACCAGAGGAGTCGCCCCCTGATGGCAAGAAGAGAGAATGCATGTTTAAGGCACTCGTCGCTGACTAAACGCCACGATGATGTGTTGAGCTCGCCGTCTGTTTGAGCGCCTCACGCTGAGAGCATAAGAGGCACTCAGCTTCCTCCTCCAGAGCTCTCCTGGACACAAACACTCCACTATCAGCGGGGCGCCCATCACACTGCTTTTATAAATATCAATCTAACATGCAGATTTTTTTGTCTGCTCACGTAGACAGGTTCATATCGGCATGAAAGCACGGCGTTAACGGTGTGTTACTCCACCATAATGATGCTTCATTTACAAATGCTAAAATATATATTTCTATTTGAAGAATTCATGAGGCCCTATTTATATCAGCCGAGAGGTAATGGCCATTACTGCGTTTGACAATAACAGCACTCGGGCCAGAGTGCAGGCGCATTATAGCAGAGATGTACCGGAGACGGACTTGGACTGGATGCTATTCTCGTCAGAAGCACATCCCGGTTTACCAGAAACCCAGGCGGTGACTGAGGACGGACGTCGGCCTGCCTGTCCGGCCCTCCTGCCCTCTAATTACTGACACAAATCACCCGGAGATAATGCATCCCCCATTTGCAATAAGCATGTAATGACGAAAATTGCTATACGTCGGCTGTAGAGGCTCTTACTTCTGCGGTGTGCATTCAGAATGTTTGGAACCTCATATAGTCAAAATCGTGTAAAGACATTGTTTTGCATCATGTTCAAATGTCCTTTTTTTTTAACGCGTGACAAATAAAATGTTCAGTCGCCGAGAGCTTTTCTGCCCTCCCGCGTTAATGCACATTGAACATGCATCGACCTCATTTGAAATATTTCTCCCCTCATTACGGCGCTGGCGGTGCCGTTATGGAGCGGTCGCATCAATATTCATTCCCTTCTTAGCCTCAAAGTCAACAGCTAAGAGGTTGAGTCACTTTGAGTTCACGCCGAGGGAGGGAACGCATCATAATTTATACCTTCCGTGCACCTTTTCCAGTGAAACGATTATGTCTCGGGCGAGAAAAATAAGCAGCGAAGTGGAGAGAAGTGTACAATGCGCAGCCATGAACAGCTAATGCCAATGTGTGAAGCTAATTATATGATGAAAAGTCAGAAAGAAGCTGCGTTCATGAACATGATACAACATTTACAAAGATACGGAGTAGAAAGTACAACACAAACTTCCTCCGTTCATGATTTAGCACCGAGGCCATCTGGACAGATAAATTAAAAATCTCCAATCTGAATCTATTTCTGCGTTACAACGGCTTTTATGGTATTTTATTTATTTTAGTTTCTCTTTTCCATTCTTGGGAGGAAATCTCAAGCTGACACGAAGAGAGCAAGCGGAGGTCAATTTCCACGCACCAGTTATTTAGCCGGCGACGTGTATTTAGTTACATGCTTTAGAAGTACATTTAAAATCCAAACCAAATTAAATTGTTTCATGCAAAAAAGCACAAAGAAAAGTATCTCTGCTGCGGCGCTCTAGGAAAAAAGGTCACTGGATACATTTGTTTGAGAAAAATCAAAGACACCAGTGGTGTTTAATTCAGAATTCACTAAATGTCTGTGATTGGCACATGCGGTCCTGCTCTTTCCAGACGCTGAGTAGCAATCAGAGTTTTGTTTCACAATGAATTGGTATTGATTTGTTTCCAGGGGAAGGCAAAACAAAAAAAACATAATTGATTCAAAACTTTGAAAGAAATTCAACTTTGAAAGAAATTCAACTTCTTATTGTCCGATTCTTGGAATCCAGAAGCCTTGTTTCCAATTATATACACATGTTGGCAAACTGTGTCCTTGTGGCAGTTTCTTCCCTTCAGTCCCTGAATAACATGAAATCATGTAGTTGGTAGGAACCCACACAGAAAAACCACAGAAGATGGATCTCAACACAGTTTTTAGTGTAAAGTCGAGATGAAAGGAAAAAATGCCCTTTTAACCCCTTTAAGTCAAATTTATATACAAAACAAGCTGTGTTCAGCGAGAGAGAGAGATAGATAGATAGATAGATAGATAGATAGATAGATAGATAGATAGATAGATAGATAGATAGATAGATAGATAGATAGATAGATAGATAGATAGATAGATAAAAAGAGCAATATAAAATGTATAAATAGAAGTAGAACTATTTTAAAGTGCAATTTGAAAAGTGAAAAAGTGAAAAACTCAGGTGCGGTGAACAGATAAACATAAGAGGCTAAAGGGTTTGAAGACTGTTATACCGTCTGTTCCTCCTCATCATGTGTTAATATGTACAGTAGGTTAAACCTCATTCAAACCTCTTGGATTGCACTTCTATTACTATTATTTGCAGCAGCAGTGGCAGTTAATAAAAAACAACCTTGCTATTTACTAAGTGTTTGTTTACTGAAGCCAAAGTCAGAGACGATTATGTACGAAAGTAAACACCTCCAGTAGCAACTCCTATTCAGACCAATTTTGGGTTTATTGCAGAAGGTGGGACAATTGCAGAAAAAAGAAAATTAGAGATGGACCAGGAAAAAGCCAATTAAAAAAATAAATACCGCATTGGTCACAGTGGTGTTCTACACCTGTGTGCCGTTTCAGTGAATCACAGCCGGTCTATGTCACGACGGCAAAGAGAGAGAGAGAGTCAAAAATCTCCCCAATAGGACAATCCATTAAAGAGAGAGGGTGGGGTGGTCATTAAATGTCTGCAGGAGCGTTAGCAGGAGGCCTGATAAATTGCAGCCAATTTCCACACAATATGAATTACACAAAAAGATGTTTGTTGCTTGTTGCGCAACAATTAAAAGTGTAGCCGAGGCTTGAATGAAGAGTTATTACTGGAGGAGTTATTTATAAATAAATAAATGCTCACTGTATTATAAATTGCATCAGCCAGATTGAAGATATACATGCAAATGTTGCCGTCTTAATTAAAAATCTAATTACATTTTTTAAATTAAACTCATTGTGTGTTTTCATTGTTGTTTTATTGGCTAATTTAACATCTGGCTGTGGGACAAGCAGTTCAGAATTAGCATTTTGGCGGACGCATGCTTGCTGTATGTTTGCATGTCACGTTGGTCAGTGTGCATTGTCGGAAAATAAATGAATAAACTCTTTTCCAAGTTTTGGAATGGGCAGGAGTAGTTCATTCATAAATGAATTGAAGGCTATTTTTTTGGCCTCAAAGGCCTAACACAAATCTCATACAATCCAACATGAAAAAAAGCACCTTGACAATGTTCCTGCATCATCGTCATGTTTTCTAAGGATTCATATTCTGATTGTGATGTTTGTTGTCCACGGTAGATTGTAGAAATACTTGACAGACAGCTGTGTGAAAGAGACAGCAGCTCTTCATTTTAGTAAATCACTGACAAGAACAAATGGCAGGAGTTTCACCTTCACTGACAGAGGCGTCAAACATGAAGGACGGTCCTCTGTGGGCGAGCGTCCCCGACTCATTGATTTCCTTTTGAATTTAACCGTTTCATTTATGACGTGGGAGTTCTCTCTCCCTCTCTCTTCGTTCTCGGAGTGAACTGAGGCCCACATCAGCTCAGTCAGGACACTAGACCTGTGTAATTACTGCCCAGGGCTAGTTTATCCCACTACTCTCCACTGTACCATCACTTGAGTGATTGGAGCCGCGGGGGGATCACCGATGTAACAGGTCATTACTCATAAAGGGTCCGGACTGGCAATACAGACTCAAACCTCTACAGAGTGGAACAAAAGCTTCTTGCTTCAATAAAAAGAACACGGATTGCTTATCTGAGATGGTGGCAAGCCCATGGATCATTCTGCTGTGGATCGCTTCGAGGAGCTTTAACTCGTCCACGCCCGCAAAAAGTGGCGGACGGGAACGACAGAAAAATACCGCGCACAAATTATACGGCGTGTTAAAAGGTGGATGCCATGAAAACCGTTTCCATTAGAAACGGAACATAGATAGTACGGTGTAATGTTACATGTGGGGTGGCGTCCCCCATTGGGATTCCTACCATCCTTTCCACCAACGTATCAGTTGTGTGTGGAGGTTGCTGGAGGTGGCTTGTGACCAGATCAAGAGCTAATGAAATGAGGAAATCCATCTGGAAATGGATAGATTACCACTGCTGGCAGAAATTCCATTAACATCTGGCAAAGGCACGTTGAACCTCGTGTCTCAGCCGAAGACATTTGGCATGAAGTTTATCCGCTCCATGGGTAGGAATATGGGCTACATAAGTGTTTTTTCTTTTAACTTGAGGGGGCTTTTGACTGGATGTCTCGTTGTAAACAAAAATCGCACTATATTTGCAACAAAACTCTCACGCTCCTCCCCCACGACCACCGAGCTCCTTCCCCTCGACTTCGTGCCCTTTGAAATCACGTAGATCACGCCACCTTTGAAATGCGGGTCCGATGTTGACCATCTTTCTTTTTTTCCTTCTTTTCCACCGGTGTTTTCTTTTCCTTGGTTGTTTTGGACCTCCTCGTTTCGGTTTTTAACGAGGAATTGGAAGCTTGTTGTTACTTCCCTCCGCCTCTCCCCTGTGATAGTGGAACGACCCGAGGGGTGAGGGGCTCTGTGTGTGCACGAACACAGCCCTGCATTCTGATTGGACAGGATGATCCGGGCACTGTCGATTTTTGCGAAACAGAACAGGCTCTACGTGCACATAGAGGCGCGCTTTTTTTTCTAAAACCGGATGATTTAAGTTGTTCTATCGGAGCGTAGTGTCGGCTTCAGTTAATATGATCAAACAAATGTTGCCTTCTAGGACTTTAATTCAGGATGATGACATTAGGTTTTTTTTCCTACCTTGTTTTGGCACCTTGGATACACCTGCATTGCTGTTCACCAAATCAATACACCAAATCAATAGACACTCAAGTTTCTCATGAAAAGTCTTCTCTTGATGTGGATTTCTCTCAGGTGGCAAAAACAATAAGCTCCATTTGCATCGAGACACTTCCAGCGTATAACCAAAATATCTGACAGCGTTCCATTTATTACATTTAACCTTTACTCAGGCGTCACAAGACATAAATGTATGCATGCAACATAAATAATCTACAAAAATGAACTTGCCAGAGGAAGAATTTATATTTCAAACCTGTCCTCGGCTCTAAATTGCTCTTCCGCTGGGTGTGGATGTGAGTGTGAATGGTCGTCTGCCTCCGTGCCAGCCCGCCATTGACTGTGCCAGCCCGTGATTGACTGTCTGTGCCAGCCCGTGATTGACTGGTGACCCATCCAGGGTGATCCCCAGCCTCTCGCCCCAATGTCGGCTGCAGCCCTCTGCAACCCTGACAAAAGATTAGTGGTTTCATGCCGATGGATGTCCTCAAGGGTCCTCATCGTGAAATTGAGAGCAAATCTTTTGCTTCTGAACGGCTGCCAACATGGCAACGGCTGAGCCTGCTGTTTGCCGCGGTCCTAACAGCGCTAAAGGTACAGCAGTGCATGGTTGATTAAAAAAAAAAAATTTGTTAAGCTTAAAAATTACTATGAAATTAAAAGAACAAAAATGCAGCAAAACTACTTGGTTGACACGGGAGTGGAACAAACAAACTAATAAGATAATTGCCAAAGGTTCCAAAAATTATAGTTTTTTTGGCTGCAGTTAACATGATCCACACCCTAAACCTGTGTTTCTGTTATTGAGATAATAACTGTTAAGATAAATATATTATCATTAAGTTCAATTCAGTTCAAATTTAAATATTTTAATCTGAATGTTAGCATAGGAAGCTCTAACTTTACAAACCATTTTGGTTGTTTACGTCTTTCAAAGGTCATTCATTTTTCTTTAAAAAAAAGGTATTGTCAGTTTTTAATAGTGATTTTTTTGTGGTGCTGTTAATATGGTTTGGTTGGTGAAGGTAACAAGATCCTCTCCAACACAAATCATTTACAATTATTATTCTCTACAAATAAAAAAATCATGTTCATACTATGAATACATATGCAGGTGTGATCACAAAATTCAACACAGAATAAAATAACCAAAACATCTAATGGAAAAGACAGAGCAGGCATACAATAATCACATCCAATTATGAGTTACCCCTGGTTAAATATTTGCATTGTCTCGTTTCCTAAATTAATTGTATCTCACGTCACATTTTATTAAGACACAAAGTCACACAGTCCATCAGCCATCTAGGTTACACACTGAATCTCCATCTGGACGCTGATGAAAATGCTTGCAAGCATAACGAGTTTAATTCAGTTGCAAGATGCTCATTTACAAAAATGTCATAACCCTTTCAAAGCAGTTTTAGACATAAATGAAACGTGCACAATGGCTCCCAAAGCAAACAACAACATGAAAAAAGAGAAAGAGACCTAGAACAGACAATAGTTTAACTTTTCAGCAGTTGAAAAACTGATTTGTCATCCTGATTGTCCATGTTTTTTTACTACTCTGCACACATGTTGGTCCGTCCTGGAATAATGATTTCTCCTCCATTGCTCTTCCAGAGGTTTCTCCCATTGTTGTCTTGTTAAATGCTTTTTTTCTCCTTGTCGATATTGAGGGTCTAAGAATATAAGCAGTATGACGAGTGCAAAGCCCCTTGAGGCAACTTTGTGATAATTGGATATACATGGCAAAACGTGTCTTTACCTCTGATGACCTGGGTTAAGTTCCCTTCTCATATTTTCAGTGAGGCATGCTCTGACACTTTTTTTATACGTATTTATTTGTTTATTTTTTACTGTTTAATAATTGGCGGTGGAATTATCACGCGTTGAAGCTTTAAGACGTCGACACCAGGTGGTCTGATAATGGCCAAGCTGGTGTTATATACATTATATACTGGATCATTCATGTTTTATGTCTCCTTTAATGTCGCCCATAACTCTACTCATACACAGCTCTTCTTCTAAGGTCATCAGCTCTGCACAGATGCGTTTTATTGGTGGCCATCTCAGGATTGACTGGAGTGCTTCAGCTAGCTGGCGAAGTGGGTGCAAAACAGCAAAAACCTACAAAGTATTTTTGAAAAAAGCTTGATTTTGATTTGATTTGATATGATTTGATTTATTTAATTGTATCAGAAATGTCTTACACACAGTAAAATACATCAGCAAAACACAATTGAGGATAGAAAACACAATAAAGTCCAGGACTTATACTCTTACACTCACAGAGTGTATTACAATCAGTAAAAAATTCAATAAAACCACATTTTTCTTAAATAAAAATAAAAGACAGTAGCTGGCCCATGCTCTATTCAGCTACCCTCTCTAGTAACCAGGCCTTGATTCTCTTTTTAAAAGAGTTCAGACTGGATGTGACTTTAATTTTCCTATCTAACTTGTTCCACTGAACTGCCCCTATATAGGCAAAGGTTCCTTACCCTAAAGATGTTTTAAACGAATATGGACGCAGATCTGAAATGCTGCCACGAGTGCAAATATTGTGTTTGTCCTTTATCTTAGTAATAAGACAAGATAAAAACGTTTGGTTGCTACCAAACAGTATTTTATGGATCATATTCATCCTTGTCATAATAATACGGACTCAACAGGGGGCCAGTTGAGCTCCGCAAATTGTGACCTACCTATATGAGACCTATGGCCCACGTTTAGAATGACTCATTAATTTATGATTTAAAATTAAGGAGTTGGCTAAAGGGCTGCACGGTGGTGTAGTGGGTAGCACTCTCGCCTCACAGCAAGAGGGTCCCGGGTTAGATTCTCGGGTCGGCCCCGGGTTCCTTCTGTGTGGAGTTTGCATGTTCTCCCCGTGTAAGCGTGGGTTCTCTCCGGCTTCTCCGGCTTCCTCCCACAGTCCAAAGACATGCAGGATGGGGATAGGTTAATTGGTCACTCTAAATTGCCCATAGGTGTGAATGTGAGCGTGAATGGTTGTTTGTCTCTACATGTCGGCCCTGCGATAGACTGGCGTCCTGTCCAGGGTGTACCCTGCCTTTGCCCTATGACAGCTGGGATTGGCTCCAGCCCCCCCTAAATACAGGATTAGCGGTAGAAAATGGATGGATGGATGGATGGATGGATGGATGGATGGATGGATGGATGGATGGATGGAGTTGGCTAAAATTATCATTGTTGACCTATCTAAAAATTTGGAATTTCTGGCTAAGAACTTTGATGCCGTTCACACCAAAGAGCAGTCGGAATGCACACTTTAATACCTTGAATTTGGATATGGCACCTACTAGAAATGTGCTTTCCTTGAATATTAACTCATTGAAAACAATTGCTCGGTGTCATCTGCATAGCAATTAAAATCACGGTGAAGGCCCATAAATGAGCCCTGGGGCACACCGTATAGTTTGTTCAGTCCGATGAAAAGCTTTGCGTTGTGACAAAATGCTGAAATTGATTAATCAGTTTAAAAAAAAAGATTCAATAAATTCCTTCAGTAGAAAGTTGCCTGAGGAAAACTTTTCACAGCACGATGTGTGGCTCATACTGAGTAACTAGGACAAGACACACTGCTGTTAAGCTCCTCAATATTTTAAGCATCACAAAACAAAACCCATTCACCTCTACTGTACCAAATCTCAGCGGCAGGTATTTTAGAAGCTGGGTTGAATAAAAAATAAATAAAATATCTGCATGATGCCACAATTGATTGATAATGTTCTCTTTTTTTGTCATTTGTGTCAAACAACCCTTAAATAATTCACAACTATATTCTTCACATAGTTATGTCAACCCGACATAGATCTGTTTAGCTGTAGTAAAGGTTTGATCTGAAAGGCATAGAGAATGAACATGTCATCTTGAGTACGTGTCCTCGTGAATGACAATGGTTCATTTGAAACCACAGTTCTGTACACCTTGCCTCATCTCTTTTTGCTTTCGCCCGTCAAAGCCTTGAAACATGGACTGGGCGCTCTCCTCCAAGATGGGAAAATAGAACGCTGATTGCCAATAATGTTAGAATGTGTGATGAACAGAAACCCGTGCCCGGCTTCCTGTAGTGATCCCATCTGTGTGCGAGTCCTGGTCCTCCACCGCTCGCTCAACACTTCATTAATAAGACACAATTCTCAATTCCAGGGGAGTTTATCCAAATATTAGCAGGGACACTTTTAAGTTGTCACTGTCACCATGGCAACCAGTTCCTCACTGAAATGCACTCATCCACAAACAGCATGCAACAGTGATGTTGTAGCATCATTCATTTTTCACAATAAGACTACTTTAACACAGAGTCTTATATACAACAAACAGAGGGAATGCACAGATACAAGGTACAGACCCAAAGGTGCTACATGAGATCAGGGTGGGCGCTTCTATTGCCTCTCCACGGCTCTCAACATGGCAACAGCTGAGCCGGCAGCTAGCAGCTAACAGCACTGACTAACAAACAATGGCAAAAGTGCTAAAAGTGCTAACCATGTTTACCTGAAAGGGAACGTAAGGTAATGAAAACAATGATTCTCATTTTCAGGTTATATATATATATATATATATATATATATATATATATATATATATATATATATATATACAGTGAAAGACACTGTTCCTTTTATGATCTGAATATAACATTTAGCACCTTTAAAACTATGAAAATATTTGTGCCGTTTACTGTGATCTTGGATAGTTTCATTATTATTTTTTTTTAAATTATAAATCAAGTAGGGTTTCATAAAAGGTCACCAACCGAGCCCTCCAGAGATGATTGTACTTTTTGGACTCATTAAAAGCCTCTTTGAGCTTTCATGTAACAGTAATGTTCAGTTTGAGTTTGTATTAAAGAAGCAGAACATAGTTCCCATTTCTTTTTGAAATTGCCACGCAAACGGCAATTGTTGTTAGTCCCCCTTTCACCATATCACCTTCAGATTTCCTTTCATGATGACATCACATGCCTCGATTAAGGCTTCTTCTTTAGAAACCTCCGTGGTAAGCTTTTATTCATTCGTAAAATAAATAGTTAAGAAAAAAGTTTCATCTGTAAACCAGAAATAACAACATGACCACCCAAATTTATGATTAACACGTTCATCATGAGCTAATGGAAAGCTTAAAGCTCTGATGAAAAGCTGATCGTGCGTGCATTTTATATAAAAACATGCATTTAATAAAATACACATCTCATTATTGGATCAAGCAAAAAAAACGTATAAATCTCCCCGAGTTGGTTTCTTACATCAAACATACTCTGATGCTCTCGTCGTGAGAATATGTGAGGTCATTGTCACATTCCTACAATAGACACACACAAATAAATACATTAAATATACATATACAATGTGCAAGGTGAATAGAAATTTGATTAAAATGATCAATGCAATGACTGCAATATTTCTGATTATAAGTTTATCATGTTGAGACACTTTTGTAAAAAGCATCTTTGTTCTTAATAGTTCATTGCTTGCTTTTAATTCAGCCACAGGTATTAAACACCATCAATTGTGTTAAAAGGTGTCAAATTAAAAATGATTTAATTAAGCGTTTGGACTTATTGCTCCTTGGTTGCCATGCCGACAGTCTGTGAGAACGAGCTACCAAATTCCTCAATCCAGAAAAAACTCCCTTCCTATGTGACACCGTTTATTTTTGAATGGGTCAGGGTTTTTTTTAACCAATTTTGGTTTCAGAGAGCTTCTTTGTATTTTAGATTTTGCTGGTGCAGCCAATCAGAGGAGGGCAAGACTTTGTTTTCAGATGTTATAAATAATATACCTGTGTCAACCTTGCTGTTTGGAGGTTGCTCGGCTCCTGCTAATGACAGTTGCCACCAATTTAGCCTCAGCTGGCTATGTAATTACCCAGTTGATTTTTCAGGTACTCTCGAGCAAACGCCGCGGCGATCTCGACATGCGAGTATGCAATGAAGGCGCGTTTCTCCTCAGTCGGCGGGAGCAGCAGACGTGTTTATTATGCACAATTACCGGCTGGTACTGTAGCTGTTAACTACTCTCAAATTTGTCTTGTTTATGAATCTCTTTGCAATGAACTCTCATTTTAAAAAGGGCTTTGGAGCACGAGTAGCAGTAGGGTATGATAGATGATAAAGCTGGCTGGATGAGGTCGTGTTTTTGAGTTCAGACGGGTAAGGGGAAAAAAACAAATAAAATAAAAAATAAAATTAACCTGGCTCATTGGGATGAATAAAAACGCACTCAAAACTACTTTTTGTATATTTCTGCTACCTGCAAAAGGTTATATAAATACAAATATTGTTTCCACCTACACAGTAAATAATACAATTGACTGTTTTAGAAACGAGTGGTGTCTCCTGAATAAATGCAGTCTTTCTGCCACGTGAAGAGGGAAAAATCAGCTATTCACACAATTTGTGGTGAATGACAAGTTGTTTCTTCAGCAAAATAGATTTGGTGATTAAAATTAAAATAAGATTCTTTATTTTAGGGGTTTAGTGAAGATTATTAGAGGAGACAGCGTGTAGAACATGAGGACATCACGAGGGTTAACCCCAGGAACGTTGATTTCAGGACGGCATCCTGTCGTCGGACGGATGATGTACACAGGGCGGCGCTGTTAGAGCTGGAGAGGCTCGGTTCCATCTCGAGCCGACAGGCTGATACCATGTTGTCCCACTTTCGTGGATGGCCTTAATCTCTGCCCTTAGCTGAGGCAGATTAATCCAGACAGTGCTGACATTATCTCCTGTTCTACACCGTGACACTGGACACAGGAGGAACTCCCCCACATCCCCACTTCCCTCAGCTCAAACATCACCTCCGACGCCACTGGATCCGGATCCAAAGACCGCCGGTCCACAACAACCGGACCCCCCTAAGCTCACATTTATACACGGTCGCAATATTTAAAATCATGAGTGGCAGAATATGTATGAATATGATTCAAAAGCATTGAGTGTATTGGATTTAAAGATACAATAAACGACATTCTAGGGATTATGGCGGTTTAAGACTTTTGCATGTCATCATGTCCTTTTAGAAGAAGGACACTGCAATTACTCATGTATCAGTAAACCACATAAATGTGTCAGACGTGTCCCATTAATGGCTTTTACTGTCAAGCTCCATCCGTGCCGTGGTGGGACAAAGTACTCGGCTCTTTTACTCAAGTAAAAGAAGCAATACCACAATGTAGAATTATTATGTTGCAAGTAAAAGAAGCAATACTACAACACAGAACTACTATGTTGCAAGTAAATGTAGCAATACCACAACGTAGAACTACTATGTTGGAAGTAAATGTAGCAATACCACAACATAGAACTACTATGTTTGATAGTAAAAGTAGCAATACCACAACGTAAAACTACCATGTTGCAAGTAAAAGTAGCAATTACACATTGTAGAACTATTAAGTTGCAAGTAAAAGTAAAAAAAATCATAATTATTGAGACATGAGACATGTTTTTTCACTCAAATGTTGCAGCTGGTAAAAATTTGGGGCTAATTATTATTACTTCACATCCAGTTTGTTTATTTCCCCAGCCAGGATCAATACATCTAACAAAAAAGTACAAGAACCTCAAATTAGTACTTAAGTAAATACTTTGTACAATATAGTACTGTGATTTTCAACCTCTAGATGTATGTTTTGTCCTTCTTTCTGCTCAGCCACAAAGTGCACGTCAAGGTGACCGATTAAAAAGGCGGTAATATTTCCCGCCCTTTGCGACGCTCAATAGCGATGCTGTGGCTAAAACAATGGACGTCAGGGTCCTGCTGATGCACCGCGACAAACATTTCCCATTAATTATCTTCATAATTTATAAGCCACAAGCTGTTTGATGTACCGTGACAGATTATCATAACAATGATGGAGCGTGGTGGACGGCGACCCGCTGGAAAACATGTTTTATCATAAGAGAGAGAGAGGAGGAAGCTGCTTCCTCTTCATGTAGCTTTAAATCAGGCATCGTTTCCCATTATGACAGACTAGAGAATCATCACAGGAATGATGCAGCTGCCCTCAGATGGGGGGAAAAAGTGATGAAATTAATGTTGTTTTTGTTTTTCTACTATCACTTCCTGATTAACAATGAATAAGCCGCCGATCGGCTCGAAACTCATCAATCAATCATGACTCCAGAGTGCTAAATTCTAAATTTGGAGCATCTATGAGGGTTTGTGGCTGCAATCAGGAAGTAACGAGGCACAACTTAATACTGTGTTCTGTGTGTTCTAGTGTTACCAGTAATATTATCATATAATATATTATCGCCACTGTCGCTGTAACGCTTTGCTCCTGGGTGATGTTGGGACTTGGAAAATGTCTGAAAATCATGAGTGTGTTCTAGTCCTGCTCAATGTGTAAAAGTGTCCTGAGATAACTTCTGTCGTGTTATAACACTATAAATAAAACTGAATTGAATTGAACATGGAGGCTGAGCGGTAATCATGAAGGTTCCTGGTTCTATTCCCCCAGCTCTTCCAAAGAAAGTGAACACAAATCCAAAGTGGACGTAATCGCCATGATGCCACCCATCGGTTTGTGGACTCCTACCTTGATAGCCTTGAGTTCGGCATTTCAGTGTATAGGCCGATCCTACATATCTGCTGTTTGTATATGTATGTATATTCAATGATGCCACTTTGCTTGCTCTTTTATTGTTTGTATACATTGTGGATTAAATGACTTTTCATTTAATTTTCTTGCATTTAACGGTACTTGAGGTGAGATTTCCTTAGCAAGCCCCTATGGATTTTCTTAATCTCACCGGCACAATTTGTTTCTTTTTTTTATTTCCTTTGTATGTATTTGTTATTTATGTTGCTTTTGTTTTTTTGTTTTGTTTTTTTTATTGTGCAAATTTATAATAATACTTTTTCTAGTTTTCTTTCACCTTCAAAATGTTGGATTTTTTTTGTTGTTTTTTTTTGGAACCAGAAGTGATACAAAAATTTGGCAACCAAATGCTGAACAGTACAAGTAAAATGTTTCTTTCATCAACTGAAAATACACCAAGTTCTAAAATAAAAAACATGGACAACTCCCAAATAAATGCATTCCATTTATTCTCGACACGTTAATTATATTATACTGGTACAGCTAATAGAGATGCACTAATGCTTTATACCACCTGCATTGCAACAATTCAAGACAGGGATGCTGAAGTTTAAATGCACCAATTACCTTCTCTTTGTGACACTTTTTCTTGACCACATTCACTGTGACAATCACAGGGTTTAGTGGCTAACTGGATCATATCAAGTAAAAGGCCTATTTAGACTACAAAGAATTGTCTGCAGCATCTGGATTCACTAAAACAGCTTTCACATCTTCCCACGCTTCGGCATCGTTTTTGGATGAGTCACAATTCTTTTTTGTCATTGCCCATCTTTCTGGATTATGTATGCAGCACCTGAATATGAAGCTCGAGATATTCCAGAAACATTAGTTTGTCTATATGAATGTATGTTTTCTAGGTATGGGAAACAATGTTACAGTATATAATGTATTTTTGGATCACAGCATTTGTTGGTACAATATGTTATTAAAGTTGAAGGCAACCCTTACACAAGGCAAATATTTTCCTTTATGTTTCTTATGCCACTCCCATTGGAGATGATCATGTATTTACATTTTAACACATCAGGGAGAAATCTGGGAGGGGGCACAACACACATTCATTAATTAAAAACATGGGAGCTGCCACCAGTCTTTTACTGCTGACATTCTTTTCCCTGTAACGGATTCACAGCAGACACTTGTTATTCAGAACATTCCCACTCAGAGTATTCGGAAAAAAAAAAAAAAAAGTATTTGCTAGAACTTATTTACTAGCACAACAATGTAACAGGCAACCCATGTCACCTAGAGATAAAACTGTTTTCATATTTATATTTATGTATTTAAATATACAAACATTTGTTTAAATGCTGAATTCACTCATCATCAAAGTAGGAGTAATCTCATCCCATTTTCACTCCATTTTCACTGGTGATACCACTTTAATTGGCTGTGTTATCATGTCCTTTCTCTTTCCATGTGTGCCTTACTCCCAAATTTAATATGCCAGACGAAGACAGCGTGTATTCAAACTCATTCAAGTCAAATATTTATTATATGTTAAACCTGAAAAGTAAAATGGTGGAGCCTTCACAGCTAGGGGGCGCCACCACGGTTTGACCCAAATTCTTAATGGACAAATTTCAAATCTATACCTTCATTATATATATATATATATATATATATATATATATATATATATATATATATATATATATATATATATATATATATATATAAAAAAAACAAGAAGGGGGTAAAGGGCACATATGCTCTGTTGTGATATTGTGATAGCTATCTAGCCGGCCATATGGAGGCGGCCGTGAGCGATTCCCCCCCCCCATCTCTGCTTTCCCGTCTTTAAACAGTGAATCACAAACACAGGTGAAGGACGCTTCCCCTCCTCCTCCTCGGAGCCACGCGACCACGCTGTCACTGGTGGGGGAGATAACTGGTTGACCAGCGGCGCCCTTTACTGTGTGTGAATGTCAAAGTGTCCACGCTGGGGCCGCGACACACCGCCATGAGGTGTGAAGGTGCTCTAACAGCTCGCCTCCCATTGTACGACGGTGCAAAAGGCTGCTGCCACGTCTTCATCTACGTTCTAGGTTTCCCCTTCCTCTCCCATTAACCACCATCATACAGTTCTGTTTATCCGTCTTCCTGGACGCTGCAGCGCCTCATCATCGGCTCCAGATAGGGCCAGTCATCGTTCACAGCCCCTCCCAACTCAAATTGCTCCGTGAGCGGTGACACCGTCTGTGTCACTTCATCTCAAAATTCCCTCCGTAACAGCCAAGTAAAGCCGGCGGAGATGAAGTCAGACTTCAGTGGATGAAATTAATTGCATAACTCAATGGGTGAAACGACTGATCGCATGCATCTTGGTTAGAATCAACAGAGTTTGGGGGGGTCGCATCACTGCAATCAAATGCAGCGTGGCTGCCTGGTGCAGCTGTGTGTTTGGAGGGTGCTTTGCTGCAGCTGGAGCTCCAACATTAAGCCCAAACATTCATATTAATTCATATAGAAGGACTCCAAAAAATGGACAAAATGAAATTGTTTGCTAATTAGTTACCAAGTAATAGTCAGGTTGTTTCCATCTTCTGGTATTGTAACAATGGAAGGGAAGTAGTGTTGTTTTCATTAACGAAAAATGATGACCAAATATCGTGGTCAACGAACCTTTATCACGTGAGGAAAACAAGACGAGATGCGAAAATGCTGGTCATGTGACGACAACATATTTGGTTGTTAAAATAAATATGTTGTTAATTCAAATCACATCGTCTTCTGTGTCTGGAATGGATGTATTCTTGAGTCTATCAGGTAACAATAATATAATAATAAGATAACTTTGTTTGAATTGAATGGGTTTGGCTAAATACAATCTTTGACTAAAACTAGACTAAAATAGTCACGAACAATTCTGACTAAAATAAGACTAAAATGCTCAGACTTTTAGTCGACTGAAACTTGACTAGACTAAAAATAGTATGAACGTGATTTAAACTAATAAAAACTAAAATGATAATTTGAGACGAAGACTAGACTAAAACTAAAAGTAAAACAGGCCAAAAACAACGCTAAAGGGAGGGAATAACAGAGGGTTTCTTGAGTTCCCTACAAAGAATGCTGTTTCAGCCAAATTCACTGGAAATGGTTAAAAAAACCAGACGATTCCCTCTTCATCTCTGCTGAGTTACCAATCCGTCACGTGGAGAACATAACAATTAAAACATCTGTATTCGGTTGTCAAATGCAGCTGGTTCACATCAACGCCGCCGTTTTTTCTGCTTTGGCTCAAGTTTTTGTCATTTTGTCATTTTGGAGGGTTTATATTCTTGGTTTCAGGACGACTGATGCGAGGAGGGAGACACAAAGACACAAATTGTATAGTTATATTCTACCCAGAGTCATTCAGAGGCGGTGGAGAACATTCATGGTAAAGTGCAGGGCTGTAAAATCCTCTGACTTCAGCTGACCCCCATGTGTGGCCATAAATATTTCAAAAAGACCCAGGAGGTCGTTTCTAAGACACAGCCTGTTTTACAAACACACACTCGACTGTAAGTAGCTCCGTTGTCGTGCATGCAAATGGGTTTACAGTCACAAATGACACTACCTTGCTCTGCACACACACACACACACACACACACACACACCTACACGTGTGATGTTAAACATACTACCACCACCTTTAGAGAAGCTTACTGACGACAGCGAAGCCCAAACACAAACCCAAAGGTAAATGGCATCTTTCATTTTTGCGAGCCCACCTTGAATTAATCCCATTTAAGGGTTTAGCTACACGGTGCACAGCAGCATTCACTCAAACTAATCCACATCACACCTACACACACACACACACACACACACACACACACACACACTCACACACACACACTTCTGTGCACATGCATGCTGTCACACCAAACACACAGGTGTTATTTCTATTACGTAACCAAGACACAAACCGCTCCTTGTATGGATAAATACAACAAAAACGGTTACCTCGCTGCAATAATAATGAATTAAAACTCAAATCTGGACCATCTCTTGTCATCTTATTCTTTGGCGAGAGCCGTGTAATAAACAGAGGCTCCCTCGCGTCCTGGCGAACACACTCTCACTGCTTCTTTTCTCCTGGACGCTGCAACATTAAACAATATCAACAAAGATCCTTCTCTGTTTTCCCTCTCATGAATATTCATGCCGCCGAGTCTCAGATGTGTGATGTGAGTGGGAGCACACAGGTGGATAAGGATCTGTACATGAAACACCGAGCGAATGAAAGGAGGAGCGTGAACGTCTCCAGGGGGCTTCGTACTACCACCTTCAGCAGCAGCAGCTCGGCCTCGGGGCAAAACCAGCCAGGGGGGGAACAGGAAGCTGAGAGGCGTCCGGTAAATACTCAAGGTTAGGTTTCATCTCATCCCTGAAACATACATCACCTCTAAATACGGAGCTGATTAATGTTAATATCCTTGTATTTATGGCTTTGTCCTGTACATGCCCTTCTTAGTTTTTAGCACATTCAGTCAACATTATCCTTTTTTCTTTAGTCAAGTTTTAGTCGACTAAAAGTCTGAATTTTATCTTCAAAGAAAGAAAGTAACTATGGATTTAGTTCAAGAAAATCCTCTTTTCAGTCACTCAATCTAGTCGTTGTTGTTAATTTAAGTCTGTTAGTCCTCAGAGTCTTCCTGATCCTGCACTCTGACAACAACCACAAACTTACCACCTTTTTCCATTAAGCTTCAACCCGAAAACAGATTATTATTTAGATTTACAGTATATGGACTAGGGGTGAGTATTGGCAAGAACCTCAGGATATGTATCGCAATACTTTGGTTGCGATACGATACGTATTGCGATATAAATAAAGATGAAAACACAAGTACCTGTATATGTACATCAGATGATCAGAGGAAAAATTGAGTCAAAACTATTTCAACAGCCTCTCCATTTTTATTGTAAATCTTCGATCTTTGGAGTTGAAAAATCGATATTGTATTGGGCAGCAAAGTATTGCGATATATTGCCGTATCGATATTTTTACCCACCCCTAATATGGACTGTACCATTAACGGACACATCGACAAAGACTTGTCTCAACAGAGAAATAAATGACACTTTCAAACTTCTGTGAACAAACGCTGAACAACTATTTCCAGCTAAAACAACACTGAGCTGAACATAAATCACTTTAATAAGCTTTTTTTTATTAAATACCACAGAATTCTGATAAGGTTTCCCTAAATCCCCAAAATTAAATGAAAGTTTTCATTGGTGACAGCTTTCGTGCTGGTGAAGGTAATTAAAAAATATGGGTAAAAAACTTTATTTAGAAATTCCTTCATATTAAAAATAGTACCTTGTCCCATATTTTTTTACTGACTTTTCTGTGCGTGTGCTCATCATACACTGCTAGTCTGCCACATTTTTATTGATTGTGATTTGGTGCCAGTTCACAGACCGCTGCACGAAGACCAAATCAGTCATCTTGTCACCGAAAAATAGAGAGATTTTGGTTCATTTTATGTTTTAAAACAATGTTTTTGTCTCGTCTCTTGCATGTTGATGGTCGCTAGCAGTTAATGTTTAAGGACGTCAGCACCATGTCACCATGGCCTTGTCTACATCATGGAAAAAACGTCATTAACAAACATATTTAGTCATAGTTTGCTGATGTGTTACGACCACTATTTGTCCAAAGAAAGAAACCACAACATATCAATGCTGATAAAGTAAGAGCTAAAAAATAGAAACAAGTAAAGTAGTAGCTGTTCAGCAAACATACCTTAAAAACAACAGTGCAAAGAACCTAGAAGTACATTATTATTATTTTTAGGGGGGGGGTCATGCTATGCAGAGTCAAGTCTTTTGCAGAAGATACCAATCATTATCCCTCTTCAAATACATGCTTGTTTATATACATACATATATCAATTCAAATCCTAATCATCACATGCATTCCATAAGAGAAAGTGACGACGACTTGTAGAGAAATTAGTCTTATCGTCACAACGACGCTGGTGAATGATTCCGAGCGTTCGATGACTATTCATTTTCTCTGCAGTGCCATTACTTCTTTTACCTCCGATTGAAATTCTGGTAATGGCACATTGAATGCCATTTGAAAAGACACTAAGTGTGCTATGAAATGCCTTTTAATGTCGAGACGGATCAGCCAATTATCCATTGTATGTCGGCGTGCTTTCAAATGCGCCGGAGTGAAATCAAAACGTGAGCGTGTCAGAAAACAGTGCGTTTATTGCCGCAGCCTACCTCACTATTCTGCAAAGCGGCGCACGGATCATCACGCATCATCTACTGTGTGATGGAGGACGGCAAAGTGGAGGCTTATGTGTGAATGTATGATATTTAAAAAGTAATAATTCCTCTACCCACTGTTGTTGGAGATCCAATTAAAACACGGTATTGTGTTTTTTTTTTTAAATCCACACATCTGTAGGTGAATGTCAAGTTTGTACTTTAACATTCCAGATCATCTGTCGAGCTGTTTGATGAAGGATAAAAAAGCATTTTATATCCCAAACCATATCTCTACCTTGAAGAAAAGATTGACTCTATAATCACTCTGACCTGCATTTGGTCATTGATCATTTCATGAAATTACATCATGAAGTCTTTAAAAAGAGCTCACGATATCTATGAAACTATAGCATCTCAGACGTGGATTGAATACTCAGCAGAACTTTCCCCACGATGCTTCCACTTGTATTGGTCTGTAAAAATGCGAGACATCCAGCGGATTTGAACAACCAACCTCAAAATAGACGACTCAAATGGCCTCCGAAAGAGCTTTCATAATGGACAATTAGCACGGCCAGAGTATCCGTCCGTCCGGCTGCCCCTTCGGTCGCTTCAGGTCTTGGCATTTGAACGCCAAGCCCTCGGAAGACGCTCGGCTAATTAGTTCCCGAGGAAGGAGCGATCCGTCTTCCTTTGGGGGAAGTGATGTGTCCGCGGTCAGTGCACTTTAAATTAGGACGTCTTAAACTCAGGAGGCAGAGAGCAAAGTCCAATAAATAATAAACAAACTTGTTGGTTTCCTAACAGCTTCAGATCGAAGACAAACTGACTTCCAAAGATTTCCAAACAGCGAGATTCTAACTTTACAATTTGTCATTTTTCAGTTTCCACCTCCACAGTTTCCAAAGAGCTGTTGATCCGACTGAAAACACAGTGATGATACAAATTAAACTGTTCTTCCTGCAGCAATGAAATTCAGCCGATTAGCAAAAACCCTTCCCGGCACTTGCATTCTTGTAGTTTGGGGAGGAAAAAAAAAATCAGACTACGAATGTAGTTAACTTACCCGAACTCTGGTCGATGTACACGTCTCCTCACATTCGTATAGGCAACAGGACCCTTCATTTCTATCCTGATGCGAGTGTTTCACCATATGTGCATCAATGAATAATGCGTAATATCTTAAAGCTCTCATGTATGGAAGCTCTGACGCACTGTCAGAAAAAAAAGAGAAACTTTCTTAAAATAACGACTTTATCTCAAAACAGATTGAGGATGAAATTGATGTAGGATAAAAAAGCATTTTATATCCCAAACCATATCTCTACCTTGAAGAAAAGATTGACTCATTGACTAGAATCACTCTGACCTGCATCTGCTCATTGATCATTTCATGAAATTACATCATGAATTGTGATCTTTTAAAAAGAGCTTGCAGTGCAGCGAATTCACGATATTTATGAAACTATAGCATCTCAGATGTGGATCGAATACTCCGCAGAACTTTTCTCACCTTGAGATACTAAGTCAATATTTCAGAAAGTTTCTCAACATTTCAGAAAGTTTTTCATTATTTCAAGAAAGTTTTTCCATATTTTGAGAAAATGTCTTTTTTCCCCTGACAGTGGCAGAGATGGGCTTCCATACTCACGGTAACATAATCTTACATTTTTAGCTAATATAGTAAAGGTTGAAAACAAACAGTTAATGTGAGCCTTATTGACAGGATGATGAGATTTTAAAACCCGCAATCAACAAAAAAAAACAGAAGGAGACACATGGAATAATATTAATGAAGCAGGAATGATGCCGTTATGGTCGAGCCGAGAATATCAGCATTAAAATGTAGATCTGAAACGTAATCCCAATAAATATTATTTTGGATTGCAACGTGACGGACCAGTCTGGCTTTGGCCACGACTGGATTAAGCTGTAATTGTTTTCAATTTATTAAATTAAATAAATGTAATAAAAATCGTAAAATATTCTGCATTCTTTGTTTATATAATGCATGAGTGTTGGGGTCTCATTCAAACAACATTCATCCTCATGACATTAAACTAATTATTACGTTAATATGGCTACATGTTAAGTGTGTAATATGAGTTTCATTTACGCTTTGATCGAAATTTCATGTATTCTGCCACAGCATGGAGCACAGTATGTGTCCGTTTAATATGAAAATAAGCTTAAGGCTTATTATGTATGGCTTAATATTATCCCGTTTTTGTCAGAACTCCCAGAATGGAAACAGACATGTTTGAGGGTTTGGTGCAGTGCAGCGAGAGAGAGAAAACACATTCTCTTATCCGTTGTTTACAATCAATAAAAAAGGGCATTCAGAGTGTAAAGGTTGTGTCATCGCTCCCATACATTTAGCACAATGAAGTACATGCAGGAAGTCGTCAGGGAACACGAAGGGTCCCATCTGCAATGCAGATCTGAGATGTGAGCAATCAAAGCTGACTCAAACACATTACCAATTAATGAGTGGGTGGGTGGGGGGTGTAGAGTTATTGGACTGTTTGTGTTACTTCCAATCCTCAAAGTGGGAGTTTATTGAGGAGAAAATAAAGTTTACTGTAGGAGAAACTACGTGCGTTTGAAGCATGAACTTGAATGGCTTCTAAATGCAAAGAGGGGGGATGCCGGTTCGCCTTATCCAAAATTGCCTTTGCGCCAATGAATAAAAGTCAACTTATCCATTAAGCAAATAAGCCGATGTGCTGTGGCGGTTTCACCTCAAAACGGAGAAAAAACAAAATAAAAAGGACGATCCTGACATGCCATTCGATTATGTTGTTTTCAAGGGAATGTGTCGAATTTAAATGGCTTGTTTATATATATATATATATATATATATATATAAATACACACACACAGGAGGCACACATTTAAACAGCATAAATTTCAAAGTAATTTGGTAAAGTACAGGGCAGAGGCTTCCCAATTTCTGTGACCATAATTTGCTTCTGTGGTTGAAACCAGCAAGAAGATTATATTTGATTTAGATTTGTTTTGTTTTTTTGCAACTCGGTGCACAAAAACACACGCGAGGCAACATACGGATATCAACAGAAATAAAATCTTTATGGAAGCAGTCATTCGTCCCGGCTCACAGCAGTGTCAGTGCAGCAGACGGTTCGGGGAGCTCTTCCCTCCATTTAAATCTTCTGTTTCTGCATCCAGATGGAAGGAGTGCTGGCCGTGTGAGGACTCCATCCATCGTGGGGGGAGGCGGATGCCTTTGCTGGGAAGTTTTGCTCTTGTTGGAGCTGAACATGGTGAAGAAGCTGGGGCGTCTGCTGGCCAGCAGGGGGCGACTCCTTCGGTTGCAAAAAGAAGTCTGATTGTATGGAAGCCTACGAGAAAATGGTCCTACTTCTCTCTTGATTGTTGATGAGTTTATGGTCTCAATCTCTAGTTTCAAGACTTCTTCAATCCAGCATGATGTTCATTTAGTACATTATGGTCCATTTAGAGTCAAATAGACGATAAAGCTCGGTATGCTTTAGGGCGGAGCTACCTGCTGATTAACAGGTCGCTACCGTAGCTACCACGTTACCAATGCAATTAGCTACTAAGATGACTTCAAGACCTTGAATTATGAAGCTAACTTTGTTCGCAGTTTCACACCAGAATCCAGATGGATCCAGATCCAGCAAGATTGCTGCTCTGCCGCTCGTAGTCACTTTCGTTGAAGTTGCTTCGAAACCATAGTCCTCAACCCGATGGCAGTCGTCAAGATGATTACATCCACTTCTTCTGGTAAATGGACCTGGGAAAAGAATTGCTTTGACCTATGGCAATTCTTTTCTCGTCTTTTCAACTACTCAAGTTGCTTTACACTACATGTCTACATTCACACACATTCATAACTGATGGCAGAGGAGCCGCGTTCCCATCAGCATCTCATCCAACTCATTCACACTCATTCACATGTGCATTTCCGGGGGCACTTCTGCATGCGGACTGGAGCAGCTGGGAATCGAACAACCGATTTCCCAATTGGAGGAGCCACAACTCCCCCTGTTTCTTATATCCTGTCGATGGTTGAAACTAATCAGGATGGGGAAGACAGTCCACACAAAAGGTGGGAAAATTCACAAAGGCAAAGAAATAAAACCAGATATAACACAGGGGGAACATGAAGATACAAAATAAAAAGTAGTCAACACTAAACCAGTGAGTAGAAAAAAGGAAAAAAAAAAATCAGAACTCAAGATCCTGCAGATACAGATCTTCCAAAGAAAGTCCAAGCCGGGTTGGGACACCATTGTGTGGAGGTGAGACAGGTAGTCGTCGTCGTCATTGTTGAGCAGTCCGAGGACTCTGGTTTTAAAGGTCAAGGAATTCAGTGTATATGTATGAATGTGGTGGAAAGACCCTCGACTATACACGACCCCGTCTCTGTAGGAATAACATGGATGTACTTGTATGTTCAACCGTCAGTGGAGATATGTTTATGTCCACATGCAGCGATGTTATAACTGAATGTATCTTGAAAACTTAAAACATATTTATTTTGTTTTCAGACAATATGTGATGTTGCAAAAAAATGTGTGCTCATAGCAACAAAAGCATTATTTGTTTTGTTACGGTTATATTTAATGACTTCAGACAGGTAACTTATTTATTAAAAAATCAACCCAAAAACTCTAACCTTAACAAAACAGTTACAATATTGTTGAATAAATCCCAGGGGGTCAAATCCCAGACGAGACAAATATCAGTGATTCATGAACCAAAAGAGTGAAAGTGAAAGATGGGAGGACTCTGTGGATTTTACAGTGTGGGGGAGGGGATGCATTGAAATGTGTTGCTTGGTGTTTGTGCTGTGAAAACAAAAGAAAAAGAAAAATCAAAAGCCGAGATCCGCCAACAAATGACTTGCTTGCTGCTCAGGCTTTTCTACATTGTGGCCCAGCTGTATCGGGGTCCAGGTGTATCGGGGCCCAGGTGTATGATGGTCCAGGTGTATTGGGGTCCAGGTGTATCATGGTCCAGGTGTATCGAGGCCCAGATGTATCATGGCCCGGGTGTATCATGGTCCTATCGAGGTCCAGGTGTATAATGTTTCAGGTGTACCGGGGCCCAGGTGTCTGATGGTCCAGGTGCATCCTATGCTGCAGATTACTCTCCAATCAGGTCTGCAGCCCTGGAGACAAACAGCAGAGACTAAAATATTGTGCAAAATGAATCCCCAATCACCAAACGAGGTTACCCTTCCCACTCGTTTGCCCTCGTCTGCTCATTAGCCAGTTATCCTAAAAGTTTATTAGTGGATGTAGATTAAATTTGGAGGCACGTGGCCGTGGGCCCAAACGTTCTGCTGATCAGATCTCGGGTTGATGTCTGGGTCTGGGAAGACTGCCACCGGATAATTATTTTCTTCTAGTCACGGCCATCTTCACGTGTCAGCGAAAGCAAAGTTATCCCCGAACAGAATTTAAAACACACATCCTTCTTTATAGATGTTATTTGTGTAATTTGCATGCAAAGTAGGAGAAATCCAACCCACGGCCACACTTCAAAAGTAGCCCAATTACCTGGCGACGGCGGCCCCATCAACAGAGCTGCGTTCAGGAGCTGAAGAACCGTCGTATTCAAAGAGAGAGGGACGACGAGGCGACACCCAGAAGACAATCGCTGCTTTGATGTGATGCAACGCAACTGTCAGGGTTTGGGTTTCAATCAACACGGGGCAACCCCATTCAATTGCCAGGATATGAAGGCAATGGTATA